>NC_140942.1:135894599-136494599 GCF_014529385.1 Adiantum capillus-veneris | reverse complement strand
CAAGGTGCACATCTTGGTAGATGACGATGCTGTGCACAATTTCATCAATTATGGATTGGTGAAAAAGCTCAAACTGCCTCAAACTCCGAGTACCCACCGCTACAAGGTAGCAATGATGAATGGACATGATAGTGAAATATGGGATACTCAATGTCGAGTTGTTCCATTGGAAGTACAAGGGTACTCTACTTGTTTGGATTTTCAAGTTATGAACATGGAAAGGGCTGATGTGGTTCTTGGTAGGGAGTGGTTGCATAGCCTAGGACCATCACTGATGCGTAGCTATGAGCACAACAATTTGATATTTGATTCCCATGGCACACATGTGTTGTTGTTAGGAGAAAATGATATACCATCGTCACCACTGATTTGTACTATCGAGCTTATGCAGCTCGTTTCTGATAATGAAATAGAACAGGTTTTCTTGTGTTACTCACTGTCTCATTTTCTTCTACCATTGAGTCTGTTGAACATTCCTCAACGCCGCATGATTCTCTCTCCTCTATTCCACCAATTTCTAATTCTACACAAGCAAACGTTGCTAATCAGTTACAAAAATTGTTAAAGGAATTTCAAGATGTCTTTCCTAATGATTTCCATCAGGTTTACCACCGACACGCTCAGTGCAACATGGCATTGACGTGACTGCAGGCTGTAAACCTGTTAGTAAACCACCTTACCGTATGAGTTACTCAGAGGCTGCTGAGGTGGAGCGTCAGCTTGCTGACTACCTTAGTAGAGGGTTTATACAACCCAGTTCCTCACCATGGGCTTCGTCTATCCTTTTGGTGAAGAAAAAGGACGGTAGTATGCGCATGTGCGTAGACTATCGGGGCTTAAATGCGGTTATAGTTAAGAACAAATACCCATTGCCAAGGGTAGATGAGTTATTTGATAAGCTAACACATGCTCGAACTTTTACAAAAATCTACTTGCGGTCAGGATATCACCAAGTCCGTATTCGGCTTGCCGATATACCTAAGACTGCATGTCGATATACCTAAGACTGCATTCCGAACACGGTTTGGACATTACGAGTTTTTGGTGATGCCCTTTGGGTTAACCAATGCGTCTGCGACATTCATGACACTTATGGATGGTGTCTTGAAACCATATTTGGGCAAATTTGTCATTGTGTTCCTCGATGACATTCTAGTTTATAGTGCTTCTGAAGAAGAGCACTTACAACATCTCAGGCAGGTGTTTGAGTTGTTACGTGCAAACAAGTTATATGCCAAGGAATCTAAATGTGATGTTCTCAAGGAGGAAATTCATTATTTAGGGCATGTTATTTCAGCTAATGGCCTATACATGGATCAATCCAAAGTGGATACCATCCGAAAATGGCTACCTCCTAAAAATCTGGAAGAATTACAGATCTTTTTAGGCTTTGCAGGTTTTTACCGAAGGTTCGCTAAAAACTATGCTCACATTGCTGTACCTATGACGGACCAACTAAAAGGAAAAGGTAAGGCTTTTCAGTGGGGTTCCGCTCAACAACACAGTTTTGAAACACTCAAAGACACATTAGCTACAACTCCTATGCTAGCTATTGTAGATCCTTTGAAACCATTCGTTTTGGAAACGGATGCCAGTGATCGTGCTATTGGAGCAGTCCTGTTACAAGACGGACGGCCAATTGCATTTGAAAGTAAGAAGCTAGATGCAGCTCCGCAGAATTATTCTGCTTACAACGTGAACTCTATGCAATAGTGTCTGCCTTAAAGACATGGCGGCACTATCTGTATGGTGCTCAATTCGAGATTGTGTTTGACCATGAAAGCATCAAATGGTTTACACAACAAACAGATTTAAAGGGTCGAAAAGCCAGGTGGGCCGAGATCCTTCAGGAATATGACGGGTTAAGGTATTGCAAAGGCCGATACAATGTAGTAGCAGACACTCTCAGTCGAATGCCAGAGATCAATTCGCTCTTGTTCACGGAACTTCGTAGTGAATTTTTAGAATCTCTCAAGGGCAAATATGAGCAAGATGAAACATATTCCAAAGTGTGGAGCCATGTTCAAAAGAGGGATCCTTCTCACTCCAATGCAGGTAGTGTACAATTGACCTCCACACCTAGTTCTCCTTTATCAAGTGATGAACTACAGTGATGGAAGCATTTTACCATCGACAATGGGTACCTACTCCATAAGGGGAGAGTTTGTGTACCAAAGGACACAGACATTCGGAGCCAAATTCTTTATGAATGTCATGATAGTCCAAGTGCAGGGCACCCGGGGATTAGAAAAACTTATTCTCTCGTACGACGACAATTTTACTGGCCAGGCCTACATTGCTTTGTTCAAGCTTATGTCTTGCATTGCCAAAAATGTCAAGTTAACAAAGTAGAGAGCCTGAAATCAGGAGGACTCTTACATCCTTTGGAAATTCCCAATGGAAAATGGGAAAGTATCTCCATGGATTTCATTGTAGGTTTACTAACCACTATACGAGGTCATGACTCAGTATGGGTGGTCGTAGATAGGTTGACTAAACTATGTAAGTTTATTCCGACAAAATCAACGGTTAAGACACCAGAACTAGCAAAGTTATTTGTGGACAATCTATACAAATTGTATGGGTTGCCAAGTAACATTGTTAGTGACCGTGACCCAAGTTAAACAACCACTTTTGGAGAGCTGTATTTAAACAATTGGGTACACAACTCAACCTCAGTACAGTTGATCATCCAGAAACAGATGGTCAAATGGAACGGGTTAACCAGGTGCTAGAGGATATGCTAAGAGCATACGTCAGCAAAAAACAGATAGACTGGGAAGAATACTTACCTATTCGCGAGTTTGCCTACAACAGTTCTAAGCATGTCACAACAGGTTTTAGTCCTTTCGTGCTCATGTACGGGTTTCAACCTAGGTCACCAGTTATGGTGGGGTTGGCAACCAAAAAACTCCAACAGGTTAAGGATTTTCTACAAGACCACATGGATATGTTGAAACTTGCTCGTCAGAATGTCCGACAAGCACATGATCAGTATAAGAAATACGCTGATGAGAAACGTCCGCAAGTTATCTTCGAAGAAGGGGAGGAAGTATTTTTACCTGTGCCAGAACATGAAAGTCTGAAAACTGGACCAACACCTAAATTATCTCCCCGATATTGTGGGCCTTTCAAAATACTCAAGCGAGTTGGTGATCGTGCCTACAAACTACTACTACCATCACATTCTCGCATTCATCCGGTGTTTCATGTAAGCCGTCTACGAAAGCGGTTACATGGGGACGACAACGTCATTGACCAACAGGTTTTGGTCGATTACATTGAACCTCCTACTTTACCGCATGAATCTGAACGTGTGATGGATTATCATGAGTTGCGTACACGACATCATGTACGACAACAAGCCTTAATCAAGTGGAAAGACCGACCTGAAGAAGGTGCCACTTGGAAAAACATTAGTGTTCTTAAGAAGAAGTTTCCCACTTTTGTTTTTGAGGACGAAAAACTCTTCTTTAAGGGGGGAGTAATTTCAGGACAAGGGTCCTGTACCCTAAGAACTAGGATAGTCATGGACTACGGCCAAGGGTCGGGCTAGGCAGTGTGGACAGGGGATCCTTCTAGGGCAAGGGGCTAGGAGCCCACCTATATAAAGGGAGGTTGGGAGGAGGATCTCATGTCTAGTTTCCCTAGTTCTTACATCTTCTTGGATTAGTGTTTTTTCCTCCTTTCTTTTGCTTTTGCCTGAGTTCTGCCTGGGGAGTGATTCCTCTTCTGCTTGGGTCATATTTGTATATCAGCGAAAGGTTTTGGAGAGGTAGCCAAAGTCTACTTAGAAATTCTGTCTTGTTGTTCTAGTTCCTCCATGAATGTTTGCCAGTCTTCTTCCATCGCATCGGGATTGAGTTGAGTGCTCTCTATCACCTCATTGTCATTTTTTTAGTCATTGCTATCTGAGGAGAATCCGTGTGTTTGCACATTAGGTCTAGGAGGAAGCTTCTTAGGTGGGCTAGGATCCTTGCCCTCTTGCCCTACCCCATATCGACTAGCTTGCATTTTCTCCTTAGAATGATTTTTTTTAGTGGGGTTTCTTTTTAAGCTTAGATCTCCAGCTAGTTTTGTGAGGGGATCAAAGACATCTTCCAACAAAACATTAAACCTGTTGTTAGTTCTAGAGTTAGGGGGCCTTGGCTTTGTTGAGGACAGGAAAATCCTTAATTAAATGTCCTTGGGCACAACACTGAAAGCAAGCATTTGGAAGGTTTTTATATAGAATCCTTTGGGAGTGAAGGAGAATTCCATTATTGTACTTAATGGGGATTTCTTCCTTGAGGGACTTACTAATGTCTACTTCTATTAGCACCTGGGGATCCTATAGGGTTGCTTGTCTGTAATGCAATCATCCACGCTAGGCAGTATTTTTTTTAAAACGATTTTTGGCAGAACGCGCATTATTTCCTGCAAGTCGTCATTCTCATTTTACTTTTGAGTATTTCTAAGTGACACAATATAGTTTTGTTTCCCACCATAAGCAGGGAAAATCTCCGTAATATGTATTTCATAAGGAAATTTGTCAAAGCCCATAGAAACATTAACTAAGTGCAAGTTATGTTTTTCCCTCTTGATTTGTTTTTTTTGAAGTTTTTTACTGAAAAACTTGTACTTATCTTTTGATAATTGTGAGTATCATACAAACTTTTGATAATTGTAAGTATCATATAAACTCCAAATAACTTAGAGACTTTTCCTTGGCTAGAATAAAGTGCCAAAAAGGGATTTGAATGTTTCAAGGTCCTTTGTTTGATAGGATTTTGAACCCATTTGACAAGGAACTCCCACAAGAGCCATTCAATCTAGCCTTTAAAAAACTAGGTTGGGAATAGGTTTTTTTGCAAGAAGAAACGGGTTCCACTTCCAATACATTGAATGTGTGTGTGTGTGTGTGTGTGTGTGTGTGTGAGAGAGAGAGAGAGAGAGAGAGAGAGAGAGAGAGAGAGAGAGAGAGGTAACTACCAAAATGTAGAGTTCAAGTAAGATCAAGTAACTTCCAAAATGTAGAGCTCAAATGAAATCCACAATAATAATTTAGTGTGGAACCTATGATGAAGTGGCACCCTCAACAAACAGGTCATCACTTTTATGTAATAGGATGCAAACCAAGAAATAGTGAGAGTTCCATCCCTCAAAAATTCAGACGCCGAGAGCTTGGATGTGGACTACCCTCTATGCATGCAAGTACAACGCCTAGGTCTGCTTGCCCCGTCCCGCCAAGACTTCAAAGCGTTTTCATATCCCACTATCCTTGCCTGACTCACTCTTTGCCCTTTGGGGGAAGGGAGATGTCACTTCAGACGCTGAGAGCTTGGATGTGGAATACCCTCTGTGGATGCAAGTACAACGCCGAGGTCTGCTTGCCCCATACCGCCAAGCCTTCAAAGCGTTTTCATACCCCACTATCCTTGCCTGACTCGCTCTTTCCCTTTCCCCCTTGGGGGAAGCCTAGGTGTCACTTCAAGACGCCCTGCTCAATGGTGTGGTTCCACTTATTTCTTAGAGCCTCCCCGGCCCTACTCAGACTATTCCCAACTCAACTATGCCCATGCATACCCAGTGACCCTCCTATGCTGGCATCACAAAGTTTGTTTTGCAACATAGTCCCATCAATCCTTTGTTTCGTCCTTCCTTTTTGAAGGAGCAAGGTATCCATGGATAGTCTTTTCTAGGCCAATGTTGTGCCTCATTGGGTGGAACAAAACTTGTTCCGGAAGCTAAATTCATTGGCTCCTCAATCAAGGCCTGTTCCCTTCAACAATACTCTCCCAGAACACTGTCCCCCTAGGGACCATACCCTCAAGATAGAAGCTAACCTAAATGCTAACTATTCTAATTCTGTCGGAGCTGATGAAACCAAACAACAGAAACACCCTCTCTTGAAGATGCTCTAGTGATTGACAAGCAAAACCTCAAAAAATTGTTTGACCATCTTACACAAGAAGATCTGGAAATTTTCTCATGTAGGAAAACGGAGTCTTTCTCAATGTTTTTCATACAATGCATAACATCATGAGCTTCTGCTAGAGAGGCACCGCATACCTAGCTAGGTACGATTGGGGGCGGGGGACAGAGTCTTTCTCAATGTTTTTCATACAATGCATAACATCCTGAGCTTTTGCTCGAGAGGCACCGCATACCTAGCTAGGTACGATTGGGGGCGGAGGACCCCCGGCCCCCCCACCGGGCCGGCGGTCCCCCTCCCCCAATCGTACCTAGCTAGGTATGCACAGGATCTCTTGATGTTGAGGTAAGTCACAATGTGGGAAATATTGTGAGAATTTGTCCAAAACTTATTGTGAGCTACTTGGCTCCTGACGTTCTGGGTTCTCTCTCCCTCTCTCCTAGTTTTGTACACATACTCTCTCTCTCTCTCTCTCTCTCTCTCTCTCTCTCTCTCTCTCTCTCTCTCTCTCTCTCTCTCTCTCTCACACACACACACACACACACACACACACACACACACACACACACACACACACACACACACACAGAAATGCATGCTACCGTGTTATATAAGACACAAAGAGCTGTAAGCTTGAAGCATACAAATGCTCAAGAAAGCTTTGCAAACTCTCATTTTTTTAATTTGGCATTCTCTTCCTGTAGTTTTGCGATACTGTGGAGACTCTCACCCTTAACGTCATGCAGTTAGTTTACCAGCCGGTTATTGCCTGAATCTAGAATGGGGTTACACTAAGAACTCATTCAACCGCAAGCTAATTCTTAGAAGCCTGCTCTACTGACGATGCATTAAACACTTTAAACCACCATACAAGTATTGGAAAAAGGGCAGTAAATATGCAATCTACTTCGTATAAATGGTGGAAAATGCAATTTCCTTTGATAACAACCCATCGGCCTCAGCATCCCAGGTTATTTTCAATTCTTTTTTCACTCTCCAATGCGTTACTTTAAAGAACTTTTTCCAACAGAGTAGGATGGAACATTCATACTTGAACTGTTCATTTGATTACTATGGCTATAAGTAGAAATTGCTTTCCATTGCAAAAATAAGTAACATACTGTCATAAAATCTAATATCTACCTATCCCAAATGATTTTTAACATATTGAACTGATCATTTAATGTGGAAAAATGAATGGGAACAAGAGTTAGAATATAGATATGTGCTTTTAGATCTATCTCATCACGAGACCAAAGGGAGAGAACGCTACTTCTCATTGAGGGTCCAAAAGTCTACTAAAGAGCAATGAGCAGATAATGGAGCTTAAAAGACCTTAGGGTTATCTTTATTAAAGACCTCCAAAGGTTAGTGCTAAAAGTCCTTAAACCTAACACCTTTAGGTACTTTAGACCTTAGGCAAGTTAGGCATGTGCTTGAGCTGCTTCAGCTGACTAAGGTGCTTGAGGTGCTTGATGAACAAGGTGTGTGAGGTGCTTGAAAGTCAACAAGGTGCCTACAAAGAAGGGGGCGAGTCCTAAGAGTAGGGGATGAGAGGGAATACACTCCCACACACTTAAAAGTCACCCTTTCCACAAGAGGCATAAAGGACACATGTCAAACCCTTAGCTAGGTTACCCTCATAGTGTGCCTAAATCCTATTGGATGGCCTTTAGGGAGGTCCAATGAGAATTTAATTAATTAAAAAATTAATCAAGCTCTCTCTCTCAAAAGGGGAAAGAAGGACACTTGTCTAAATGCTACCTCTATTGCTTGATATGACCAAAGCTTGTGATTGGCCAGGCCCTAGAATGGACCAATGAGGTGCAAGCTAGAGTAAGGAGAGAGAGGGGTCGATCAAGGCAAGGAAGGGCTCTCATTTTTGGCATTCTCACACACACACACACACACACACTCACACATTCTCTCATGTGTTGAGCAAAAACTCCATCTCCTTCTCCAAACTTGAGAAACTGAGAGCCTACACCAAGACCTCTGGGCTATGGAATGCAAACCCAACCAAGAGTCAAGCTTTAGAGAAATTCTTATCATCTTCTTCATCTCCATTACTATGCTATGCTATGATCTAATAGTAATGATATGTGAGGAGACTACTTCTTTCTTGTAAGAATATATCTTCTTCTCTTCCCTTCCCTCACTCCCTACTAGCTCTCTCCACCTTTGAAGGTGTTTGAGGTCTTGGGATTGAGGCTGGGGATAAGTTCATGTTATTGCAAGTTCACTACGGGCATGATATTGGTGCATGAAGCTTACCATCTTCATATCATCAACAAGGTCTCAAGGAATACAAAGAATGTATTGTACCAAGTCTCTCTTTATGGGAGAATCTATAATACAAAAGCCTTTTGGAGGGGGGGACCGGCTCCAAAATTTGGTCCTCAATTGTGTCAATTTCTCTATTTCTCTCTCTCTCTTTCGCAAGTATTGTGCATGCCAAGCTAACTAGGTATGATGTTTATTTTGATACCTTCAATCAAGTACTCTCTCTATGTTCATTTCACAAGCTTGGCCCTTAAGCCCCTCAAGCTTGGGCTCGAGACTCATTCGTCAGGACCTGATCTTGTTGAATTCCACTACAATCAATGTTATAAGCCGTATACTCGTTACATTTGGAATGAACTAAGTTTGAGGTACATCGACTTAATAATGGAGTCTTTCGGGGCTTGCCTTTGAATTAACCATTATTGAGCTAATAGCAAGCTCAACATGAACCATAATCAGCCGAGCATTGTTAGACCCTCTCCACTACTCTTTGCAATTAATAGTCTCTAAACCATGGGTGTGGCTTCTTGAGAGCTAATTTTCAAAATTTGAAGAGTAGCAACTAAAGTTTTGAGGCTTACAAAGAACAAATTAGCATATACATATAAATTTAGTTAGCATGGCTGACAATAAAAAAGAGAGTAAAATGAATATTGACGACTTTGATTTTGAACATGAAGGTGCTACTAATGATGCCCCTCTGTTTATGACTCATCTTGTCACTAGGGTGCAACAAACCATGGGCAACCCCGCTTTACAAGCCAAAGTTGCCCAACAACTTTGCACCCATGGGATTCTCCAAACTCCCCAAGAAGAGAGAGATCTATGAGGCCTCGTATTGAGACTCCCAAAAAAAGATTCTCTCTGAGGAGGAATCATATGAAAGAGAAAAAAGTGAATCTCCAAACCCTTCGTAAGATGTGGCTCCGCATAGACAAAGGTCTCGATGATCTCCAATTCCTCCTAGGAGAAAAAGGTCATCATATAGTCCTTACCCTCATAATTCTTAGAGGGAAGAGAGGAATCAAAAGAAGAAAAGAAGAGAAAGAGACCCTCTTCTCCATATTCATCATCTTCCTCTTCTTCTGATGAAGGTAGTGGCTTATCTTCTAATGAGTCCAAGAGGAGAGGACATCAGAAATCCTATGCTGCTTGAAAAAGGTCCTACAAGTTCAAGTTAGTTCAAAGAGGGAGGAAATAGCATCTATTTTCTCATTTATGATGGCACTTTTGGTGCCACACACAAAGTCTTGGCCTTTATCCAACAATTCGATGCGGCCTTTGGCAATGAGGGCTTCACCGAGTCCTCTAAGCTATGCCATGTAGCTATGCATTTCCAAAAGTTTGCCAGACAATGGTGGGCTAGGCTAGTCTACCAGTAATGGTGAATCTCCAAAGACATGGAAAACTCTAAGAGCTTCCATAATGAAGCAATTTCTTACAAGCTATGCCAAAGACAAAGTTCTTACGGAATGGTGAAGCTTGAAGTTATCTCCCAACGAGTCTATACACAAGTATGTGGACAAGTTTTGGGATTTTCATCTCAAAGCTATGTTCTACCAAAAGATAGACTTTGAAGAGCAAAAACAACAGTTTTGTGTTGGGCTACCTGAAGATGTGGCCGATTATGTCAACTCTCAACAGCCTAAGACCATCACTGAAGTCATCCACCATACTACAGTTTCTTCATGAGTTAATTTCCAACAAGGGACTAGGATGAATTCTAAGCCCATGGAAACTAGAGATCAAAATGAGCCTAGAGGGAAGAATAATTCTCAAAACTCTTCCCAAGGCACCTCTAGAAACAACAAAAAAACCAAGGAGAAAGGAGTCTACAAAGGTAAGAATAAACTCTCTCCCGAAGAGTTAGAGCATTTTCGCAGAGACAACAAATGTTTCAAGTGCGGGGAGCAGGGACATGACTATCACACCTACCCCAAAAGAAATGCATGCAATGAGCCACCTAGGGCTTCTACGATTGAAGCTCCAAAAGTGGATACTCATTGCAAAAGATCAGCCCTTGCCTAAGTTTGGGGAAAGGTAAGGGAACATGATGCCTTTATCCTTTTTGACCCTAGCTCTACTCACAACTTTATGTCAATGGAGTTGGCCACTAAGCTAGGCATACAAGCTTTTGAGATGGAATACACTATGAAAACACGCCTCTGTTACTCCCTTGATTGGGAAATTGAGGCTTCATGTCCAAAGCTACATCCACAAAGAGGACTTTTTCATCATCCCTCTCCAACATGAGGATGTTATCTTAGGGGCACCATGGTTCAACCACATGGATGCCAATGTGAAGTTCCCTAAAAGGAGAATTAATTTCAACTACATGGAAAAGAACATGTACATAGATGATAATGAGTTGGGTTGTAGTATACCCCTTGTAAATACGCTTATTTTTTATAAGTCAATGGAAAGCTCAGTTTTTGCGTACATGATTTTTGTTAAAGAGTCCATAAATGATCCTCACGTTTTATCAAAATCAAAGTGGTAGGAATCAAGAGGAATTAGAGTTGTCCAATTTCCTAAATAGATTCCAAGATGTTTTTATTGATGACATCCTTGGAGAGTTACCTCCAAAACAAGGGGATGATGACCATACAATAGAGCTTCTACGTAGGAGCTCACCGCCCAATAAGCCTCCCTATCAAGTTTCACAAGCTCAACAAGAGGTGATCATGAGGCAAGTACATGAACTGGTTGAAAAAGGGACGGTGAGGCCTAGCTCCTCTCCTTTCTATTCACCAGTTCTTCTAATGCAAAAGAAAGATGGCACATACCGTATGCGTGTTGACTATATGGCACTAAATAGGATCACTATCAAAAATAGATTTCCCATACCGCGAGTAGAAGATTTGTTTGATAAGCTACAAGGCTCTACCTACTTTAGTAGGATTGACCTTAAAAGTGGCTATCATCAAATAAGGATAGTCAATGAAGATAATGTAAAGATCGCTTTTTGCACAACGTTTGGTCTTAGTGAATATCTTGTCATGCCTTTTGGCTTGACAAATGCTCCAGCCATATTAATGGAAAGATTTTATCAAGCCCTACCGCAAGTTCACTAAAGTATTCTTTGATGATATCATCATCTACTCCAATTCTCTTGAGGAGCATAAGCAACACCTCCAGGTAATCTTTCAAGTTTTGAGAGAGAATAAACTTTTTATTAATAAAAAGAAGAGTGAATTTTTCTTGCAAGAGATTCAATATCTAGGCCATATTATCTCTTGAAATGGTATCCATATGGATCCAACCAAGCTAGTGGTAATAAAAGGATGGTCTAATCCAAGGCATCTACATGAGCTATAAATCTTTATTGGTGTGTGTGTGCATATTATAGACGCTTCATAGAAAAATTATCGCAAATAGCAGGATCATTACATGGCTTAACAAAAAAGAACGTTAAGTATACATGGATTTCAAAAGAGAAAAATTATTTTGAGAAGCTCAAAGAGAAGCTTACCTCTTAACCTGTGCTTACACTACCAGATCTCTCAAAACCATTTGAGGTCCAATGTGATGCTTGTGGAGATTGCCTTAGAGAAGTCTTGCTTCAAGAAGGGCATGCCATAGCATACGAGAGTCAAAGACTGAATTTCAATGAGCGAGTATTGGGAATATACAGAAAGGAGCTACTAGCTGTTCTACATGCCCTTGACACATGGAAGCATTATCTTTTGGGAACTCCATTCATCCTATGAACGGATCACAAAGTCTTAATTACTTCATGATGCAAACCAAGCTCTCCGATAAACAAATGAGGTGGGAAAATTTTCTTTCGCAATTTAACTTTCATATTGCTCACGTTGTTGGCAAGCACAATCAAGTGGTGAATGCATTATCACGACAACCAAGGGAAAATGTGGTGTCTATATTGGGCATATACAAGGAGCTACTAGTTATTCTACATGCCCTTGACAATTATCTTTTGGGGACTTCATTCATCCTATGAATGGATCACCAAAGTCTTTAGTACTTCATGATGCAAACCAAGCTCTCCAACAAACAAATGAGGTGGAAAAATTTTCTTTCACAATTTAGCTTTCATATTGCTCACATTGCTGACAAACACAATCAAGTGGCTGATGCATTATCAGGACAACCAAGGGCAAATGAAGTGTCTATAGAAACTCACATTGATCTATCTTTCACGATAGATGAGTACTCTACTGACACTGATTTCAAGGATGTCATTTCAGCCCTTGACTTAGGGAAGAAAGAGGAACCATTCACCTTGCAGGATGGTATCTCCTCTATGGAAATAGGCTATGCATTACTCGCTCACTTCATGAGAAAGTAATGTACGAATCCCCTGCTCCTTCTTATGCAGGGCATAGAGGGCTTCAACCTACTCTTCGAGGAGTAGAGGCCTACTTCTATTGGCCCACTATGAAAGTAGACAGATAAGAGTATGTTTCAAAATGTGTAGTGTGTCAAAAGATGAAGTATGATAGAGGGAAGAAAACTGGATTTCTTTAGCCCTTGCCAATTCACCATCGAAGAGCATACCCATGGATTTTATCTTTGGATTCCCAAGTCTATCAATGGGAATACAGGAATATGGACAATAGTCAACATGTTTAGCAAACAAGCACATTTTATACCAATCAAAAAGACTATTAAGGCACATCAAATGGCAACTCTCTTCATATCTCAGATTTTTAAGTACCATGTCTTGCCAACATCCATAGTGTCAAATAGAGATCCTAGAATGACCAGTAATTTTTGGAAGGGTCTCTTTGAGAATCTAGGTACAAGACTAAATTTCTCTTCGCCATATCACCCACAAACGGATAGCTAGAGTGAAATAACAAACCTTACAATTCTAGGTCTACTAAAAACCTATGTTACGAAAGTAGATCATTGCTCACAATGGGAGAAGTACTTACCCCTTATAGAATATGCGTACGACAACACTGTACATACTTCTACCGGAAAGGCATCTTTAGAGGTCATAAAGGGGAAGATCTAAAAGTCCCTTGCTACTTAAAGTACATGGGAAGATCTTCGTCGCTGCTGATGAGTATAGCCAAGATTTTCAAGAATCTTTTCAAAAGATTAAAGAGGCTATATCCATCTCACAGCAAAGACAAAAGGCTACTACTACACCAAAAAGCCTTAGCTGTTAAGGAAAATGATTGGGTCTTGCTAAACTTCTTGAAGGCTTGTCTAAGGCAAACTATGGGCAATAATCCTACGGGCCATCAAAAGTATTATGCTATGTTAGCAAAAAGATACTATGGTCCTTTTCAAATACTTAAACCAATCAATAAAATGGCCTATCAATTAAAATTTCCCTATCATTGGCTCATACACAATGCTTTTCATGTGAGTCTACTTAAGCCTTACAAAGGAGAGCCACCAAGAGAACCAGTAATTGAGGACCCGTCGGAGATCGAACGTCAAGAAGAGGTGCTCGAACCCAAATCCATCCTTCGACATGAAGACAAGGTACATAGACATGCTAAGATTATCCGATGGTATCTTATTGTGTTCAAAAATTATCCTTTTGAAGATGTTAGATGGATGCAAGGAACACACCTTAAGGATAATATGAACCTTGTCAGTGCTTACAATGCTACAATAGAGTAAGAAAATGTAAATGCCTATTTAATAAACAATATTTTTGTCATATAAGACTAGTCCTCTTTCTATTGTGCACAAATTTGAGTAGTATACATGCTTAGAATCATGTTTGTGATGACGACATCTCCCAAACACCAAGTAGGATTTGTCACTCTACTCTGGGAGTATGATATGGACTAAAGAGTAGACATTCTTGCGGAAAATGAGTCTCTCAAGCACCAAATGAACTGGTCATCCATTTTGGTATCGTAGGGTAAAACGGGATCCTCTACCCATAAGAAACATAGACTAATGACTAAAGCTTTATCTTCTGTACCTCATAGTCAAGGATGACTATGGTTTCAAGAGAGAGGTAATGCCATAAAATATAATATCTACCTATCCCAAATGATTTTCTCATATTGAACTGATCATTTAATGGGAAAAATGAATGGGAACAAGAGTTAGAGTGTAGATATGTGCGTTTAGATCTATCTCATCACAGGACTAAAGGCAGAGAAGGCTATATCTCATCGAGGGTCCAAAAAGGAGATGGTCTACCAAAGAGAAATGAGTAGATAATGGAGCTTAAAAGACCTTAGAGTTAGATTTATTAAAGACCTCCAAATCTTAGTACTAAAAGTCCTTAGACCTAGGACCTTCAGGTACTTTAGACCTTAGGCAAAGCTAGGCCTGTGTTTGAGGTGTTTGAGCTGACTAAGGTGCTTGATAGTCAACAAGGTGCCTACAAAGGAGGGGGCAATCCCTAAGAGTAGGGGATGAGAGAGAATACACTCCCACACACTCAAGAGTCACCCTTTCCACAAGAGGCATAAAGGATCATGTCAAGCCCTTAGCTAGGTTACCCTCATAGTGTGCCTAAATCCTATTGGATGGCCTTTAGGGAGGTCCAATGAGAATTTAGATTAGTTTAATTATTTTTCAAGCTCTCTCTCTCAAAAGGGAAAAGGAGGACACTTGTCCAAATTCTACCTCTATTTCTTGATATGACCAAAGCTTAGGCCCTGGCATGGACCGATGAAGTGCAAGCTAGAGTAAGGAGCGAGAGAGAAAGGTCGACTGAGGCAAGGAAGGGCTCTCATTTTTGGCATTCTCACACACACACCCTCACACATTCTCTCATGTGTTGAGCAAGAACTCCATCTCCTTCTCCAAGCTTGAGAAGTTGAGAGCCTACACCAACACCTCTTGGCTATGGAATGCAAATCCAACCAAGAGTCAAGCTTCAAAGCAATGCTTATCATCTTCTTCATCTCCATTACTATGCTATGCTATGCTCTAAGAGTAATGATATGTGAGGAGACTACTTCTTTGTTGTAAGAATATATCTTCTTCTCTTCCCCTCCCTCACTCCCTGCTATCTCTCTCCACCTTTGAAGGTGTTTGAGGTCTTGGGATTGAGGCCGGGATAAGTTCATGTTATTGCAAGTTCACTATGGGCATAATATTGGTGCATGAATCTTACCATCTCATAGCATCAAAAAGTTCTCAAGGAACACCAAGTCTCTCTTTATGGGAGATTCTATAATACAAAAGCCTTTTGGAGGGGGGACCGACTCCAAGTAAATATGGTCCTCAATTGTTGTCAATTTCTCTAATTCTCTCTCTCTTGTGCAAGTATTGTTCATGCCAAGCTAACTAGGTATTATGTTTATTTTGCTACCTTCAATCAAGTACTCTCTCTATGTTCATTAAGAATTTTCTTAAGGAAATGCTCACTATTACTGTCACTCTAATTTCACTACAATCAATGTTATTAGCCATTTACTGTTACACATACTGTTTACTAAATTGATGGTTAAAAGTCCAATCAATGAAGAAACAAAGAGGAGTTGCAAGTTCTGATCAGCGCAGCCACCTCTGCATGCACATATACTGCTGCCTAGAAGGTCAGAGAGGCCTGCATTTTCAACCTCGATCAACAAGACTTCCTGTGCATGCGTAGTTTCTCCAACTCCAACGTAATGGATGCGGTCGTCAACATTGCTATCTGGTACTTCTCAAGCTCTTTATAAGTCATGCTTGGTTCATTAAATGGATCACTTCCGCTAAGACATGGGTCAATACCCAGCGAGTCAGTGGCTTATGGAATTGGATAGTTATACCACTCGCTCGGTATTGACCAATGTCTTAGCGGAAATCGTCACCATTGCTATGTGTTCCATCTCAAGATTTTCAAGTTATAAGTCATGCTTGGTTCATTAGATGGCTCACTACTACTAAGACATGGGTCAATACCAAGAGACTCAGTGGCTTATGGAATTGGATAGTTATACCACTCGCTCGGTATTGACCCATGTCTTTGTAAAAGTTGTCAACGTTGCTATGTGTTACGTCTCAAGATTTTCTTTATAAGTAACACTTGGTTCATTAGATGGCTCACTACCGCTAAGACATGGGTCAATACCAGTCAGTGCACTACTTATGGAATTCAATAAATGTCCCAATCGCTCGGTATTGATCATCTGTTTGTGGCAGTTACAGCCCGCTGAAATATCTAAAGTTTAATCTCTGCCATTGATTCATGTTAGGAACGTTATCTCACTTCTTCCCACTGATGTTTTGAACAAAATATATTTAATAGATCTGCTGATCTTGCCTATGTTGCAAAATAACGGAGTTTCCTTTTTGGCTCTGTTGGGCTTGTTTAGCAGAGTCAATTTTGATCTAGCACGTTTTCTAGTCACTACATACAATCAATCATGAGTTTCTTCTTGCCTTGTAGAAACCATATTGGATTTAGGATCTTTCTCCTCATCTTTGATGGTTTTGGTGTAGTAATCATTGGAGTCTGTTGTTATTTGACCTTGAAGATAAGATTGTCTACTATGCAAACTCAGGGCAAAGCAGGTGTTTCACGGTCGTGTAAAAACATAAGGCACATCTGGATACATTTGGAAGTAGTATCTCTTTGTAATGTGTTACTGACTCAAGTGGTTACATATGTAGTGCCGCGAAAAAATTTCTATATTGTGTAGAGCATGTTTTGTTAGAACATGATCTAGGGACTACCATCCGGCACGAACGGGTCATTGTACCCACGCAGGTTGATGACTATAGCTGTAGATGGTGAACTTGTTTGAATGCCTTGTTTCTCCTCGGTCAAATTTTGGATGTACCAAATGTAATTAATCGTGTTGTTTCATTCTTTGTTTGCTGCAACATATTATAATCTCGGTAACATATGTATAAGAGAGGAAGGGGCGAGAGCTAAGGAGTTCGAACAAGCTCGCATTGACGAAATGACACAGTGCTACCATCAGACTCAAGAGGAGGTTCAAAATATGCAAGAAGCAATCAATCAATATTATGCGGACACCACAGAAGTAGAGGAATGGACTACACGTCAGCGGCAAGAGAAAGAACAGAAGGAAGCTTCACAGGTGCAAGATGCATGGGAAGCCTTGGAAGAGGTCCATGATTTCAAATGACACAAAAGGATGGCCGAGACCAGCATCCCCCGAGGGAGAAGAAGCAGCAACCGGGGAAGAGGGAAGGGACCAGTGGCAACAACAGAAAGAGAGGACAGGGACCAGTGGCACCAACCAGGGGAGAGGACAGGGGAGCAGTAGCAGGGGAAGGGAGCAATAACTACCTCTCTTTATATACATCTTGACAGAATTAACAAAATTTGTAAAGTTTTGAGACAATGAAAATGTTGGAATTAGGGTTGCAGAGAAACGCACACATCTTGGAGAAGAAGAATGAATCTCAAGGCACACAATAGAGAGTGTGTTACTTAGTGTGCAATGGAAAGATAGATAGCCCTAGAGTGATGGGCATATATACAATGCACGGGGGAAAAAACCTCCTAAAGAGGGACAAAATGCCCGGGCGGTCCTAGTGTGTTCACGCACATCACTACCACATGTATATGGTAACATCTTGCTCAACCATGATATACATGAACTGCCAAGCATGAAACAAAAACCACTTGTGTACACTCGCGTGTCAAAACAACCAACCCAATCTGAGTCCGAAAAAGCATGTAAGTCTGGCGGCAATGATCCCCCCTTGGGATAAAACAAGCCAAGATGGAAAGTGCCACTAAGGGAGAAAAAAATTCTCTTGACAGTCTGCCAATGCTTAGTAGACCCTGGGCTATGCATAAATCTGCTGACCTGTGAGACTGCAAACTGAATATCTGGCCTCGTGTTGCATACATAAATGAGGTAGCCAACATTAGTTTGGTAAAGAGTGACATCAACAGGATCGCCAGCATCATGTAGACTCAACTTCAAACCTGTTTCCATGGGAGTGGCAATAGGTTTGCAATCCTCAAGTCCAAACTTACATAGTAATGTCTCTATGTAACTTTTCTGACAAAAGGCAATACCACCATCACACTGCTTAAATTGTATACCCAAGTAATGATGCAACAGCCCCAAATCTTTCATCTTGAAAGTAGCATTCAAATCAGCCTTAAATTCAGCAATATGTCTCTCATTTGGTCCAATGATCAACAAATCATCGACATAAAGAACCACAATGAGAAGTACATCATCCTCACGCTTTACATACAATGTGCTTTATGTTGGACTGTTATGAAAGCCTCATTTAACCGAATGAGTGTCAGATTTCTCATACCAAGCACGAGGAGATTGCTTCAACCCATACAAATCCTTCTTACATCTGCACACTTTGTCCTCTCGTCCTTTTATGACAAAACCGCAAGGCTGTGTTACATAAACTTCCTCAAATATGTCACCATTCAAGAAAGCAGTAACAATGTTTGATTGATGTACATCCCAACCAAAATGAGCTACCAATTCACATAGAAAATGCACAGTAGTCATATGACAAGTGGGAGCAAAAGTCTCTTCATAATCTATGCCTTTTTGCTGTGCATAACCCTTTGCAAGAAGTCGAGCCTTATGGAAATCGATCTCACCATCCGGCTTGCGTTTCAACTTGTTTTGTACCAATGGCCTTTTTGCCAGGAGGAAAATCACATAAAGTCCATGTGTCATTTTCTATAAGTGCATCATATTCTGATTGCATGGCAGCCATCCAATTTTCAGAATTCTGTGCTTCATCAAAAGACAGAGGCTCCTCAACATCATGTAAGCTAGACACAGCCAAAGCATAACAATCTGATGCATAAGATGCATGGCGAGAGCCTGAACGAGTACGACTAGACAAAGGTGCATCCAATTTACTGTCACGCAAAGTGTGCACCAGCCATTTTGGCATACCTCTAGCCTGCTCATTTTCAGCCCTTTCCTCATCAAGTACATCATGTACATGTGCATCAGTAATAGGCTGATCTGTAACATTTTTAGAAACCCCCATAGGCTGTACATTTGCCTCATTGGAACTTACATTTCTATTCCCACCACTGAAAAGAGGAAACAAAGTTTCATAAATGTCCTGTGAGGTTACATTACTGTCTCTAGTACATGACAGCAAGGGTTGAACAGAATCTTCCACAAACACTACATCCCGTGAAACCAGAATACGTTTTGTTTGCGGATGATAGAACTTGTAACCTTTGCTTTCAGCACTATAACCAACAAAAATACATTTGACAGCCTTTCATCCAATTTTCTGTGCTGTGTTTGTGGCACCAAAGCATATGCCAAACAACCAAAAATACGCATGTGCTCAATAGAAGGAATGCCATGATTCATATGGAGTAATAGACTGCAAAGCTTTTGTAGGACACTTGTTAAGTACATAAGTGGCACAAATGATGGCCTCAAGCCAAAAAGAATGCGGCAAAGCTTGACTTTTGACCATACATCGTGCCATTTCCGTCAGTGACCTGTTTTTCCTCTATGCAACACCATTTTGCTGAGGTGTATAAGGCACTGTACATTGGTGTTTTATCCCACGACTAGCCAGAAATGCATTAAATTCATGAGACATATACTCCCTCCCTCGATCGGAACGGAGGGTGCCCATAGTACATTTCGAGACATTTTCAGCCATAGCCAGAAACTGTTTGAAGCACATAAAAACGTCGGACTTCGCTTTAAGCGGAAATACCCATGCATGCCTGGAGTAATCATCAATGAAAGTTACGAAGTACAGGTAATTGCCCAAGGACGGAGTTTGCATGGGCCCACAAACATCACTATGCACAAGCTGCAACCTGCATGTGGCCCGAACTGAACCATCCTTTGGAAACTTAGAACGCTGCATCTTACCCAAAATACAACCTTCACAAACATGTTTGACGGGTGCTTCAAGAGGCGGCAAAGAAGCAACCATATCAGATTTTTGCAAACGCAGCAAACTGGCAAAATTCAGATGACCAAAACATGCATGCCAAAGTTTTGCATCTGAAATAGCCCTTGAATCTGGAACAACATTTGCAAAAATTTGTCCACACTTTTCATACAAAGTGAGCTTATACATCCCATGGCACAAAAGGCCAGATGCAACAATTTCATTACCAAAACTGAGATCATGAACTGTACATATGTCATCCACAAATTTGACTACAAGTCCAAGTCTAGCAAGTGCGGATACAGACAAGAGATTCTTCTTGATCCCAGGTACATAAAGTGCATCAACAAGTGTAAAGGAAATGCCATTTGCAGCAGTAAGCACAATCTTTCCAACTCCTTGAACCATATAAGAGGCATTGTTGGCACAAGTGACTGAATTCCCATGAGGGACAGACTCGAGAGAGGTAAACAATTCACGATGTGAGGTAATGTGCTTTGTAGCACCACTGTCGAAATACCACACATGTGAATCTGCAGCAACTGACAACAAGCATGCATCATGGACAACAGGATTGTAAGTGCACTCTGCGTTAAAAGCCCATTTTGCATCAACATTAGCAACAGAGTCTCCTTTCACAGAAGACTCAACAATGGCTGCATTTGTAGTGGAACCAGCCTCTTTCTTCTTAGCCTCTTTGGCCTTCAACTTAGGACACTTCTTGATCAAGTGATCATTAGCTTTACAATAATGGCAACGCATCTTCTTTTTTCCCTTATCACCAAAATTTCCAGACGAATTGCTGCCGGCAGAAGCATTAGGAACAGAAGTTTTTCCACTCGCAGCAGAATCATAAGAAGTGGCTGCATTTCTGTTACTACCCTTTCTTTGAGAAGCAATAAAAGCCTGTTCAACCATACGACACTACCTAGTCCTGTTTTTTTTGGAAAGTGACTCTTGCAACAGCAATGTGCATAATGCATCAAACTTGACAACTTCTGGATTTCCTTGGGTCATAAGTCTCCAAGTACTAGCAAAAGTCTGGTAAGAATCTGGTAAGGCATCAAGAACAGTCTGCACAAGGGAACTGTCTGAAATGACTTCACCTGTAAGCTGCTCATTGATATCCTTGACACTAGCAAGGAAAGTGTCCATATCATCTTCCTCATGCATAATCTTCGACTCCAGCTCTTTACGCAGGAAAGGAATTTTAGTCTCATTGCGACTTGCATAAAGACCAGCCAAAATATCCCAAGCCTATTTTGCAGATTTTGCTGAACGGATATGAGGAACAATGGTGCGCTTCACAGAAAACGCAATCAATGCATGAGCCTACGCATCCTTTACATCCCAACGAGCTTGTTCTACCGTAGGCAAAACAACTCTAATAGCTGCAATCCTTGCAGCAAGACTGCAACATCCTCAGCATCGCCTACATCCTTAGAACCAGGACGTACATCGATGCCCTGCACAATATTCCAAACGCCCTTTGACACAAGAACTTGTTGCATCATATAAGCCCACATAGGGTAATTGTCTCATTTGCCTCATTGGAACTTACATTTCTATTCCCACCACTGAAAAGAGGAAACAAAGTTTCATAAATGTCCTGTGAGGTTACATTACTGTCTCTAGTACATGACAGCAAGGGTTGAACAGAATCTTCCACAAACACTACATCCCGTGAAACCAGAATACGTTTTGTTTGCGGATGATAGAACTTGTAACCTTTGCTTTCAACACTATAACCAACAAAAATACATTTGACAGCCTTTCATCCAATTTTCTGTGCTGTGTTTGTGGCACCAAAGCATATGCCAAACAACCAAAAATACGCATGTGCTCAATAGAAGGAATGCCATGATTCATATGGAGTAATAGACTGCAAAGCTTTTGTAGGACACTTGTTAAGTACATAAGTGGCACAAATGATGGCCTCAAGCCAAAAAGAATGCGGCAAAGCTTGACTTTTGACCATACATCGTGCCATTTCCGTCAGTGACCTGTTTTTCCTCTATGCAACACCATTTTGCTGAGGTGTATAAGGCACTGTACATTGGTGTTTTATCCCACGACTAGCCAGAAATGCATTAAATTCATGAGACATATACTCCCTCCCTCGATCGGAACGGAGGGTGCCCATAGTACATTTCGAGACATTTTCAGCCATAGCCAGAAACTGTTTGAAGCACATAAAAACGTCGGACTTCGCTTTAAGCGGAAATACCCATGCATACATGGAGTAATCATCAATGAAAGTTACGAAGTATAGGTAATTGCCCAAGGACGGAGTTTGCATGGGCCCACAAACATCACTATGCACAAGCTGCAACCTGCATGTGGCCCGAACTGAACCATCCTTTGGAAACTTAGAACGCTGCATCTTACCCAAAATACAACCTTCACAAACATGTTTGACGGGTGCTTCAAGAGGCGGCAAAGAAGCAACCATATCAGATTTTTGCAAACGCAGCAAACTGGCAAAATTCAGATGACCAAAACATGCATGCCAAAGTTTTGCATCTGAAATAGCCCTTGAATCTGGAACAACATTTGCAAAAATTTGTCCACACTTTTCATACAAAGTGAGCTTATACATCCCATGGCACAAAAGGCCAGATGCAACAATTTCATTACCAAAACTGAGATCATGAACTGTACATATGTCATCCACAAATTTGACTACAAGTCCAAGTCTAGCAAGTGCGGATACAGACAAGAGATTCTTCTTGATCCCAAGTACATAAAGTGCATCAACAAGTGTAAAGGAAATGCCATACATTTTCTCGATACATTTTCTCACCAATAAATGCATGGAAAGCATCAAAAATCCCAACTATGCTCTCAACTGGCTGTCAATCCGTCCTATTCGATGGATAAATATCTGAAACATACCAAAGATGATATCCACCACTTAACCTTCGAATATAATCATACATTGAGTGAGATGCTCAAAATAACTTACAGTTGGGTCGATGCCGTGGAAAACTTGGAGGAGATGTTTGCAACCTTAAGTCTGCATGCTAGAAAGCATGTCGTATGAGGACCTCTTTCAACCGCTTTCTTTGTGCACATACTTTAAACTCTTTAACTTGTCCCTTGAAAGCCTCCACGAAATCACTGCGTTTCCTCCTCCTAGTTTGCATTAGTACCCAACTTTCGATAGTTATTCGAGATGGTATACATGCTTGATCTATAGTATAACTGTTAAAAATGCGAACAAAGTCAATGGTAGTGCTAGGCCTTCGGGAAGTAGTCATGGTGTGCACTAGAATACACAAAAAAGTTAGTGCAAATATGAAAAAGGGAAGAAAGTTTTGAGAGGGAAGTAGAGCTACTCAAAGTCATATTTGGGTGGGAACATAGATACTAGATAGATTCTTCAATGAAAGTTCTGAAATTCTTTGGTTGAGAGTTAGTTTGACTTATGGCATTTATGCCTTGAAAGCGTGAAATTGTGCAATTTGATGAACAAAAATAATATTTTCTCCCTTTTTTCTAAAAGAGCTTGGCTCCAAAATGTCGATTCTCAACACAACGTTAGCCTCTTCCTCATTGGTCGAGTGCCACTCTCTCTCTAGAACTGACAGGCTCAAAAGTGAGTCCAACTTTCTCCTAATGGCTAACAGGAGTAACAGGTGTGCTAATTAGCATATCAGTTATGCAGTTGAACATACCCAGTATGATGATTAGTATTTCAAGTATGCTAACTAGCTTATATTGTGTTAACCATCTTGACCATCTTGCTAGTTAACATACTACAAATAGGAGGTACCATAATCATTACCTCCAACAACATTCTGAGCATGCTGGTTTGCATACTAGGTACAACATAAAGGGTGTTAAAGTAGCATACATACTATGCTAACTAGCATACAATGTAATATCACTAGGTATGCTAACTAGCATACTCATAACACTAATCCCTGAATATTATGCTAACCAGCATACTCTATAAGATCACTAGGCATGCTAGCTAGCCTACTCATAATGCCAAACCCTTGAATAGTGTGCTAACCAGCATACTCCATAAGATCACTAGGCATGCTAACTAGCATACACATAATGCTAAACCCTGACTATTGTGCTAGCCAGCATACTCTGTAGGATCACTAGGCTTCTAACTAGAATACTCATAATTCTAAATTTTGAATATTTTTCTAACCAACATACACTGTAAGATCACTATGCATGCTAACTAGCATACGCATAGTGCTAAATCTTGAATATTGTGCTAGCCAGCATACTCTCTAGGATAACGAGGCATGCTAACTAGAATACTCATAATGCTAAATCTTGAATATTGTGTTAACCTGCATACTCTATAAGATCATGAGGCATGCTAACTAGCATACTCATGTAATGCTAACCCTAAATATTGTGCTAACCAGCATACTGTGTAAGATCATTAGGCATGCTAGCTAGCATACCATTAATGCTAAACCCTAAATATTGTGCTAGCCAACATACTCTGTAAGATCACTAGGCATGCTAACTAGCATACTCATAAAGCTAAACCTTGAATATTGTGCTAAGGAGGTGCTAAGCAACATACTCTGTAAGATCCCTAGGCATGCTAACTAGCATACAATTAACATTAAACCCTGAATATTATGCTAGCCAACATACTTTGTAAGATCCCTAGGTAAGATCACTAGGTATGCTAACTAGCATACTCATAATGCTAAATCCCTGAATATTATGCTAACCAACATACTCTATAAGATCACTAGGCATGCTAACTAGCATATTCATAATGCTAAACCGTTGAATATTGTGCTAACCAGCATACTCCGTAAGATCACTAGGCATGCTAACTAGCATACGCATAATGCTAAACCCTGAATATTGTGCTAGCCAACATACTCTGTAGGATCACTAGGCATGCTAACTAGCATACTCATAATGCTAAATCCTAAATATTGTGCTAACCAGCATACTCTATAAGATCACTAGGCATGCTAACTAGCATACTCATGTAATGCTAAACCCTGAATATTGTGCTAACCAGCATACTCTATAAGATCACTAGGCATGCTAACTAGCATACCCATAAAGCTAAACCCTGAATATTATGCTAACCAGCATACTCTGTAAGATCATTAGGCATGCTAACTAGCATAGTCATAAAGCTAAACCATGACTATTGTGCTAACCAACATACTCCATAAGATCCCTAGCTAACTAGCATACCATTAATGATAAACCCTGAATATTGTGCTAACTAGCATACTCTGTAAGATCACTAGGTATGGTAACTAGCATACTCATAAAGCTACCCTGAATATTATGCTAACCAACATACTCTGTAAGATCACCAGGTATTCTAACTAGCATACTCATAAAGCTAAACCCTGAATATTGTGCTACTCAGTAGATTTTGTAAGGTCACTAGGCATGCAAACTAGCATACCATAAAGCTAAACAACATACCCAACATAGTAATAATGCTAATCGGCATAAACCTGTGTTCACACACATCACTACCACGTGTATATGGTAACAGTATGAGCTCAACACAACATGCAAAATAGGAGTGTAAAGTCAAAAATTCAATTTTGCTGCCAAAATTACCCTTCAGACATCATAGGCGTATGATGTCTACTGATGAATTTTCTCGGGGGGGGGGGGGGGGGGGGGGGGGGATCACTTATTGTGTGACTATCACGTGAGTGCAGCAAAAGGGCATATTAAATATTTTTTCCCACATTTTCACATGCAAAAGGGTACCATAAAATGGAATTGGGAAAAAAAATTACAAATTGAATAGGAAAAGAGTGTATTTTATTTGCCAAAAACACACAGATAAGGAGTTTTAGAAATTGTCCTTGAATGCACGTGATATACACAATCTGTACATAGTGACCCCCTCGAGTAATTTTTTGGCCAAAATTTAGTTACAGGCATCCTCAACTCTCCAGCACTAGTTTTCAAGCACTTCTATCAATTTTCATGCAAAAATATGCTCAGAAACACAATTTTCTCTTTTTTCCTTTTTCGACACTCCGTCTTTTGTCTTTTGGGTACTAAGGGTTGGTAAAAACCGGGGGTTTCTAATCATCGAGCAAAAAAAATTGAGCGAAGATAAATCCGAGAAAATTGATACAAGAATGCACATTACTTTCACTACCACAAATGTAGCACTTAATTGACAAAAAATGAGATTATAGAACTATTATGAAAATTGAATACTCGAGACACAAGCAAGCTTATCTCTTCATACTCAAAACATATATAATTCAATTCCACATGGCATACATAGCCTCCTCTTAAAAATAGCCCACCAAAAATTTGGTACATAGATTTTGCACAAAAGTTAACACACAATCTCATAAGACTACAATGCTATCCAAGAATCTCCTAAAGCAACAATTTCTTAAAAGTTCCTACACTGTGAGTAAGGTCATAGGATATCCACTCCTGCCTCACTCACATAATGGCAATTTAAAGCTTCCAAAGCCTACCAGGATCCTTTGGAGTAGGATATAAAGAAGAGCAACCAACGTAGGAGCATAGTTGTTTCTTCTATACACTCTCTGACGTCTATGGTTACAATCCAATGCCCCAGTCCCTTCAATCATGCAAAAAAGCCCTCCCATTACTCGCCATCACATTGCAAGTGTCGTTGTACTGTCACCCATTGTAAACACCTCAACATCATGCAACCTCGCTATCGTTTTCCAAAGAGGCACACAATTGAAATATATGCCTATGGTGCTGCTTTCTTTGCATGTCGCACTGCATGCTACAACAGGTCTCTGGTCTACTTGAAGTTCTTTTTAAGAGAAAATTACCAAATTACCGTTCTAATTTGCGGAAATTCCCAAAATACCCCTCAAATTTCCAAAATAGCCTTTTATCTGTTTTGGCTAGATTGTTCAAGATTTTCTACCCTTTATCCCTTTTTGAAAATTGAGATCTGGTTTTGAGTGCTTAGCATGTAATTTGTCACAAATTACTTCGTAAAAGAAGGCAGTTGTGTCTAAAAACAACGAAGCAATTCATTTGCAAGGCCTACATAACCAATTCAAATTCTAGTTTTAACATCCTGTATTGATAGAAAATCAATCTACTTATGAAAAGCTACAAATCTTTTTATCTTTGGAAAAATTTAATTTTCACATTTAGGGGTATTTTGGGAATTTTGGAAAACTTGAAGTGCATTTTGGGAATTTATGACAAAATATTGAATATTGGGGATATTATGGGAATTCTTGAAATTTGAGGAGTATTTTGGGAATTTCCATAAATTAGAGGGGTAGTTGGGTAATTTTCCCTTTTAAAAAAACAAAATAATCCTATCCGTGTGACCCTAACCCTCCCTGAAATTGTTTTCTTTTCTTTAAGAGATAACCTTACCCCTCAATGGTTTGTTGCTGCAACCAGTTCGCGCTGGCGCGGACTGGTTGCAACAACAAACCATTGAGGGTCATGCATCCAAGTGCCCACCAGGAGTAGCGGACGTGCACTTGGCCCCAACCTGCAGAACGCAAAGTTTGTGCCGCTACAAGCAAAGGAAAGGAACGACTATTTAGTGTTGGAGCTCTTCTTTGCTAGTGCAGTAAAGTTATCCTCGCTGTCGACCCGACCAGGTTGTAGGCAATACATGTTGTGCGGATGTGGGCTACCACAGTCGTGCATCAACTCATACAGACACCTCCCTTGAGAGTCGACCCCCTTCCCCTCCCTCGGGCACATTGCCCTTGCTGCACTTAATTTGCCTTGGCCCTTGACAGTCGCACGCAGCCTACCTCTAGCTAGCATGGCCGGGTGTTGATGCTACTTACTTTGCAGAACTCACCTACACAGGCCTCGCAATCCTCATAGTCTCAAACCCTACGAGGTATTCTTTCTGTTGAAACTCCGATGGCGACCATTTATGGCGAGGTGCTGTATTTTCTCTCTTTGCCTTGATGGTTGGAGAAGAGTGTACAATCTGCATATTATGGTTGTTATCATTCACCAAAAGGCCATTTTCATCTTTCACAACAGGCACAAAATCCTTAATCTTCTTCCTCTTAAGAAAATAGATTCTTTTTAGTTCTATCCAATTTCCTAGACCAGAATTCTCTAGGTCAAGCATACATATGGATTTCTATCCTGTGTATAAACATCTATCTTGTGTATGGCTCCATCATCTAAATTTTGATCAACCATAGAGAACCCTATATTCAATCTAAATCTATCAATCCCAAGGCAACTAGTACACCCTCTCTCTTTTCCCAATAATGCATTGCATGCTCAAGAAAGAAGCATACATCTTGGTTGAGGTGTGGCCTATCATGATGATGGTACAATAGCTACGAGGGACCCATAGGCTCCCCGAGTTTGAATATAGACTCAAATGTGTCACTGCTCTAGCTCTCATGATGAATGCCTTTACATATGGCGGTATATTAAATGTGTTTGCCAACAAAGGTCTCAATGTGTTTTAGCTAGACCATCATGGCCATGTGATCTTCCTGTATGCGGAAGCCTGAGGTTGAGACCAAGTGGTAATGGCAACAAACCTTGAGTTGACACTATATATAGAATGAGTAGAAAAATTTGGCTACTTCTCATCTGCAAGGCTAACTACTCATCCAAAATATATATAGCCCGGAAAGAGTTGAGGGAAGCTAACTAATCATCCAAGCTCCCTCCATGTCAACTACTATTGTCAGTCCTCAAGCACGCCAACTTTGATGACAATGATATTTTTGGTGATGAGAGCGAGAGCACAAACATTGAAAAATCCGCTTGCACTTTTGCAATTCACTCTAAGTGATAAAGAATGCCTAAATGGACTTGCTCGATTATTTTGTTGCTCGGAAATACTTGCTCGCCAATTTGTATAACTCGTAAAAACCCTAGGCTCAAGGTGTACTTAGGGTAAAACACCCCTTTTGAACACTCAAGGTGTACTTAACAAACATCATACTCAAAATGCTATTGAGCATACCGAGCATGATAACAGTTATTATACATGCAATACATAGAATGTGATAAGTTATGGCACAAGTATTTGATCGATCACCTGAGGCACGTCTATGAGGTGCACAAGGTGTTTTATGTAGCTTTTCCTCCCCACTCGCTTTCAAAAAACATCCTTTTTGTTGGGTGAAACACGAGTCTCCTCTCTCTAAAAGGTGTAGACCAAATCTTTAATTTCATCTTGATAGGGCTATGACGATGTTGCTTGTGACATGCAGCCAAGGAAAATAATCGAGCATCACCCCTAGGCTTCTCCCCACCGTGATTTTGCCTTGAACAAGATGCGATGGCTGACTTTTAGGACCTTGGAGACTTTTGCAATAGGCATGTTTTCCTTTGAATTCAATAGCACTTGCAATGCTGCATTCTTCAAAAAAAACTCCTCATTATGGTAGCAAGTGTGTTGTGGACATTGGAGACAATTGCTATCTGCACAGCATCATCCTTTGAAGATTGACCATGGATTTCCCAAATATGTGGATGGTTAGCAACAAGACTCCAGATTTCCAACTTTGTTTCTGTACTGAAACCTTGTGTCATGCTATTGAAAGCACTTGCAATCTGGAAAGTGATTTTGTTTTTCTCCTCATCATGATGGCATGATCTCCTCGACTCAACTTTTATCCGTTGGTTTTCTCACTGTTTGCTCTTTCTTTCTCTCTCGTATTTCTTGATAACCAAAGTAGCTAGATCCTAGAAGTTGCAAATTTATTGGATGTAATGGCTTCCTTCTATATTCTCATGAGGTCTATAAATGAGCATGTATCAGATAGTTGAAATCAATGAAATGAGTAGCTGTGAGCACATGATGCAGTAAATTAAACATGGTAACATTTGATTAACTATACCATTGAATTCATTTGGAGATATATACAGTAATCTAAACATGCTAAAATTTGATTAACTACACCAATGAATTCATTTGGAGCTTGGTTACCACCATTACCTCCATTTCCAGCATTGGAGGTTGTAATACTATTGGAAGTTCTAGCATTGGGTCCATTTCTAGCATTGGGTTGTAATATTGTAGGTCCATTTCTAGCATTGAAAGTTGTTGGTTCTCCATATGTATGGGTTTGTGCCAGAGCGAGGATAATAGCTCAGCTTCCACAACTAAACTTTGAGGCTAGCTGCCAGCGAAACAGACCAACAGGGAGTAGGAACAATGCTCTCTAGTATACGAGTCTCAGAGTGAGAGAGAGATGGAGCTCAAGTGCACACACACACACACACACACACACACACACACACACACAGATTCCATCCACTACCCCACTCCCTCTGGGGTAATTAAAAGTTGAAAAAGGTCACAGAGGGAACTAATAAAGTAATGTTTTTTCAAGACATTCTAAATTTAAATTTCACTTGCCCTTTTGTCTTCAGCAAATGCTAACAAGCACAACTAACTAGCATTGTCTAGGGCAACCATTTCAGTGACACGCTCACATGATTCTACCCATCTAGAGACCAAATTTGACAAATTTGATTGCACCAGAGTGTTCAAAAGGGGGAGCATTTTTTCCCTCACTAGGAGGTTTTTTCCCCCATGCATTGTATATACGCCCATCATTCTAGGGATATCTATCTTTTCCATTGCACACTAAGTAATACACTCTCTGTGTGTGCCTTGAGCTTCCTTCATCTTCTTCAAGCTATGTGTGTTTTCTTGCAATCCTAATTCCAATAATTGGTATCAGAGTAGGTTGTGTCCTCCCGAGCTTAGTTGCTAGTAGCTCCAGCACACACTTGCTCACTTTCTTCGATTTTAGTGAGCTTTGGCGAGCATTCGCAAGTCGACAAAATTTTTGGGATTGCTCGAAGAGCTCAGCCTGCTCAAATTTTTGAACCGAGATCATTTCGGCGTGTGTTTCCACTGCAAGCAGTACTGTGCATGCTATTTTGTCATTTTGTGCAAAAAATTTGTCAGTGTTGTTTTTTCATAATAGGTCCCTTACAGTCTTCTACGGTTTGTGCTATATAGCACGCTTTCTTTCTCCTGTTTTCGTGCAGTTTTCACATCAGGTGAAACATTTACCATGGCTGGCAACAACACAGATGTGTTCAAGATGTTTGCTACTGAGAACAGATTGGATGGGGACAATTACCCTATGTGGACTTATATGATGCAACATGTTCTTGTGTTGAAGGGTGTTTGGAACATTGTGCAGGCCATTGATGTACGTCCTGGTTCTGAGGATACAGGCGATGTTGAGGAGGCTTGGGATATTCTGGCTGGTCTTTATGCAAGTCGCATTGAGGCAAAAATTGCATTGCTACGTAAAGAGCTAGAGTCAAAGATTATACATGAGGAAGATGATATGGGCACTTCCTTTCTGGTGTCAAGGATATCAATGAGCTACTTATTTCTACAGGTGAAGTCATTTCAGACAGTTCCCTTGTGCAGACTATTCTTGATGCCTTGCCAGATTCTTACCAGACTTTTGCTAGTACTTGGAGACTTATGACTCAAGGAAATCCTGAAGTTGTCAAGTTTGATGCATTGTGCACATTGCTGTTGCAAGAGTCACTTTGCAAAAAAAAAGGATTAGACAATGTGCATCTGAAGAGGCTTTTATTGATGCTCAAAGAAAAGGTGGTAACAACAATGCAACCACTTTTCATGGTTCTTCAACGAGTGGAAAATCACATGTTTCTAATGCTTCTTCTAGCAAAAACTTTTCTGGGAATTTTGGTGATAAGGGAAAAAAGAAGATGCATTGTCATTTCTGTAAAGCTAATGATCACTTGATCAAGCAGTGTCCTAAGTTGAAGGCCAAAGAGGCTAAGAAGGAAGAGGGTGGCTCCACTGCAAATGCTCGTTCCACTACAAATGTATCTATTGTTGAGTCTTCTGTGAAAGAAGATTGTGATGCTGATGTTGATGCAAAATGGGATTTTAGTGGAGAGTGTACCTATAATCTTGTTGTCCATGATGCATATACGTCAGTTGCGGTAGTTTCACATGTGTGGTATTTTGACAGTGGTGCTACAAAGCACATTACCTCACATCGTGATTTCTTCACCTCATTTGAGTTTGTCCCTCATGGGAGTTCAGTTACTTGTGCCAAAAATGCCTCTTATCCAGTTCAATGAGTCGGAAACATTGTGCTTACTGTTGCACATGGCAGTTCTTTCACACTTTTTGATGTAATTTATGGACCTAGGATCAAGAATAATCTTTTATTTGTATCTGCACTTGCTAGACTTGGACCTGTAGTCAAGTTTGTGGATGACAAATGTAAAATACATGATCTCAGTTTTGGTAATAAAATTGTTGCATCTGGCATTTTATGTCGTGGGTTGTATAATCTTACTTTGTGTGACAAATGTGGGTAGAATTTTGCAAATGCAATTGTGGATTCAAAGGCTATTTTAGATGTATTTGGCATGCACATTTTGGTCATCTGAATTTTGCCAGTTTACTGCGTTTGCAAAAATCTAATATGGTTGCTTCTTTGCTACCTCTTGAAGCACTTGAAGCTTTGCAGTCTATGACTCCATATGAAGCATGGCATAATAGAAAGCCTTCTATTGAGCACATGCATGTTTTTGGTTGTTTGGCATATGCTTTGGTGCCACAAACATAGCACAGGAATTTGGATAATAAGGCTGTCAAATGTATTTTTGTTGGTTATGGTGCTGAAAGAAAAGGTTACACATTCTATAATCCACAAAAAAGTGTATCTTGGTCTCATGGATGTTGTGTTTGTGAAAGATTCTGTTCAATCCTTGTTGTCATGTACCAGAGACAGTAATGTAAGCTCATAGGACATTTATGACACTTTGTTGCCTCTTTTTAGTGGTGGAAGTTCAAATGTAAATTCCAATGAGGCAAATTGGGTTGCATGATTCGTTATTCAACATTCATTTTATTCGTGAATAATGGTTGATTAATACATTTCGTATTATTCGCTGCCACGTCACCTTTATTCAAAATAACATTTTATTGCTTACATATCGATCGAAAGACTATCGATCGATATTGTATCGATCAAAAAACTATCGATCGATAGGGTATCGATCAAAATAGTATCGATCAATTCTGAAATAGTATAAAAGTGTGTTTTAGGTACAATTCCCTTCACCAAAGTGTCAGGTTACCCCCGACATAGAAAGGTTGAATTGTCAACTTAAAAAATCCTTTGATTTTTTAAGAAAATAGATTATTTATAATGTTAAAACATTAAAAATAAAAAAAAGGATAGATTTGAATCATCTATCATTCTAAGAAATAGAAGTTATTCTTTAACTCTATTGTTTTAGTATAAATAAATAATTCTAAGCACTAGAGGCTATCTTTCTAGCTATAGTGTCTTAGTACAAATGTATAATTCTAAACGTTAGAGACTATACTCTTAGGTCTATTTGTTTTAGAATAGATATATAAATAGTTCTAAGCATTCGACGCTATTTTTTTTTAGTGAATATGGTGGATCACCTATAGAATTCACTAGGTTGTGATCGAGCAAAAGCTCTTACCTCCTAGTGAATATTAGTCATGCATAGTATTAGGAGTCACATGGATGTTATCGAGCTCATGTTCTTACCTCTATGTTGATATAGAAATTAGAGACCTCAGTTATTTTAGGGTCGATTGGTTGTGTTTGAGCAGTAGCTCCTACCTCCAAGAGACATAGATAGTGGAATTTGAAATGACTCCATCGCTCATCTAGGTTGTCTGGAGCATACGCTCTTTACCTCCTAGTAGCCAGGAATGTCATATCCATTGGTGATTTTCCCTAAACTATTATCCTGACACTATTCATTCATCATTTTAATTTAGCAAATCATATCTATAACCTTTTATCTTTCTCATCGCGCGATTATATTGAAAAATTATAATCATAGTGTATCTATTGATTGTAGGATATTTTTTATTGAAGTCAGAAAGCATGATCTTGATCGAAAATGTATCGAAGAGTGACGTATTTTTTTTAAATGGAGATCTACTGTATCGATCAATAGTCTTTCGATCGATTTTGGTATCATACGATATAGTGTCAATCGATATTGTTTCGATCAAAAGACTATCGATCGATAGCTTATCAATCAAAAGAATAGAAATTATTCAAAAATACCACGTATTATACGAGAATACATGAATAATGACGATTCATTTGGTATAAATCACATTATTTGGTCGAATAAATGCAAGCAAGGAGGCAATGTACATCCAATGGGGGTTTTTGAAAATGTTATAGATGAGCCTATTACTGATGCAGATATACATGATGTACTTGATGAGGAAAGGATTGAGAATGAGCAGGCTAGAGGTATGCCTAAATGGCTGGTGCATACTTTGCATGATAGTGAATTGGATGCACCTTTGTCTAGTCGTACTCATTCATGTTCTAGCCATGCATCTTATGCATCAGATTGTTATGCTTTGGTTGTGTCTAGCTTACATGATGTTGAGAAACCTCTATCTTTTGATAAAGCACAAAATTCAAAAAATTGGATGGCTGCCATGCAATAAAAATATGATGCACTTATAGAAAATGAAACATGGACTTTATGTGATTTTCCTCCTGCAAAAAGGCCATTGGTACAAAGTGGGTTTACAAGTTGAAATGCAAGCCGGATGGTGAGATTGATCGCCATAAGGCTCAACTTGTTGCAAAAGGTTATGCATAGCAAAAAGGCATAGATTATGAAAAGACTTTTGCTCCCACTTGTCATATGACTACTGTGCATTTTCTATGTGCGTTGCAGCTCATTTTGGTTGGGATGTACATCAATTAGACATTGTTACTGCTTTCTTGAATGGTGACATATTTGAGGAAGTTTATGTAACACAGCCTCGCGGTTTTGTCAAGAAAGGACAAGAGGATAAAGTATACAGATGTAAGAAAGATTTGTATGGGTTGAAGCAATCTCCTTGTGGTTGGTATGAGAAAGTTGACACTCATTTGGTCAAACAAGGCTTTTGTAAACAGTCCAACAGAAAGCACATTGTATGTAAAGCATGAGGGTGATGTTCTTCTCATTGTGGTTCTTATGTGGATGATTTGCTCATCACTGGACAAAATGAGACACATATTGATGAATTTAAGGCTGATTTGAATGCTACTTTCAAGATGAAACACTTGGGGATATTGCATCATTATTTGGGTATACAATTTAAGCAATGTGATGGTGGTATTGCCTTGTGTCAGAAAAGTTACATAAAGGCATTGCTATGTAAGTTTGGACTTGAGGATTGCAAACCTATTGCCACGCCCATGGAAACATGTTTGAAATTGAGTCTTCATGATGCTAGTGATCCTATGGATGTCACTCTTTACCAATTGTTGGATGCCTCATTTATGTATGGAACACAAGGCCAGATATTTAGTTTGAAATCTCACAGGTCAACAGATTTATGCATAGCCCAGGGTCTAAGCATTTGCAAGCTATCAAGAGTATTTTTAACTACTTGAGTGGCACTTTATATCTTGGCTTGTTTTATCCCAAGGGGGGATCATTGCCGCCAAACTTACATGCTTTTTTGGACTCAGATTGGGCTGGTTGTTTTGACACACGAGTTTCCACAAGTGGTTTTTGTTTCATGCTTGGCAGTTCATGTTTATCATGACTGAGCAAGAAGCAACCTACTGTGGCCACTTCTAAATGTGAGGCTGAGTACAAGGAAGTCTTCATAGCTACGGTTGAGTGTGTATGATTTGGATGTTGAATGGGACACTACCAACACTATCTACACTGACAGTCAGATAACATTTGCAGTTGCAAGGAGCCTAGTTTTTCATGCTCGCACAAAGCACATTGAGGTGCATCATCACTATGTCAGCGAGAGGCTCTTAGCAAGAGAGATCATCTTGGCTTATGTGCCAACACAGGACAACCTTGCAGATCTTTTCACAAAGGCATTGTCTCGTGAGAAGTTTGAAGCTTTTCACAAAGCTTTGGGCTTACTCCCTTTGTGGAATGATCATGTCCTCAAGGCATGACACTTCCCTTTACTCTATGTGCCAGCTCTCGTTCACCGCATCACTCCCAAGGGGTAGTTGTTACCATATACATGTAAAAGTGATGTGTGTGAACACATTTGGGACCATCGGCACATTTTTTCCCTCACTAGGAGGTTTTTTCCCTTGTGCATTATATATACGTCCATCATTATAGGGCTATCTATCTTTTCCATTGCACACTAAGTAATACACTCTCTGTTGTATTCCTTGAGCTTCCTTCGTCTTCTCCAAGCCGTGTGTGTTTTCTTGCAACCCTAATTCCAACACATACACCAAATTTCATTCATTTGGGAATAAATATTGAGAATTGAGGGTATTTTACTCTTTTGAAGAATTTCCTTGTTATGAAGTGGTGATTTTGTGCAATTTTGAATTCCAAAATTTGTTGTGAGCACATGTGCATGTATTACATACCAAGGAGCACCTGCGGTAGAAACAAAAGTCCATTCTAACCAAATAGACATCATACATGTATGATGTCCTAGAGGCCAGATTTGAGGTCAAAAGATACATTTGAGTGCATTCTTGTGATTGTGCAAAGGGTTGATCCAATTTGCACTCCAATCATGAGGCATGCCATGCTGAAGTGCAAGGTTAAACATATCCCATATCCAATATCGTGTTTTCTTGCTTGTCCATTTAATCATTTCAGCCTTGACACCTTGAAGGTCCCCTGCCTTGCGAGTAGCAAGTTTCTCAAGCGCACGCCATACATCTTCAATGGTAAAGAAGGGAGACATAAACGGAAGGGAGATACAATACTCCATATTATTACCATTGGGTTGCTCATAGAGTTTCCTGCAATGCATATACATATCCTCAAGAGTCAAGTCACCAAAGCTCTCAACATGCTTGCCTATTAGATTTTGCCAAAACTTGCCACATGCATGTGCTTTTTTTTGCACTAAAAGAAGTTGTTTTTTGACTTCCCACCTTCTCCTTTTCTTTTGAACAAGTGCTTTGTATGTGTGTGAACATTCCAAGTAAACTTCCTTGTCTTTGTGCTACCCTTCTTAGACCTTTTGCAAGACATGTGTTTCACTGAAAAGCATTCCTTCGCACAACAGCAAATTACTTCTTTGAAAACTTTCCACTTGCATTCTAATGTTGGGCTCTCTTGATGCTCTATCATGCTTAGCATTTGGTCCACCATATCAGCATATATAAGTGCTCGTTTGAAGTCTAGACATAGGTAGACATGATTCACATCATGATTGGAGGCTACATGCTTGGGCCGTTTACCACACTTGAGGTCAATACATGACATCCTATGATTTGATTCCGGATTCCATTCACCAAGTGTAAAGTTTGTATGCATTCTAGAGTGGCTCCCGAGAACAACATATAGTCAATCACGCTATCATCATTATGCTTTCTACATGTAAAGTAATTGGTGCCTTGCCATAGAGATACACCATTTGCAATGAGCATTCCGGTACTATTGCACATATGTAGAAGTGACTTTCCATAGTAATCCAGTTCTTTTGCATCATTAGAACTTCGATTATACATGTATGAGTCATCCATTCTTCTTGAGACACGTGGCATGTCAACTTGTTGTGTGTCGTGTTGTAACGTATTTGTGCGAGCATTCATGTCTCCAAAACCAATGACTTCACCTTGATCCTTGCAATGAGCAATGTCTTCCTCTAGTTCAACAAAGGGCTGATCTCTATCCATATCCAAGCGAGCATAAACATTGGAGTCATAGTGAGGAATGTAGCAACTAGCCACAAACATGACTTGACCATTTGGTGGGATGATTTTCAACCATAAGTAGCGTTTATACTTATCTTCTTTGACAATGGAAACATCTTTCAAACCCTTTTTGGTCATACATGCTACGCCTCCTTGGCCTCTTCGTTGCTTTGCATTTTTGGCCCACATCAAAGAATGCACATCGTATTTATCAAATCCAAGAATTCATTGCGCATCATGCTCCCATGTTTCGGTAAGAAGGATCACTTCGGAGTCATTGGTAAGCTCATCAATACCAATTACCACATTCCATGGATATCCGTTACAATTCCAAAAGCTTATTCACAAGCGTGAGTTGGTCTCATAGATCATGTGTCCCTATTTGTTGGTGGACTTGCATCCTCCTCAAGTGGTTTTTCTTCTTGAGATGACACCTTAACCTTCTTGCTTCTTTCCTCATATGCTTTGCGACGTACATTTTGTTGCATAAGAGTGGGATCCTCATATACATTACAACCCGTTCCTTTGAGGTAGATCCAACTATTGTCAAGGATGATCTTTCTCTTTACCTCATCAGCCATGGTACATACAATAGGTCTTTCTCCCGAGCGAGGGACTCCTTGTTTTCCAACTCGATGTGCACCATGAGCCACGATTCCTAACATGCCAAAGTCTGTAGCAAAAAACTCTTCAATAGAAACCGCTAGAGATTGGGTGTTTCCATGCTTTCCTCCTTGATTCCACGAATGACGATGTTCTTTGAGCGTTTTTGTCGCTCTTGCAATTTTTGAGTGTCCGCATTGTCTACATTCTTTGCTTGGACAACGACTTGCATGATAGGAGATGTAGAAACCACATTATCCTTATATATATCAGCCCATGATTTGGATGCATTTCTCATCTCACATACATCATGTCATATTGTATCTATCGTTTCCTCTTTCAATACATGATCACTCTCAACTTTGCTCAAGTGCTCTTTCAATACATTCATGTCAACAAGAGAGCGTTTACATTCTTGAACTTCATTCTCAAGATGCATCAAGCGCGTTGTTTGCATTTCAAGAACCTTCTTGAGGTGCTCATTCTCCACAACGAGAACTCTTAAAATGTCATTCTCCATTGCAAGTGTGCGCAACTCTTCACCTTGCTTGTTGATGGTTTCTTGTAATGAGATCAAGTAGGCCATGATCATTGCTTCCGTTGTTGTAGACGATGTGGTTGGATTAGCATCCAAATTCCTTGGAGATTTTGCATCATTCTCCATGGTGAGTGTGTATTTTCCAACCTTACGAGTTTTGTCTGACATTGCCTTCAAGTCGGCAACAAAAACGAAAAGTTTTGATAGTTTTGAGATGCTATTAAAGCAAATACTTCCATTACACATAAAATTTTTGTCTTTACATCAATGTGTAGAGGGCTTCATGCTCTTCGATTGGGGCTATAGATCACCTAAATCGGAGTTCAAATGAGCGAGTTATGGTCAAAAGAGTGAATTGTTGTCTACTAGGTCAAAAAGCGGTTGTGTGTGTGTGTGTGTGTGTGTGTGTGTGTGTGTGTGTGAGAGAGAGAGAGAGAGAGAGAGAGAGAGAGAGAGAGAGAGATAGATTTATTATCGTTCTTGGAGGTCAAATATGACCTATGGGACCAAAGTTACATGTGATGTAGTATGTGTATGGTTGATGAGGGCCTCTTGAGGCTCCAAAATTGTGGTGATGAGAGTCACAATGGAGAGCCTAGACTGTGGCTGGGAGAGGAAAGTGTGTAGGTCTAAGTCATGGCTGAAAATGTGAGAGAAGCAAGTTTGGATGTGACCAAAAGCTGAGCACTCTAGTAGTGTGTGGTACTCAGACTCTCGAACTTGCAGTGAGCATAATGTGCACAGTTGATTTGACTCTTCTCCATTGCCCTAACGCCTTGTGGGAGCAAAGCCGAATGGCTGCGATAGTGCCTATCGTCGACAAGGGGATAGGCTCGAGCATGTAAGTGTGAGTACGGTTTCCTCTTTCGGTGAAGAACATGGTTTTGTAGTTGGGGGCAATATGGGTGGTGTAATGTATGAAGCGTGACCCATCGGATTTCTCCCAAGCCGTAATACCTTGGCGTTGTGAAAAGCTTCATTCACTTGGGAGTCAATCGAAGCATCATGTAGCAAGTGTAATGCATCCTATCTCCCAAACCACTTATTTATGTCTTGCATCCATCCCATGCTCAAGATCTTGCTTTAATACATCTTTTGAACTTTTTTGCTTGCTTTCCATGCAACTGTAGGAAGTTGATGTGAGGGGTTTTGACGCATCTTTATCATGTACTCCACAACACTTTTCATGCCCATAACCTCAATTGAAAGAGATCTTGACTCAAGAAGTAGGAGCATATATGGTGTCTGTGTCTTAACTTGGAAAAGGTTTGTAAGAAAACGCTTTTGGACATTCTCAAACTCTTTCCAAGTAGACTTTGAGATGCTCCCGTCCCACACTTCAACTCCATAAAGAAGAACCGGTGTCATCTTCTAAAAAGTGTGTGCTAGAAGCACTACATCATCTGCATACAACAAAAGCATGATTATCACATTGCAAATAGTGACCTCTTCAATGCCTTCTTCTTGCATAAAGTCAAGTACCATTTGTTCCAATTGATCGATGCATAGACCAAAGAGTGTTGGTGACAACAAACATCCTTGTGTAACCCCAATAGTGCTTACAAAAATTTCTGAAATTTCTCTTCCCATGCGCAATTGACAAATCACCTTCTCATAGATTCAAGAAACCACAAGCATAAACTCACTTGGCACTTAGAGTTCTTCCATCCTTCTCCACAAATTGTTACGTGGAATCATATCAAAGGCTTTCTTAAAGTCCACAAAACAACAATACAATCACTTGCCTTTCAATCGACTTTCCTCCATGAGAACACGAACAGTGACAAGATAATCAATGGTGTTATGGCATTGACAAAAACCCGCTTGTCCTTTAATATGCTTGTCATTCTCTTCAGCCCAATTACTCAATTTTATCTCCATTATGCACCCAAACAACTTTGCCATAAGAGACCCAATCATTATAGTCCGGTAGTTGTTTACATTCTTTACATCCCTCCTTTATTCAAAGGCTTGACCCAACTAGTACTCCAATTATAAGGCATACCATGTTGAAGTGCAAGGTTGAACATATCACACATCCACTCATGGGTAAAATCTCTTGTCCATTTGATAATCTCCGGCTTGATACCTTGAAGATCTCCCGCTTTGCAAATGGCCAACTTTTCAAGCCCACCGCATGCATCCTCAATAGTAAAAAAAGAGGGCATACATGAGAGTGAACCATAAAATGGTATTTTTTCAGAATTTGCTTGCTCATATAATTTCCCACAATGTATGTACATATCCACATGACTCAAGTTACCAAAATTCTCAACCCGCTTGTCCCTCAAGTTTCTCCAAAATCTTCCACATGCATGTGCCTTTTCTTAGACTTGAAAAAGTTGTTGCTTTACTTCCCATCTTCTTCTCTTCTTTTGAATCAATGCCTTGCATGTATGAGAATGACTTTCATAGTTGTCTTTGTCCATAGTTGCATCAAGATTTATCAAGGACTTTCGAGAATCTTGACATACTTTTCAAACCACCTTTTGCATGATCCATCTTTGTTGATACCATGGAGATGCTTTATGGCAAAGCATTCTTCGGCACAAGAACAAATAAATTTCTTAAAAGATTTTGATTTAGTTTCCAATGGTGTGTCATATTGAAGCTTTGTCATCCATAACTTTTGCTCAACCATTTCAATGTACATTGGTGCCCGTTTGAAATCCATACATAATGATGATTTCTCTTCCCTTTGATTGAGATTATCATGCTTAATTTCTTCTCCACATGAAAGGTCAATACATAAGGTCCAAAGGTCAGATTCCAGGGTCCATTGGCCAAACATAAAAATCCTCATACGATACATGATGGCTTTGAAGAGTAGCATATAGTCAATCACACTATCCCCATTATGTTTCCTACATGTAAATCCATTGGTTTCACTCCACAAAGATACACCATTGGCAATGAGCATACTTGTGCTATTACACATGTGTAAAAGTGACTTTCCATAGTGATCCGGCTCTTTCTCATCCATTGAAGTACGATCATACAAGTAAACTTTCTCCAACTCCCTTGAAATGTACGGCATATCAAATTGTTGAGTATCATGTTGCAATGTTTTTGTGCGAGCATTCATATCCCCAAATACAAGAACATCACCATCACCTTTGAAATAAGCAATGTCCTCTTCTAAATAAAAAAAGGATGATCTCTATCTATGCCAACATAAAAGGGGGAATCATGATGAGGAATGTAGCAACCGGCTATATAACAAAAATGGGTGCTCTTTTTGGTGTCATAATTTTTAGCCATACATAATGTTTGTACTTGTCATCTTTCACAATTGATACAAAATCTTATAATCCTATCTTAACCATACATGCTACCCCTCCTTGCCCTCTTCGTTGCTTGAGATTCTTTGACCACATCAATGAATGTACATTGTAATCCTCCAAGCCGTTAATCTTTTGTGTATCATGATCCCAAGTTTCAACAAGAAGTACAACATCGGCTTTGCTTGTTAGTTCGTCAATACCAACCCCTGCATTCCATGGGTATCCATTACAATTCCAAAAGCATATTTTCAATTGTAACTCGGTCTCATAGGTCACGCATCCCTATTTGCTCGAGGGACTTGCCTCCTCCTTGTGCACATTTTCTTCGTGAAATATATCCTTGTTTCCCTTATTCTTTTCCTCATATGTCTTGCGATGCATATTTTTTTGCTGAATAGTGTGATCTTCACATAGAAAACATTTTGTATTCCTCAAATAGATCCAACTATTATCAAAGATAATCTTTTGTTTGGTCTCATCTGGCATGGTGCATACAATTGGCCGTTCTCGTGATGAGGAGCTCCTTGCTTACCCACTCTATGTGCTCCATAGACCATAACTTTGGACATACCAAAGTGCGTTTTGAAAAAATCTTTGATAACAATGGCAAAAGAAGGAGGCATCTCTAACTTCTCTTTGATTAAAAAAAATTTGGAACGTCGCTCCTGTTCCTTTAACTCCTCCACATCCACATTCTCAACATTCTTTGTTTGAACCATAGCTTGCATGAGTGAGTAATCAGGAACCACATTGTTACCACATACATCAGCTCGAGACTTGTTTGTGCATACATTTTTCATGTCACATATATCCCGGCTCATGGTGTCAAATTTCTCCTCTTTCAATACATGGTCATGCTCTACTTTGCTCATCGCTCCTTCAAAGCATTCAAGTCCACAAGAGAGTGTTTACATTCCTTGACTTCCTCTTCAAGTTGCATCAAACGTGTTGTTTGCATCTCAAGTGTCCTCTTGAGATTCTCATTCTCAACCACAAGTACCCTTAGTGTGCCATTCTACATTGCAAGTGCCCCTAAGTCTTCGCCTTGTTTGTTTACGGTCTCTTGCAAGGATACCAAGTATGCCATGATCATGGTTTCCGATGTCGTTGGTTCGATAGTTGTGTTGCTATCTCCACACTTAGGAGATTTTGGATCATTTTCCACAATGGTTGTGGACCTTGTTGAAGAAGAAGAACCCTTGCGAGTTCCGGAAGACATTGCATGTAAAATAAGAGATGAGAATCAACTTTCCTGAACGTGTTCACTTCAAAAATACTGCTACAAAAATGCCTTTTGTAACTCTAAATTTGTTATCTTTAAATCAATATGCTCATCGCTCCTTCAAAGCATTCAAGTCCACAAGAGAGTGTTTACATTCCTTGACTTCCTCTTCAAGTTGCATCAAACGTGTTGTTTGCATCTCAAGTGTCCTCTTGAGATTCTCATTCTCAACCACAAGTACCCTTAGTGTGCCATTCTACATTGCAAGTGCCCCTAAGTCTTCGCCTTGTTTGTTTACGGTCTCTTGCAAGGATACCAAGTATGCCATGATCATGGTTTCCGATGTCGTTGGTTCGATAGTTGTGTTGCTATCTCCACACTTAGGAGATTTTGGATCATTTTCCACAATGGTTGTGGACCTTGTTGAAGAAGAAGAACCCTTGCGAGTTCCGGAAGACATTGCATGTAAAATAAGAGATGAGAATCAACTTTCCTGAACGTGTTCACTTCAAAAATACTGCTACAAAAATGCCTTTTGTAACTCTAAATTTGTTATCTTTAAATCAATATGTAGAGGGTGTTGTGCTCTTCGATTGAGGCTAAAGATCACCCAAATTGGAGTTGGGATGAAGAAGTTATGATCAAAAGAGTGAACTGTTGTCTACTAGGTCAAAAAATGGTTGCACTAGAGAGAGAGAGAGAGAGAAAGAGAGTTGGAATTTTTTTATATGATCCACATGGCATGCCTACCAAAAAAATCTCTCTCTTCTCCACGTCCCCTTGCTCCTTTTTCTTCTATCGAACCAGAGAAGAATCTACATAAATGTGTGCGTCTGCCGCACGTCAATGCAAAGGACTTGCCGTACACTGTGTGCGAGCTGCAAATGGCTACAAGCACACAACCAGACTAATCTAGCAAGCTCAAGAAATCAAGGGTGTGTCACTCACTACCCTACGCTCGCCTTCGTGGAGGATTCATCGCCATGAAGAAGAAGGAGCTACCGCCATGCCACACTCAACCGCCTCACCGCCACCGTGCCATGATCGCAATGCTCGATTGCACTCTCTCTCTCTCTCTCTCTCTCTCTCTCTCTCTCTCTCTCTCTCTCTCTCTCTCTCTATCTATCTATCTCACGCATACACACACACACACAAGGAGATGAAGAAGAAGAAGATGAAGATGGAGCAAGAGCACTCTTCAATTGCACAAATGAGAGAATGAGTGATTTTTAGGTTCAGGTGACTTTTATATGAGCTCGCCCATTCACACTTGGGCGCCCATGCCTAGCCAACTAACCCTTGAATGTTCCAATTAGAGTGCACCTCACATCGGCGACCACTCTTACCCTTTTCCTATTGGACCGACAAGCCCGGTAACTGACTCTACTAAATAAATAATACAACGTCTGTCGTAGGTGATAGGAATGCACGTGAGGGTTAACATGCCCCCATTCTTGATGTAGATTCCGTCCTCGAAAGCTATTGAGTTGAATCTCGTTCATCGAGGTGGGAGAGCATTTGAGATGAATGTCCTTAGCATTCCTCAGTCACTGCAAAATCAAACAACATTGGCACAGTAATTGTATTCTCATATACAATCAAAAAGCATATGCAGTTGTAGACAGACAAATTGATTGGTAACAAAATTTTAAACCATTTGTCAGCAATAAACATTAAACTTGTAATATAATCAAACACATAAACAGTTGTAAAGGTCAAAAACTAAAGAAGTCTGGGATCGCTAATTTAACGATCGAAAGACACTAGAGGTCCACTATTAATACCATAGGCAAGCTTCTCGATTTTCTCTGGTCAATTAAGTTGTTTAATTGCGAGAGCCAAGTATTTCATGTCCGAGGGATGACTAGAGGCTATACTTGTAGTTAAGCTACAATAAAAGAAATTGCTCATGAAATCATCGTCTCACTTATTTCCTCTTTGACCCCCCAAAGTCTTTTCACACTGATTCAACTTTAATGTGTGTGCTTATTTTGTATGCCTTTGGTTTTTTGATTTTCAAGGAAAAGAGCCCACATTGGGAACCTCTAGGGCTCTAGTACCATAGGCGATACATGTGAGTGAAGTACCAAATCAAGCTAAGATTTCTCTTCCCGCTTAAGATTTTACATTGTGGCACTTTTGATTTTTTTTTTGTTTGATCGTTTTTCGCATTTTAATTTTGTAACTTTGAGGGGTCATATAACATTGTACCCTCCCCATTCTCATCACACTAGTAAACTCACTTTATAATACTTAAGGTAAAGGTCAATAGGGACTAAGCCCACTAGAAATCCCTAGTGCATTGCACACAATGCTGCGTAAATCGGATTAAGAACCTAAGTAGCCATTGATTATTAGGAATGCATTCCCCATGGTATTAAGAGAAGATCTCTAACGCCTAGCTTGTCAAACTAGCTTAGTCGGACTGCTTGATTTTTAAACCTAGACAAGTGATTATGACAAAAAAATACATTGAATTTAATGTTTGATACTAAGAAAATGCACTGAATATTATGCTACAAATGACAATTAAAGCAGACAAACATGGATGCAAAAAAGATAATGGGAAATGCTAATGGACAAGAAACACCTGTTTGTGTTGATGATCGCGCTTGATTTGAAGTGGGTGAACGAGAGAAAGATTCCATGAAGTTCCAAATCCTAACAACAGCAACACGTTCCTGAACACACTAGGAAACACCAAGAATACCTCTAGGATGCACATCAGTGGGAAAAAAGAACTTTGCTAATCACTAAACTCTAAGACACAAAAACTTCTATCAAACTAATCCTTCCTACCCTCCATCACTCGAGTGATGAGGATCAAAGGTGTTTGATGACATAGGTTTCTGTTTTAGTGTACCAGATGTGAATGTGTAGATTTGGGTCAATGTTTTGAATTTTATTGTGCACACTAGTTTGCTAATTGCTCTTGCTCTTTACTATTTTAGTTTTTTGTGAGTATAAGGCTTTATATATACATCCCCTAAGATTCGGAGATTGAGAGGTCAGGGAGGAAGGTTGAGAGGGAAGCAAGTGAATGATGGATGTCAACAAACACTCCCCCTTCCTTGGGTAGATCATACCTTTTGCAATGATGTCGTCACCTTTTGAAACCAATTATTTAAAGTTGTTATGGGTGAAGGCTTTAACCAATAGTTTTCAACCGCCCTATGTGTTTCATCTAGTTTCAAGGGTGGTAAGGTACTCTCCTATGATTTTATTTGCAACGTTGTTGTAGGTGGTGAACTTACAACGGGAGGTGCAAACTCTTGTTTGTTTGTATGGATATGTACAATGGTAGGTGGAGGTGATGTCGAAGCTTCTATTTCTGTATAGGAACTACATGAAGAGCAAGAAGCTTCATTTGACTTCCCTATTCCTGATCTAGGTGGAACAAATTGTTCTTTCTTTGGTACCCAAACTAGCTCTGGAGAGGGTATGTAGCATTCCATTATTTTTTCTTTTTCGCGATCTTCAATTCATTTTGGAGCCACAGGATTGGGCTCACATAGGCCAGGTGACAAGTAAGAGCACCATTTACGTTTTGGCACCTAGATTTGATCATTTTCTTCATAGTAGCCTTGGGCTTCCAATAGTTTTTTAAGAATCCAACGCAAAGTTTCTTTACATTTCTTAGGGCAAGTGGGACGTCTCTTACCAGGTTCCTGTCTTTGAGCACTAGCTATGGTCGCTAAAGAAGCTTTAGGGACCCACTTGTATGTTTTCTTTGTTATATTAGGATGAGTCTTGTGAGAAGCTATATGCATTGCTTCTAGCATATTTAAGGGTAAGGAGTGGTGGCATTTTATCCCCCTTAGGTGTTACCCAAGTCGTCCCCCTGTTTCCCCAAGTGTCTATGGTTGCTGCTAGGTGGACCCAATCCACATTGTCTGACTCAGTCATCCCAGGTAGTACATCCATATAAGGAGAATTTTCCCCAGCATCAGTGTCCGCTTTACACGTGTAACAATACTGCAATGGGACCAAGTGAACTATGGTGTCAGATCTATGATCAATTATAAACATGTTTCCTAGAGGATGTGCTCGACCAGTTACAAGATTCACTCGAATGACAGAATCTTGGAACTGCAAGTAGATATGGTTTTTAGACCAGTCATGCACCATTTTTGCTTCCCTCATGAAAGGACGTCCTAAGATCATCTCAGATGTCATAGTGTGCTTGGAGAAATCCATAGCAATGAAGGTAATTCTTATTTTATGTCCAAATACCTTGATCTTGAGATCTTCTAGTATCCCAATAGGTTTAATAATACTATGGTTGTGGTTCCAAGGTGAGATCTTTCCATAGTTTCCCATCAATTTTTAGTCACAACGCTAACCCCAGTGCCACCATCAAGGATTCCCTTCAGAGTTAATCCCTTGGTATTGATTGGTATGGCTGCATTGGATTCATTGCCCTCAAAGTATTGTCCCAACTTGTTAACATGTATTTCTACAACAAGGTTCTCATCTAGGTTGAGTTGTGGATCTAAGTGTTCCTCCTCTATTGGCATCTCCCTAACTCCATCCATCTGTTCAAATTGTGGTAGCCCGACCTTCAGTTCTCCATTGAGGAAAGCTCAAAGAGCTAAGAATAACTTAGGGTCTCCATATAGTTTGGACATGATGGTGGTTCTAACTTTGGAAGCCATGAAATCTATTAATTTTGCAATATTTAACGGCACCTTTTGGGCTTCTGTCCCTTGACATGGGGAAGATGGGACCTCCATTTCTTTGATAGGGTCAGGTAGTCCCTCTGTAAATATTCTTTCCAACAAGATGTGAGTACGCCCGCTTTCCCATGATTTTAAATCACTTTCTTCTTGGATGATACTAGGTATGGCTAGGGGTCTATGGACTTGGTGAGGTTGTTGTTGCGTAGGGAACATTGTGTCTGTACACCAAGAAGAAGATCCCTGCCAAGGGGAAGAGTCCCACCAAGAAGAAGAGCCCTTCAAAAAAACAGCAGATACAAAGGGCCATCCATTCCACTCACCATTGAAATTCAAGTTTCAAATGCGTCGTACAGTTAAGAACAGTAAGGGGGAGGCACCTAGCTCACCTTTCAAGCTACCATTCATGTTGCCAAAGAGGTTGCCAAGTCACCTAAGCCAGCCACTCCTCAGGAGCCCAAAGCATCAACCCCTGCCAAGTCCCCCGTGCCAAGCCTTGAGGAGCCCAAGTCACCACCACCACCCACTCTTGAACTTTCACCCCCTTCTGAACACAAAAGAAAAAGGGTCTCTGAGGATGCAGAATCCTCTCAGGCAAAAAGAAAAGTGGAGTTTCATATTGATTACTCCACAAAAGCTATGTACACTTTTGTTCATTTTGTGCATATGAACATATATATAGCCTTTGCTGATTCATAATTTTGTACTTCAAATACTTAATACCAACTATCAATTCTTACATGTGTATCATGGTGTCAAGTAAGTTTAAAACAACATAAATAATGATCACAATAAGGTAGAGAAAAGATAAATATATTTGCAAAATACAATGATTACAATATTGAACTTGTTTTTTCAAGTCCTTGCAAGTGGCTCAAATACAAACCTTTTTGGGGGAAGGCATGTGATGCAAGAGGTTGAATTCTCCATCCTTGTTCTCACCACAATTTCATCCACTTTGAATCTATACTCAGGAGATGTTTCATCAAGAAACTCAAGAGATTCTCTAACATCATGTAGTCTCCAATTTGTGTTACTATAAGGCTTCTATACTCGGTGTGTGGATGGATTGTGACCTTTAGTTCAAACTCTGGACAATTTTCCTCAGAGTCGAGAGGAACCCAACTACCTAATTTGCTTCTCTATCTCCTATAGACGTAGCCCAGAACTAATGATTGACGACATAGTTGATATGAGATAGACATAGAATTTGGGCTTACTCTACAACTAATATTATCACCAATATGGAAATTTTCTTTGGTGCTCCATCCGTCTCCAAGTACATTATCCAGTTCAGTCATAGAAAGTCTTCTATTAAGCCACATCGTCTTTGTCCTCTGCAAGTCCATTGTTTTGAAACATGCCACAAAGACATGTATAGGCAAGAACCATTGAGCTTTAATCCTTCTTGATATCCTACCCGGAGACATAGCTTTAAGGATGTCTTCTTTGATCTTGGATTTGAAGCTTGATACAATACATGTATCAGGAGCTTCCTAGTCAAGTGAACTTATGGTGGGAACGGGTAACTGATGCAGTTCTCCATATGCACCTTCTCATGATGGAGCTTTATATTCTACAAAATAGACAAACAAATCCATTTTTTTGTAAAAGGAATGTGGCTTGTCAGCATATATAGCATCTGCAATCCCTTTATGCATTGCTTTGAACGTCCCACTTAGACTCTCCACAGGCTGTTATTCCATAGCTGTTGAAGGAAATATATCTGGAATGGAATCAAAAAATGAGAAAAACAATGGGAGAATGAAAAATTCATTGTATCAAATAGAAGTTTTTTTTGTACTTACAGTAAGAATGCAGTGTGGAATGTTCTTCCCAGTCTAACACCATATCCTTGGCCATGTACACATGTTGAACCTTAGCTAGCCAGCCATTTTCGGTCACTTTGAAAGCAAGAACACGAACTTTCCAATGGTTTTTTACTTTATCACGTTTAGTTCTCTTCACTCTGTGTACACCTTTGCATGAAGGAAGCATTGTTACCGAGTCATTCACATGAAAAGATATGGGCTTCCAAAGACCATCCTCTCTAACATTATGAAAATCACAAGAAGTTATTGTGTTATGTGAAGGGCGATGTGCAAAAGATGCCATGGAAACTCAGAGATTAGAGAAGAAGAAAGAAAATATAGAGACCGAAAGACTTAAATCTCTCACAAAATAGAGAGAGATTGAAAAAGGTATACCTTTGAAAAAAGTAGGTGATTTGTCATTAATGCCCTTGTTTTGAGAGCCTTCTGACATAGATTTCGTATCTTTTGACAACGCTTTTGTGAAATATAAAATAGAATAAAAGATGAGACTTCATTACTTTAGGCCGCAAATTTAATGAGCTTTCTCGCCGAAAGCACCCAAATATAGCAGTTTTAGCCTGATGATCAAGACATTTAGCGGTTCTCCGTCAAAATAGGACCAGAACCCAAAATAGAGGAGACAAGAGTGCCATACTTTTGTATACGTGTCAAATAACTATTGGACTATTCCTTAATCCTTAGATTAACAAACAACCCTTTTTGAGTCGTTTTTGGGCCTAATGCCTTATCACACTAGGTTTTTAACAAGAAAAAACTACCAAATAAATATTCAGTTGATAGCTTTGAGAAGAGATATCAAGGACAACAACAAAAATACCCCTCCCCAGGGATCTATGTGAAAAATACAATTTACACTTTTATATAATTTCAATACACATCAGAGTTGTAGAAGCGTTTTGCATAGGGAAGGAGTTCTCAATGCCCGACCTAGCATGGAATTTAGGCCATGAGTTGGATTACATCTACTAGCAAGTAGTACTACCTCTAAATGGGTGATATGAATGAAAGTGTACTCAAGAAAACTAACAAGGTGGAGGGTGAATATAGGTATCGATCACATTGCGGGAATAGATAGATAGATAGAGAGAGAGAGAGAGAGAGAGAGAGAGAGAGAGAGAGAGAGAGAATCATGAAGGGTCACATTGACCCTTTTTTCCATGAGAAACATAACACGTGAGTCCAATCACAATAGCATCTTCCAAATGCACAAACAATCTTTTCCAAGCAGTTAGATTGTATATGGTCTCTACCGTTACACATCCACCATAAAACATCAAAAACACTTCACGATCCAATCCAAAATCATAAACCATAATCCAATCCCATCACATGGATGAGCATTCTACCCAACTCAGGATGATGCACATCCGATCCTACAATGCCATTGTAGCACATAACATGGCTGCAATAATTTTGACACCATTTCGGTAGCACAACAATATCCCAAAGAAGAACCCAAGAGCCACATCGGCTTCCATAATCAAAATCACAACAATAATCCATGAGAGATCTCATCCCTTGACCATAAATCCCCAAACTCTGACAAACTTGGAGTTGATTTGTAGAAGTTATGGCCTTCCCACTGAGGGTGAAATGTGGGGAGAGATTCCATTTATAAGACAGAGTTGTCACATCAAAAAAAGGAATCTTCTAGAATATAAAGGATTTCATGGCATGCTATATATCAATGGGTAGATCTTGATGAGTACATTCTAAATCCAAAAGGTCCGGCAAGTTTTGATTTCATTTGTAAAATATTTATTGTTCACCCGTTTTGGACAAGAGGAGGGAGAAAGTCAAAGTCCTTTGAGAGTCCAAAATTTCCCTAATACTTACCTCTGACATTATAGCCTTGTGCATATGGTTTTTGAGACATTCCTAAGTTTCATCATTTTCTTGTACCTTCTTCTCTTTATACTGCTCAGGCATCCCTTCAATCTCGTTTTCCTTTTTTTTTAATTTAAAAAATGTTAAAGAAAATATCAAAAAATAACTAAATAAAACCAAAAATCAACTCAAGAAATGGAAAAATCATTTGGATAGAGATTTAAATGCTACATACATTTACATATGTCCCTAGGGGCTCATATATGGATTTTGTCCCCGTACTCCTCCTATAATGCTATTATGAGGGCATATACTCTAAAAACATTATCACAATCAAATGCAAAAATTCAATGCAGCTCACAAAACATTGCCCTCTAATATTCATAATATTAGGTCCACATTTAGAATGCCTCCTCCCCCTCCTATTTGGAGTCCTCCTTGATGACAGGGCATCATGAAGGGTACGTGTTGTGCTTGGGCAATAAAAAATTGTGCCAATGCAAGCCTTGTAATGTAGCCTTATTATGCATACACAATCAATGTATGGAAAAAATTTATGTTGTGCAAGATGTGGGTATAAGCAATGTGCTTGTTGGCATTTTCTCGCGAGGCTTCCTATTCTAAGTAATGTGATGGTCTTTGAAGCTCAAGTGTTGAACTTTACTTGATTGAAGGTTGTAGAGAGATTTGGACTTCCTTGTTGGTTGCCTTTGGTTATTTTGCTTCCGAGATTTTCCTAGACATTCACTTTATCTCCTAATCCGTAAGCCTTGTGCAGCATGCAATGATGAAGTGAGAAACTTTATATCTTCTAATTGTACTGCCCACTTATGTGTGATTATTGGCTGTCTTGTTGATGATGCTCGTTTGGGAACCCATACTTGTCCCTGCTTTGTTTGTGTTTGAAGAGACTTCTTTGGGATCCACCTTATCTTTGTGTGAGTCAACAAAGGTCTTTGCTTCAACCTTTGTACGCTTAGTTGGGGACGGGATTCAAACTTTGGGAGTTGATACTTTAAGTCTTTTGGAGTCCAAATAAATTCTTTACCTCTTTGTGCTTGAATCAACTTCTTTAACCCAAATCTTAGTTGCAGAAGCTTGCGACTTTGTGATTTTCTTAGCCGTTCTTGCAGACTTCGACTATTTTTCTTTTGGTGTTGGATCTTGTAGTTTTTCATCAGAGATATTCATCTTCTTGATCCTTACCTGCTTTTGGCCGAGTTGGCTCTTTGATATCTAGATTTTTCAAACTTTTTGGCTCTATCTTGTTCCTTGGTTGTTATAGAAGCTATTAGTGATAGTGATGACATGAGTTCCTAGGTGGAGATGTCATAAGAATCATCAATGTCGCTACTATCCTCACTAAGGTTAAATTCTGGAACTTTTCCTTTGGGATTTGGCTGGTTATGGGAAGTTACTATGTGGTTGCTCTTGGATTGCAATTTCTGGGAGGATTTTTCTAGCCAATTGATTAGAGCGTTGTTAGCCCATTGACATGGCCGTATTCTTCTTGGCTAGGTATTTTCTTCATGTATAGGAGCCACGTATGAGGATGCTTGTTGCAGTTGCATCACCATCGAGGATTTTGGAATCAACTTTTGATACACTTTATTCTTGTAGCGGTGACATTAGCTCATGGGTCTTAGATCTAAATAATCATAAAACCGTGCATTAGTTAAAGTGTTGTCCATGTCACCTACTGGGTTGTCCGGATTTCCATTTTTGGCATCTTCTTGAAGCTCCAAGTGTTCTACAGAGTCATAGAACTTGTCTTCTTCCTCGTCTTTTGATTCACCACATTCTTTTGTTTGCTCTTCATCTCAAGAACTTTTTGGTGCCTAGTTCTCTTTGTTTTCTTGGATCACACTCACTGCAAAATAAGGAACAACATCAAATCCATCTTTATCACAAAACCTCGTTGTGGGACCATCAGCCATGATGCACACATCCAGAGTAGCCAAGATGTGTTCCCATTCTAATGGCTCTAATGCTTCTTCAAGAAATGGTTCTGGGATAGTCGCCCTTTCTAGGATACACTCTTCTCACTTTAAGCTTCCACATTGCAAAGCTCCACACATCCATAGTTCTTTAGGTTTATCCAACCACGCTGAAAGTTCTGATCTTGCTATAGTAGCAAAATCAAACTCTTCAACCGGTGTTCTTGTCACATCCTTATAGCAATAGTCTTTCAAGGTTATCCTTGTCGTGGTTTCCATGTGTCTCAAGTAGATATGGTCATAATCCCAATGTTGGACCATTTTCAGTTGCCACATGAATGGTCTTCCTAGAATGATCTCATAGTTGTTCTTCTTGCCAAAGTCAACAATAGCAAAGGTATGCTCATATTAAATGCCACAAGAAGTAACAACTACTTTTTCTAGCAGTCCTAGGGGCTTTTCCATGTGTACGTTTGCAAGCTATAATTTCAATCTAGTAGCCCTCACTGATGGTTTTCCTCATTGTTTCTAGATCTCTTTTGTTGCGATGGCAACACTAGTTCCATTGTCAAGGATTTCCATGGTTTTTACACCTTAGAATTCCACATAAAGAGTGGTATTCCCATCTTTTCCCTCATAATACTCTCCAACCTTGTTTAATGGCATTGGCCTAGTGTTGGGCTGAGGCATTTCAAGCTCTTTGATTCCTTCCTCGATTTGGGTCATTGGGTTTTTTACGCCAAATTTCTCTAAGAATTTTCCCATGGTAGTCCACATGTTTGGTCTTATTTTGAGCAAACTTGGCTAACTTTATCGTACATGTGACTGGGGTAGATAGAATATCTATTAACCCTTTTGAATCGATGACCTTGTTGGAAGACAATCTCTATGATGGTATTGCAATAACGTCTGACTTGGACTCGTGCTCTCTCGTATAGGATGGTAGTGTTCTTAGAGAATGGGGTTGATTTTCCATAGACTGTACAGATTATTTGTCTCCCCAATATGATTGCACTTCTAGATTATTTTTAAATTTAGCCTTAAATTCCTCTATTAGTGGAAGAGACACTCCTCTTCCATCACCCGTTTGGTTTACTCATCTGCTTAGCTCACTTACTTCTTTTGCCTCTTTGACTTGTTTCCACAGTTTGTTGAGACCATCTATTTCTTTACAATCCTCAGGTATAGCTAGGTGAAATCCCTTGGAAGAGCTATCTATGGAATTCAACACTATCCTTTTTTCTAATGTTGGGTCCTTGAGCTTTGGTCCGTGCTTGTGATTGGGATCTAGCTCCATTCGTTCTTGGTTTGGTGGGGTTACTGGTATAGGTGGGACAAGGATCACATCCTCAGGTTTTCCAACTGGTGGTTCTAGTAAATGTTGGGCTGTTGAATCATTTTTGGGGAAATTTCAAGCCTTTGCTTTTCTAGTTCCACATAGGGATATGTCATCCACCTCTATTCTTGGTTTTGATTGTTTTTGAGCCGTGTGTCATAGGCTTTTAGGAGGGCATCTAAGGGTTGGTTGACTTTTCTACCAAGACTGATCCTCCTGAAGTAGGACTTCTCGATTTCTCCTCCAGGAATGGTTCTTCTGGAGGTTGACACTTCTGCATAAGAGAAGGTTCAACCCTTTCCTCATGTCGTCTTATCTTCTCTTTATCTTGGGTAAGCTCCTCAACTAGGGATTTTTGATCTTGTTCCCTACGTGCCTTCATCCTAGCCTTTCTAGCTTTCCAACTATTCCGTTTGCTCTTGGTTTTTTGACTAGCTGCATTGGTCTTTGGTTCACCCATCTCTGGACTTGTGTCAGTTTCCATTTTCTTTGTCTCTAGATTGTCATCAACTTCCTTTTGAGCTTGTGCTCTTGTAACTAATTGAATTGGCTTGGCATTTTCATTTTCTGAGATATTGGGTAGCTAAACGATACTTGAGACATTTGTTGTGATCTTTATGACTTAGTTTGAGTTTTTTGGGCAATTGGGGATCAAGTGAATGATGCCATATTCAAGACAATAGGAATTCAATTGAGTGATCTCCATTTGAGGACATTGTTTGACCAAGTGGTTGTTGCAGCTTTTATGTCAATCTATCTTGTGTTGAGGAGCTTCTTCTTGCATTTCCTCTTGGCTATAAATAGGCTCTGATCTAGCTAAGCCGCTATTCACAATGAGCCACAATGTCCTTTTGTCCATTTTTTACCTTCTTTCATCAAGCAAAAACATAGGAGGTGGAGGTTGTACCGACTTCACCACTCCATGTGTTTCTCTCATCTTCTATCGTTTTGAAGGGCAGTACCCACTTTGGTGGTTATAATACATTGTAGTAGGTACTATTGCTTGTTTATTATATGCTTCCATCATTGGCATGTATCTCATGTCTATAGGCATTCTAGCACCTGGCAGTGGAGGTTATTTTCTTAAGACAAGCTGTGGCCTTGAAACTCCTACTGGACCTGGCACATTCCCTAGTATCTAGGTGGAGTAGGTGCTATTGGAATAGGTTGTACATACATCTCCCTATCATATTCCATGTTATAGTAGCACTCTTCCCTCGTATAGTTTGTCCATTTCCTCTCAATTTTGCACCACTTATGCTCCCCCAACTCAAACTTTATAAGAGGAGTTAACCTCTTGACCATTTTGTCGATAAAATTTTCTTGATCAATAGGTTTCCATTAGTTTTGCAATGGAGTTAGTCATCTGTGAATCACTGTGCTGAGAGGATGTGTCCTCCTCTTGACTCTTACAATCATTTTCTTTATATTCCTCACAATTATCCACTAGATAAAGAGCTTCTTTGATCAATTCATGTAGCGTCATGTACCTTATCATATGTAGATCCTTCTGAAGACTAGAATGTCTCATTCCCTAGATAAAGATCAGCATCAACTGTGACAATGTAGGTAGTTCCACTCTTGGATAGAACTTGACATCTCTCTTGAGCCGTAATGCTGCTTTGCCTAGAGGTTCACCATCTTTCTGATTGAATCTATGAATTTGCGAGACCGTATTGTGAGCTTTGCCTTTTTGCAAAAATTCTTTGATGAATTCCTCAAGTAGCTCGTTTAGAGACTCAAAATCAAATCTTTCCACTGAGTCAAACCATGTAGTCGCGTCATCTTCTAGAGTCAATCCAAATCCCACAAACTGTGTCGCAAAATCCAAAACTTCTTCTGCTTTAATTACTCTTTTGAAAGCTGATCTCTCGGATCTTTATTGCCGGAGTATTTCCTATTTGCCCATTTGTGGACTTGGGATAGTCTAACTTGCCGATTGTATACAAGTCTAACCATAGACTCTCCGTGTGGTCCTTGACCTTCACTGAGATACGGATTTTATGGGAATAGTGGTGGTGCACTTGGTCCTGGGATGATCGGATAACCACCTCTTTTGATATTTGGTCTTGTTATGGCATCTTGATGTATCCCAAACTGCAATGATTGTGGTGTATTTGGTTCCATGTCTTTCATTGGTGGATAGATTGGCATTTTCACTCCTTGTCTGGTCTGATTGATACCTATTGTATATTGGTCTTCTTCAAAGAGATGGGTCATTCTATTGGAGATTGGTCCATCAGGGGGATTCACTTGAGCAAGCATGTATGCCATCTGTGTGATCATGTCATCTCTCGTTATCGCTCTAGGAGGGAATCCAGGTGGCTCCCTTTTTGGAATTTTTGCAAGAATTCACGTGTTTGGTGGAGGTATCTGTGGTCCTTCATTGACCAAATGTCCACCTATTTATAATGCAATCTGTGGGTTTGTGCTTTCTACTGCTTTGTATTCTCATCCACATTTGTCAACAACTATAGATTTCATTGACAGTTGACTCCGTATGTATAGACATAGAAGAGCTTGTAATCCATCAGCTCTCCTATGGGTATGGCTCTGAGCATCTATAAAGGTTGGCCTCACTTCCGTCAATGTCTATATATAGTCCTTCACTCTCATGATCTATTATCCAAACTCTCTTAACAAAACTAGTCGTTATCAACTAAAAGTATGGAAGATCCATTATGGACGGATGTTCCTCTATCGTTGGGATCCCAAATCTTCTATAAGCTGAGTTTGAATCCGAAGCATGATTTCTGGCTTAACAGCTCTAGCTTGATGTAAGAATACTTATTCCAATGTGTTCAAGTGCTTTGGTTAGGAGAAAATCAAAACTATGTCCAAAACCGAGATCGTTTCCTCACAATTCTCAAATTGTCACTTTTAGACACCCCTAACTTTCGGATGCATTTTGAGGCCTTAAACCGATGTTTTTTCGAACATTGACCAATAAATAATGACCCAAAGGGTCTCTGATTTTGTTCAAGGGCTACACTAAATGTTGTAGAGCTGCTCTGGAGCTTCATTTTGATAAAAAAAAAGTTTTTGGATCCGATATCGAGAGCTCAAGTTATGGCCAAAATAGCTTTCTATTGCATTCAATCTTCATCTAGGTCAATTTTGGTAATTTCAGAGTGTCAACACTAGATGCATGATTTGGTCCACTTACAGGTGTCCAAACTTTGTTTTGGAATGATATTTGGGATTCTAGGGCCAAAAAGAAGGCCTTTGACTCATCACAGCTCCTGTCTGGCCTCAACCTATGCCTGGAGACTTCATACGCGTATGATGTCTCTTGAATTGGAATTTCTCTAAACTTTAATTGTAGACTCTCCTTGATGTACTCTAACCAGTCCAAGTCTCAATTCGTGATTCTGACACTTTTAGTCAGGTCTATCACTCCTTTTTTTGTTTTGGTTGTTGCAACTTACCTACAAGGTTAAGTAATCCAAAAGTGATCCAAATTGAATGAAACATGGTCTCTAGGCCTATTTTGTGGTGATGACAAACACTTTTGTAATCTCAGATGTAAGTTTTGACCTCTAATTTGGCACTTGAGACATCATACGCATATGATGTCTTTTGTGGCAAAATGAAGTGACTTTTATCCCAAAGACTCTTTATCACTCAAGCAACTCTCATCAACTTTTAAAATTCAATTTCAACACTGTTTGTGCAAGTTATGGTCAATACAATCATGAACCTTGCCCAATTTCTGTCATGTTTTAGCACTTTTTAGCCCAAATGGTAGTTCATGCTTTAAGACACTAGGGTATACTCAAATGTTTAATTTGACCAAGATCTGGCCTAAAAGTCTTCATATGCGTATGATGTCTTTTGGCTCAGATTTCACTTTTGTTTCTTTCCAAGGTGATCCTTGATGAATACAACAAGAATATGTGCTCACAAAAAAAAGGACGTAAAGAATGCACAAAATCACTACTTTTTCACCTTTGCCTACTTGGATTTACAAGAATCTTCTTAAATTCAAAGATGTGTGTCCAAATCAGATGAAATTTTGTAAATAGGCTTAATCATCATTTCCAAACCTCCTGTGTGGTCAGAAGTGCAGTTGGACTTTCAAATCTTGACTTGAGATCATATGCATATGATTCTAAGTGCTCCAAATTGAATCAAATTTGGTCTCTAAGCTTGTTTTATTGTGCTAAACACCCTGGAATGCTCTGATGTCAACTTTGGTCCCTAAGATTTTCCTTTAGACATCATATACGTATGATGTCTAGCTGGTCAAATTGAAGTGAAACTCACACCAGAGGTCTCACACCTCACAAGCAACTCACAGCAGCTTTCAAAATTCAATTCCAACACTTTTTGTGTTGGAGATGGTCAATTCAAGCATTCACTTCGCCTAGATCCATCTTGTGGCCTTTACAAGCCCAAAAATGCTTCAAATTTAGTGGAAGTTTCCCTATTTTCATCCTAAATTATCTAGAAGGAGGAGATGTAAACAATGTGAACAACTATAGCACTATAATGGTTGGTTCTTTGATGGCAAAGTTATTTGCATGTATCATGCAGATGAAGATAAGTGGATGGGCTGAAAAGAATGGCAAACGTGCGCTTGGCCAAGCAGGTTTTCAAAAGCATCATAGCACTATTGATCACCTTGTCACTCTTCGAGTTCTTATGGAAGCGTCTCGATTGAAAGGAAAAAAGTTGTATTGTTGCTTTGTGAATTTCAAAAAAGATTTTGACATGGTACCGCGAGGAAATCTTTGGAGACATATGCAAAGCCTTCAAGTGCCGAGAGAATTTATGCATGCAGTCTTTCGCATCTACCAAAAAGTGATATGTCGATTACGTATGGGAGATGGAATTTTAGAATTTTTTGCAAGCACCATTGGTGTCAAACAAGAATGCCCTCTTTCCCCAACCCTCTTTGGGCTACTCATTGATGAATTGGAATGCATGGTTCTTGACTTTATGCAGCAAGAAGGCATAGAAGAGGTTAAGATCGAAAATGCGGTGATCATGCTTTTGATTTTTGCCGATGATGTAGTGCTCTTGGCACATACCTTAGAAGATGCACAAAAGCTTATGAGTGTCTTGGAATGCTTTTGCCTACATAGCAGGCTGATCGTGAATGGATCAGAAACCAAGGTTATGCTTGTAAAGACCCTCAATGACAAAAATCCATGCATTGTATAAAACAATGAGTAAATTGAAGTGGTAGATCACTTCAAGTACCTTGGCCTTGAGGTTCCATCCAATCATAAATGGAAGGATTGTGCAATGCGTCGCTTGGAAGCTGGAAAGAGGGCTTATTATGCATTTGAGAACATGTGCAATGCTGGAGAGATCAAGTGTTGGGCTCTCAAAAAGTACATCTTTGACACATTGGTGACATCGGTGCTTCTTTATGGAGTGGAGGTGTGGGGTGGAAGCATCTGGAAGTCTACTTGGAAACAGCTTGAGAATGTTCAAAAGCGTTTTCTTACCAACTTTCTCCAAGTCAAGACACAAACACCCTACATGCTCTTACTTCTTAAGTTCGGATCGCTTCCCATTGAGGTCTTGGACATGCAAAGGGTTGTGGAGTACATGCTTAAGACACAACGTAACCCTTTGCATCAACTTCCTAGAATCGCATATGAAGCAAGCCAAAAGGTCCAAAAGACATGCAAGAGCAAAATACTAAGTTCGGGGTGGATGCTTGACATCAAGAAATGGTTTGGAAAATGGGATGCATGTCACTTGTTCAAAGATGCGTCGATCGACTCCCAAGTTAATGAGGCCTTCTTACAACACCAATGTGTCACGGCTTGGGAGAAATCTGGAGGTTCTTGCTTCAGCCATTACACCACACACGTTGCCCCAAACTACAAATCTCTCTTCTTCTCCGAACGAGGTAACCGAATCCATCCCTACATCCTTGAGCCCATCCCTTTGAGTGCGATCCACCCATTGCCTCCATTCGTCTTAGCTCCCATTCTCTACGCCACGAGATAGGACGTTGGGGTACTAGTGTTGGAATTAGGGTTGCAGAGAAATGCACACAGCTTGGAGAAGTCGAAGGAAGCTCTAGCCCTAGAGTGATGGGCGTATATACAATGCTCGGGGGGAAAAACCTCTTAAAGAGGGAAAAAATACCCCAGCGGTCCTAGTGTGTTCACACACATCACTACCACATGTATATGGTAACAAATCCCCCATGGAGTGATGCGTTGAACAAGAGCTGGCACATGAGTAAAGAAAAGTTCCATGCCCTGAGGACATGATCAATCCACAAAGGGAAGTAAGTCCAAAGCTTTGCGGAAAGCTTCAAGCTTCTCACGAGACAATGCCTTTGTGAAAATATCTGCAAGGTTGTCCTGTGTTGGCACATAAGCCAAGCTGATCTCTCCTGCTAAGAGCCTCTCCCTGACATAGTGGTAATGCACCTCAATGTGCTTTGTGCGAGCATGAAAAACTGGGTTCCTCGCAACTGCCAATGCGCTCTGACTATCACTGTAGATAGTGTTGGTAGTGTCCTGTCCAACACTCAAATCAGCCATAAGGCGTCTAAGCCATACACACTCAACCGTAGCTGTGAAGATTGCCCTGTACTCAGCCTCACAGCTCAAAGTGGCCACAGTAGGTTTCTTCTTGCTCAACCATGATATACATGAACTTCCAAGCATAAAACAAAAACCACTTGTGGACACTCGTGTGTCAAAACAACCAACCCAATCTAAGTTAAAAAAAGCATGTAAGTATGGCGGCAATGATCCCCCCTTGGGATAAAACAAGCCAAGATGTAAAGTGCCACTAAGGTAGTGAAAAATCCTCTTGACAGCCTGCCAATGCTTAGACCCTGGGCTATGCATAAATCTGTTGACGTGTGAGACTGCAAACTGAATATCCGGCCTCGTGTTGCATACATAAATGAGGCAGTCAACAGCAGTTTGATAAAGAGTGACATCAGCAGAATCGCCAGCATCATGTAGACTCAACTTCAAACCTATTTCCATGAGAGTGGCAATAGGTTTGCAATCCTCAAGTCCAAACTTACATAGCAATGTCTCTATGTAACTTTTCTGACACAAGGCAATACCACCATCACACTACTTAAATTGTATACCCAATTAATGATGCAACAGCCCCAAATCTTTCATATTGAAGGTAGCATTCAAATCAGCCTTAAATTTAGCAATATGTCTCTCATTTGGTCCGGTGATCAGCAAATCATCAACATAAAGAACCACAATGAGAAGTACATCACCCTCATGCTTTACATACAATTTGCTTTCTGTTGGACTGTTTCAAAAGCCTCGTTTAACCAAATGAGTGTCAGCTTTCTCATACCAAGCACGAGGAGATTGCTTCAACCTGCAAACGGAGGCCGAAATGAGCCCGAATCGTAAATCTGATTCTACTGAGCTCTACGTTCTCCCGAAATATTTGTCGACCTGTGAACGCTCTCGCCAAATCTCACTGAAATCGGAGAAAGTGAGCAGACATGTGCTGGAGCAGCTGGCGACTAAGCCCGGGAGGATGCAACCTGCTCTGATACCAATTGTTGGAATTAGGGTTGCAGAGAAACATACACAGCTTGGAGAAGACGAAGGAAGCTCTAGCCACACAATAGAGAGTGTGTTACTTAGTATGCAATGGAAAGATAGATAGCCCTAGAGTGATGGGCGTAAATACAATGCTCGGGGGGAAAAACCTCTTAAAGAGGAAAAAATGCCACGGCGGTCCTAGTGTGTTCACACACATCACTACCACATGTATATGGTAACAACTGGCGAGGAGTCTCATCGACTTTGCACCTTATGCCCTCGTCAAGTGAGAGAGAGTGAGTACCACACACTACTTGAGTGCTTAGCTTTTGACCACATTAGGTCCTCTTTTCCCCATATATTCATCCATGAGCTCTCCCTACATACCTTCCTCTCCCAACCACGATGTGGACTCTCTATTGCGATGCTCCTTTCAGCCATTTTGGAGCATCGAGAGTCACTTATGACCTCCACTCACACCACTTGACATGTTCATTTGGTCCCATAGGTCATATTTGACCTCCGAGGACGATAATAGAATCTCTCTCTCTCTCTCTCTCTCTCTCTCTCTCTCTCTCTCTCTCTCTCTCTCTCTCTCTCTCTCTCTCTCTCTCTCTCTCTCTCTCTCTCTCTCTCTCTCTCTCTCTCTGTGTGTGTGTGTGTGTGTGTGTGTGTGCACCAGGCTCATATGCAAGAGATCGTCCCTCCCTCTCCTAGGAAGCTCGCAAACTATCTCCCAGGAAATCATCTCTCTCTCTCTCTCTCTCTCTCTCTCTCTCTCTCTCTCTCTCTCTCTCTCTCTCTCTCTCTCTCTCTCTCTCTCTCTCTCTCTCTCTCTCTCTCTCTCTCTCTCTCTCTCTCTCTCTCTCTCTCTCTCTCTCTCTCTCTCTCTCTCGCATGAGAGAGGAATGGCCAAGGAGGGGAGGGGAGGAAAGGCAGGTATCGAAGGGTTCGTCTTGTCACGTTTTTCGATCAAGGGGGCCATAGAGTGTGCCGAGACAAGAGGAACTGTTTGGTCCCTTCCTCCAAAGATCCACCAATCTATAGACAAGGACACGTCGGACTCGGCATACAAGATGGGGAGGGGACAACCATATGCCAGCTCTGTCTTGTGCGCACTGACACGGGCGATGTGCTTTGCAGATTTCCATTTCAGCAAAAGAAGGAGATCTTCAGTACCATATTCTCTCTCTCTCTCTCTCTCTCTCTCTCTCTCTCTCTCTCTCTCTCTCTCTCTCTCTCTCTCTCTCTCTCTCTCTCTTTGTGTGTTTGTGTGTGTGCATGTGCGTGTGCGCATGCGCACATGCGAGCTCCACGTGGGATAGATCTTTGAGGCATCTTGGGGTCGTTCAAGTCTCTCGCTGCAGCACTCATTTCTCCCCTTTGTCCCTCCCACTCCTCGGATACATCTCTAAGGCCTCCTGGATCGTTCCTACTGAAATGTCTCTTGTGATGTGAGCAGATGAATGCAGGGCATTAGGAGCAATGGTAGGAGCATTAAGGGTAAATGTTTCTCGATGCGAATGCCGTGCAAGCAAGATCCTTCAGATTTGAGAAGGCGAGGATGAGGGAATCACTAGAGATTCCTACTAAAATATAGTGGACCGAGTAGGGTGGCACAAAGGTTTCCTTATCTGGAATCTCTTGTAGATACTTTCATTGCAAAGTAGGAAATGAAAAGTGAATGGTGAATTAAATGAAATCTTGGCTGATGCAGAGGCATGCGCGACGGGGAAAAAATGGAAAGGCGACAGACGTCACACGTGCAGATGGGATCACACGTCTACATTTCCAAAACCCCATTAATTTGTCATGGAGATGCCTAGCAAGTTTGGGAGTCCAAAGGCAAATGAAGATGCCCTATTGCCATCCCCCCACCCCCCCAAATTGTGGCCTCTACATAGACCTCGCCATTGGAATGGCATCTATCTTTCCCTCTCCGCTTTCATCTTTAGTCAGACAATCTTTCCCTCTCTCTATGCTTTTGCCCTCAAAGATGGGATCTCTCTCTCTCTCTCTCTCTCTCTCTCTCTCTCTCTCTCTCTCTCTCTCTCTCTCTCTCTCTCTCTCTCTCTCTCTCTCTCTCTCTCATCTTTGTGCATTATATCTTCTTCAGAAGCATCACAATGGTCACCAATAGCGTTGATTTTGTGTTTTTTTAGTGCATTTACAAAACTATTCTCAATGGTTCTGAAAAAAATTTACATGTAAAAGTGCGAACAAAACACTATCTTTGACAAACACAATATTCGTAGTAGTAACTAAAATACTGAAATCAATTTCTCAAATTCGGTAGAGGTTTTACAATAACTCAAGAAAACTATTACTTCACACTTTTGCCTTGCAACAAAATGTTATGATCGCTCTAACTAAACTGGTTGATGAACATATTGTGATTTATGTTCACTCCAAACACTTGTATGTAGATGTAGAGGGGATGACGTGAAGAAAGGGCGAGAGGGATGAGAGAGATAGAGGGTAGAAGAATGAAAAGTGGGAGGGATAAGAGAAGTAGAAGCTGGAGAGAGGAGATATGTAAAGGGTATAGAGAAGAGTGGAGAGAAAAATCTTACAGAGAGGAGAGAAGTAAAAGTAGAGGGTACAGGAATGAAGGGTGGGAGGGATAAGAAAAGTAGAGGCTACAGTGAGGGATATGTGAAGGCTATATATAAGAATGAAGAGGGATATGTGAAGGCTATATAGAAGAATGAAGAGAAAAACCATATAGTGAAGAGGGAAGTAGAGAGTAGAGGGATGAAGGGTGAGAAGAACAAAAGAGGTAGAGAGCAGAGAGAGAACAAAGGTAGAGGGAGCAGAGAGGTAGACCATAAAGAGCTAGAGTGTATATGGAGGAGAGAGGTAAAGGGAATAGTGATATAGTAGAGAGTGGGCGTGAGAGAAGTCTAGAGAGTAAGATTTGGGTTGATGAGAAAAAAAGGAGGCAATGATAGATAGAGATATAAAAGATAGATGGTTAGGGGGTCCTTTCTACCCGCGTTGGAGCCCCAATTTTTTTTCTTTTTTGCAGAAGCAAGCACTGGTGCTTTTTTTAGTTCTTCTCTAGTTACAACACGTATAATTTGCAATTTATGGCCTTTGACATTTGAATATGTTAACTTCGTATGGGAGATTTTTATTGGAAATGAAAGCACGACCCATCAAAAACCGTCATACATTGGCATTGTAGAAAACTTTCATTCACTTTGGAGTCTATTGAGGCATCATGTAGCAAGCATAATGCATCCCATCTCCCAAACTACTTCTTTATGTTTTGCATCCATTCCCGCTCTCAAGATCTTGTTTTTACAATCTTTTGTACTTTTTTGCTTGCTTCACATGCAATTGTAGGAAGTAAATGTAAGGGGTTTTGATGCATCTTTATCATGTACTTTACAACCCTTTTCATACCCATAATCCCAATTGGAAGAGATCAAAGACTCAAGAAGTAGGAGCATATTTGGTGTTTGTGTCTTAATTTGGAGAAATTTTTTTAAGAAAATATGTGGGAGTTGGCGTTATAAAAAGAGAACACGATACAGATATGTGTGTGTGTGTGTGTGTGTGTGTGTGTGTGTGTATAAAGAGAGAGAGAGAGAGAGAGAGAGAGAGAGAGAGAGAGAGAGTTGTGGAAGCAAGGCAAAGGAGGGTGAGATGGAGGGAAGAAGAGGTGTGTAGGGATGGGGAGGGAGAGGGCAGAAGAAGCAAGCAGTAGATAAGGAGGAGGATAAGCGGTAGGTGAAGGTGGTGAAGGAGAGGGCAACAAAGGAGGAGAGGGTGGAGAAGAATTGTGGGTGGCATTAGTCGGTGACTCTGGTGGCTACGAGTAACATTTGGGTTGATGAGAGAAAAAAGAGGCAACAATAGATAGAGAGATAAAAGATGGATGGTTAGGGGGTCCTTTCCACAACCGTTGGAGCCCCAGATTAATTTATTTTTGTTTTTTGCAGAAGCGAGCACGTATAATTTTTCTTTTGTATTCTGCAAAAGCGAGCACTGGTGCTTTTTTAGTTCTCCTCTAGTTACACCATGTATAATTTGCCATTTATGGCCTTTGATATTTGTATATGTTAACTTCGTATGAGAGAATTTTTATTGGAAATGAAAGCGCGACTCATTGAAAAGCGTCATACATTGGCATTGTAGAAAAGCTTCATTCACTTTGAAGTCTATTGAGGCATCATGTAGCAAGCATAATGCATACCATCTCCCAAACCACTTCTTTATGTTTTACATCCATCCATGCTCAAGATCTTGTTTTTACAATCTTCTGTACTCTTTTGCTGGCTTCCCATGCAATTGTAGGAAGCAAATGTGAGGGGTTTCGAGGCATCTTTATCATGTACTTTACAACCCTTTCCATACCCCTAATCTCAATTGGAAGAGATCGCGACTCAAGAAGTAGGAGCATATATGGTGTCTATGTCTTAATTTGGAGAAAGTTTGTAAGAAAATGTGCTGGAGTTGGCGTTATAAAAAGAGAACATGATAAAGATATATATATATATATATATATAGAGAGAGAGAGAGAGAGAGAGAGAGAGAAAGAGAAAGAGAGATGTGGAACCAAGGCGAAGGGGGGTGAGAGGGAGGGAAGAAGAGGTGTGTATGGATTTGGAGGGAGAGGGCACGAGAGGCAAGCAATAGATAATGAGGAGAATAAGCGGTAGCTGGAGGTGGTGGAGGAGAGGTTACACCATGTATAATTTGATAAGGCACGAGAGGCAAGCAATAGATAATGAGGAGAATAAGCGGTAGCTGGAGGTGGTGGAGGAGAGGGCAATAGAGGAGGAGCGGGTGGAGAAGAATTGTGGGTGGCATTGGTGGTGACTCTGGTGGCCAAGATTAGTGGCACTAGTGGTGCATGGGCAACCCAAAAAAAAGGCTTGCTCAAAATCTTGCTCCACCAATTTTTCTCCATGTCCTAACTCCCTCCCTATAGGGTCTACATTCCCATTCTATTAATGGGAATCTTTAAAGATGCGTTCAAAAATCCGTGTCTTTTGTGCATTCTAGAGTAAAACCCTCAAGATTAGTTCTTGGAGACATTGTCAACAACAACACCTCTATCTCTGCCCTCCAGACCATTGTAAGCTTGCAAAATAGAACAGGTATAGTGTGCTTTTTCCGCTTAGCTTTCATCAAGTAGTGGAACCTCCTTGGCCCTATAAAGACTCTTGCCAACATATTGAATTTGTTGCAATACCAAGCACAGAGGAGATGGCCTTGTTGAAGTTATTTCAACATGTCTACATTTATAAAGCATTGCTTTTGTACTTATTCTAATATAAGTGGAGTGCATGGTCTTCATTGAGCCATATAAGATGAAGTGAGGGGAGAGAACACAGGTACACACAGAGAGAGTGGCTGCTCTGGGCCATCTTTGAACCTCACCGCCTCTTGCAATGTCACAATTATTGCTAGAGGCCTACACCACCCCTTATCTATTCTAAAACATGCTCGTGCCAAGCCCTAGCATGAGCTTACGGCTTCCAACCTGCTATTGGTATTTTTACCACTACCTACTAAATATGGAGCATGCTTGATTGTTGGCACGTGGTCGTATCCCTCACTACCATATGCCTTTCAAATTATCAAAGTCAACTAAAAGTCGTAATCTCCTTAAAGAGGTAATTGAAAGATGCAGCATGAGTGGGTGTTTTGTGTGTGTGAATCAAATAGCAGCTTCAGCTACTTGTTTTGAGCCTCTTGTTAGGAAATATGACGTAGCTAAGTAGATAATTGAGTAGTTTTCTTAATGCAGAGAGATAATTTTCACACATGAGAGATTATAGAGTAGAGAGAGAGAGAGAGAGAGAGCACATGATATACGTGGTTTGCCCAATGTGGGCTACGTCCACGGAAAAGCAGCCACTCAATGGTTTTAGTACTTCAAAACAAGACGTAGATTACAAAGGGATTATACCCTTTTGGAGCTCCCGCCTTGCTCCACTCTCACCACCTTTGTACGCGTCTGTCGCACGTGTCAATGCAAGGAACTTGCCAATACACTATGTGCGAGCCACAGATGGCTCCAAGCATGCAACTAGCCTAAACTAGTAAGCTCAAAGAAGACGATTGTGTGTCACTCACCTCTCTACGCTTGCTATCATGGAGAATTCCTCGCCGTGAAGAAGAGGGAGACGCCGCTACGCTGCGCTCAACCACCTCGCCGCCATCGTGCCACCGCAATGCTCGATCGCACACCCTCTCTCTCTCTCTCTCTCTCTCTCTCTCTCTCTCTCTCTCTCTCTCTCTCTCTCTCTCTCTCTCTCTCTCATGCATACACACACACACAAGGAGATGAAGAAGAAGAAGATGGAGATGGAGCAAGAGCACTCTTCAATTGCACAAATGAGAGAATCCGTGAATTTTAGGTTTAGTTGACTTTTATATGAGCTCACCCCATTCACACTTGGGCACCCATGCTTAGCCAACTAATCCCTTGATTGTTTCAGTTAGAGTGCACCTCTCATCGGCGATCACTCTTACCCTTTTCCTATTGGACCGACAAGCCCGATACGTGACTCTATCAAATAAATAATACGGTGTTCGTCTTAGGTGATAGGAATGTGTGTGAGGGTTAACATTCCCCCCTTCCTGATGTAGATTCCATCCTCGAAAGCTATTGAGTTGAAGCTCGTTCATCGAGGTGGAAGAGCATTTGAGATGAATGTCCTTAGCCTTCTTCAGTCACTGCAAAATCAAACAACATTGGCACAATAATTGCATTCTCATATACAATTAAAAAGCATATGCAGTTTTAGGCAGACAAATTGATTGGTAGCATAATTCTAAACCATTTGTCAGCAATAAACATTAAATTGCAATATAATCAAACGCATAAACAGTTGGGAAGGTAAAAAACTAAACAAGTTCGGGGTCGCTAATTCAACGGTCGAAAGGCACTAAAGATCGACTATTAATACCATGGGTAAGCTTCTTAATTTTCTCTGGTCAATTAAGTTGTTTAATCGTGAGAGCCAAGTATTTCATCTTCGAGGACTGACTAGAGGCTATACCTAGAAGACCTTGTAGGTAAGCTACGATAAAAGGAATTTCTCATGAAATCATCGCCTGACTAATTACCTTTCCTTTGGCCCCCCAAAGTCTTTTCACAGTGATTCAATTTTGATGTGTGTGCTTATTTTGTATGCCTTGGGTTTTTTGCTTTTCAAGGAAAAGCGCCCACACTAGGAACCTCTAGGGCTCTAGTACCATAGGCGATACATGTGAGTGAAGTACCCAATCAAACTAAGATTTCTCTTCCAGCTTAAAATTTTACATTGTGGCACTTTGATTTTATTTTATTTTTGTTCATTTTCAGCATTTTAATTTTGTAACTTTGGGGGGTCATATAACACTGTTACACCTCCCCACGCTCATCACACTAGTAAACTCCCTTTATAATACTTAAGCTAAAGGTCAATAGGGACTAAGCCCACTAGAAAGCCCTAGTATATTTCACACAATGCTACATAAATTGGATTAAGAACCTAAGTAACCATTGATTATTAGGAAGGCATTCCCCATGGTATTAAGAGAAGATCTCTAACACCTAGCTTGGTCATACTAGCTTAGTCGGATTGCTTGATTTTTAAATCTAGACCAGTGATTATAACAAAAAATTACATTGAATTTAATGTTTGATACTAAGCAAATGTGTTGGATATTATGCTACCAATCACAATCAAAGCAGACAAACATGGATGCAAAAAGATAAGGGGCAATGCTAATGGACAAGAAACACTTGTTTGTGTTGATGATCGCGCTTGATTTGAAAAGTGGATGAGAGAAAGATTCCATGAAGGTCCAAATTCTAATAGCAGCAACACATTCCTATACACACGAGGAAACACGAAGAATACCTCTAGGAGGCACATCAGTGGGAAGAAAGAACTTTGCTAATCACTAAACTCTAAAACAAAAACACTCCTATCATACTAATCCTACCTACCCTCCATCACTCGAGTGATGAGGATCAAAGGTGTTTTATGACATAGGTTTCTATTTTAGTGTACCGGATGTGAATGTGTAGGTTTAGGTCAATGTTTTTTGTTTTTTGTGAGTATAAGGCTTTATATATACATTCCCTAAGATTGGGAGATTGAGAGGTCAAGGAGGAAGGTTGAGAGGGGAGTGAGTGAATGATGATTGTCAGCAAACACTCTCCCCTTCCTTGGGTAGATCATACCGTTTGAAATGTGCTCGTCACCCTTTGAAACCAATTGTTCCAGTTGGTACTAGGTGAGGATTTTTGCCAGTAGTTTTCTATTATCTTAGGTGCCTCGTCGAGTTGCAAGGGTGGTAAGGTACTCTCCCAAGATCGAACTTGAACTGGTTCATCAGGTGATTCTTGAACACTGGGAGGTGTGGATTCCTTTGTAGCTTCATGAAGGTCCACTATTGTAGGTGGAGGCTGTGGAGAAGCTTTTACCTCTATGGATGCATTACATGAGGAGCTAGAAGCTTCATGGGGACCCCCCCCTTCCTGAGCTAGGTGGAACAAATTGTTCTTTCTTCGGTACCCAAACTAGCTTTGGAGCGGGTGTGTAGCATTCTGTGATTTTTTTCTTTCCACGATCGTCAATTCATTTTGGAGCTACATGATTGGGTGCACATGGGTCAGGTGACGAGTAAGAACACAATCTGCGTTTTGGCACCCAGATTCAATCATTGCCTTGATAGTAGCCTTGGGCTTTAAATAGTCTTTTAGGAATCCACCGCCACGTTTCCTTACATTTTTTAAAGCGAGTGGGACATTTCTTACAAGGCTTCTATTTTTTAGCACTAGCTATGGTCGCTAAACAAGATTTAGGGATCCATTTGTATGTTCTTTTTGTTATAGTAGGATGAGTCTTATCAAAAGCTATATGCATTGCTTGTAGCATATTTAAGGGTATGGGCATTTCATCCCCCTCCGATGTTACCTAGGTCATCCCCCTGTTTCCCCAAGTGTCTATGGTTGCTGCTAGGTGGACCCAAACCACCTAGCAGCAACCATATAGTACATCCATATAAGGAGAATCTTCCCCAACATCAGTGTCCGCTTCACACATGTAAAATACTGCAATGCAGCTGAGTGAACTACGGTGTCAGATCTATGATCAATTATGAACCTGTTTCCTAGAGGATGTGCTCGACCAGTTACAAGATCCACTCGAATGATAGAATCTTGGAACTGCAAGTAGACATGGTTTTTAGACCAGTCGCGCACCATTTTTGCTTCACTCATGAAAGACGTCCTAAGATCATATCCGATGCCATAGTGTGTTTGGAGAAATCCATAACAATGAAGGTAACTCTTATTTTATATCCAAAGACCTTGATCTTGAGATCTCCTAGAATCCCAATAGGTTTAACAATAGACCCATTGGCCATCTTCACTACAATGGTTGTGGTCGCAAGGTGAGGTCTTTCCATAGTTTCCCAGCAATTTTTAGTCACAATGCTAACCCCGGCGCCACCATCAAGGATTCCCTTCACAGTTAATCCCTTCGTAGTGATTGGTATGGTCGCATTGGATTCATCACCCTCAAAGTATTGTCCCAACTTGTTAACAGGTATTTCTATAACAAGGTTCTCATCTAGGTTGGGTTGTGGATCTAAGTGTTCCTCCTCTATTGGCATCTCCCCAGCTCCATCCATCTGTGCAAATTGTGGTAGCCCAAACTTTAGTTCTCCATTGAGGAAGGCTGGAAGAGCTGAGACTAGCTCAGGGTCTTTATATAGTTTGCACATGATGGTGGTTCTAACTTTTGAAGACATGGTCTTTGAACTGGGGTCTGACTTCGCTGCTTTTTGCGATCTCTTCCTTGGTGTTTTCTTCTTTTTCTGAGATTGGGCAATTGATGCCGTGTCTCTTTCCTCAAGAATATAATTTTTTTTTGGAGCATCGATCGTGTGAGTACATTTAAACGGTACCACATGTGTACTTTGTGATGGCTCCTCAGTTTGCCCATTTGACGGAGCAAATACTGAATTCAGACTTCTTCGCGTAAATTGACCAACATCTGAGGGAAGTACAGTTTCAGATTAGCAGACCCAATCCAGTACATCAGCAGTGTATAAAATACAGTAGTGGTTGAGATTAACTCTCCAGTTATACCAATCATTACTAAGATAACCTCTAGCAGATAAATGCTTTGATTCGATTGCCGAAATTAAAACGCTTTTGTACAGGTATATTCAGCAACAAAGCAAGAAGTTGTGCAGAGACTGATCCTTTACCAGGCGAGTGGTTGGAGTTGTGATAAATTGCATTGATAAGTTTGATGAATTTAAGATCACGAAGATACATTGTTAGAGACCAGAAGGTAGCAGGTGACCAAGGTAGCTTAGTGTCCACCGAAGAGAGTGTAACTCAGGCAAGGCTAGATCCGCTAGCACTGATTATTGAGGAAGATAGTGATACTGACACGTCGTCTGACAAATCTTTCTTCATAATGGGTAGTCAACACCCAGGAGGTTTCACACACGACGGACCAATTCCAGGAGGAAGCATCTCCCTGAATCCTTTGAATGATTCCAAAATCACGATGATTTTCTTAGAGGGAACAAACTCGAGGGGAGACTTAGTCTATTCTGACTATCGAGGACGCAAGTGCATTTGCATCGAAGAGAGGCCAGCTCAAAGATTGGAGATAATCCGAGTCTATGATGATGGAGATAGATTCCGAGACAAAAAGGGGAACCACTATCTAATAGTTAGTAACCCTGAAGATTACAACAGATATGGAGATAACGTGGTGAAAGGGAAAATGGTTTCAAAAGCTCAATAACCGCCACCAAACATTGATCGGCCCGGAGCTATTTTTATGTATGATAAGAAAACAAAAAGGGTTCCAACTTATAACGAGAATGTGGGAATCTACAAGCATGAGAGTGAGGGCATAGTCACTTACTTTCGAAGCAAGGAACCATACGTAAACGAATTAAGCAAAGACAAGGTTCTTTACTTATTCTCTTATGAAACTGCCATGGGGAAGGGTATAGTTTTTGTTGATAGATACGGGCGAGAATACCAACGTATTCTCCCAGAGAGGTAGAAAGGGCCACAGGTCCAGGAGCATCAGCACATGCCCCTGAAGAAGTGACAGATGCCACCAACACCCCAAGTAAGTCGACGAATCCCTTTTCAGATGATTATGATGCTACGTCACATTCCATGCGACCGCAAGCATTCAACAACCAAAACCCACCAGCAAACCAGCCATCATTGCAGGCATGGCTCCGACAGAGTACAACATTGGAACAAGACCGAAACCGAGATGGTTATCAAGCCGCACGAGGGCTAAGGGATTTGCAAGAACCACCACTCTATACAAGGTATCAAGGAGAGAGTAAGCCAAAGACTCAAGGGTCAACAGAGCCTGGAGGACCACCCATAGAACGAGTTCGAAGAGATGAACCACCTCCAGCAAGAACCGTTAGAAATTATGGCTTAAGAGCACCACTGGGAGAGAAACCAACCTATTACAGAAGACCTAAGGAGGTATATCAATTAGGACGTGGAGATCCAATGATGAGGTTTGTAGACCATCGGAGAATTAGACCCTCTCAAGTGCAAAAATGGGTAAACAACAAATACACACGAAGCAGAGACCCAAGAGATCATGTAGCAACCTTTGTGCGTGTAATTAGAGCCGAAGAGGTGTTAGATTTTCCTACCCAATTTGCAGGGTTTGGACTAACCCTAGAGGATGATGTTGCCACTTGGTTTGACTTTGTAGAGCGTAGAGACTTTGAGTCTATGGAGGAAGTGTTTAACGAATTTATCAAGGAATTATCACAAAGGGGGATAGCTCATAATACCGTCTCACAAATCCATAAATTCAAACAGAAAGATGGGGAATCTGTACGAAAGGCAGCCCTAAGACTAAAAAGATATGTTAAGTTCTGTCCTGTTGAAGAACTGGCAACTCAGTACAGACTCATGCTGATATTCATCCTAAGACTTACACATGAAGAGGAGCACGACATTGAATGAGTTGACCAAGGAGGCTCTTTACCTTGTGGACAATTGTGCGGTCTACAAAGAGGGGGAGTTCAAGGACCTTGACGATGATTCATCTTCACAACAAAGTGGAAGCAAGTCTTCTAAGACAGCACCGAAAGGAGAAGTAGCTGTAAACCAGGAGCAGCTTGTAGATGAAGTGCTAAAAAATATTAACTTGTACGCCAAACCCCAGGCTAAACAGCCCAAGTGGTGTGCTATTGAAACAAAATGGACAAACCATGGAACCGAGGAATGTTATTATAACAAGGGGTATGTGAGAGAGAGAGAGACCTTACGCTCCCCAAGCTCCGGTAGCTTCTCCTCAAGTTCCACCGATGCCCAGATATCAAGCAGGCAACCTACCAGGACGTGTAGGTGTAGAAAGACCACAACCGCTGTTGGGGCAACAACCACCCCTACCAGGATTACGACCAGTCGGTATAAGATATACACCAACCATAACTGAATCAGAGGATAAGGCTTTGGTGCCTATGCATGCATATTATGAAGATCCCAATGGATATGCGGCAAAATTGTCTATTATCCACCGGAAGAGCCCTCGACACCAGAACCATGGAGCATGATAAGAAAGACAGGACCACCAACTTCTGCACAGGCAGCAGGAGAAGGAAGATAGTGTTTGGATGAACGAACACTGATGTTCATAGCCAACGGGGGCATGGGCGGACAGAGACATGCATACCAACAAAGGGGAGCTCAAGGAGCACCTCAACAACCCAAGGGACCCTGCTACAAGTGTGGTGGAGACCATTGGCTACGAGACTGTCCTCATGATGAAATCATTAGAGTCAACGCATATTGCACTGAGTGTGGAGTTACTCATTTGATTCCCGATTGCCCTAAAAACCCGAGCAAAGGACCAAAAACCACCTTGAACATGCTAGAAACAGTACCTTCCAGTGGAGGGTCAGAAAATGAAACGGTAATACCCATTCAGGCGGTAACACGAGCCCAAGCTCAAAGAATGATGAACCAACCCATAGTTGAAGAGCCAAAAACCGATGCCCAAAGTTCAGAAACGAAAGATAAGAGAAGCACTTGGAAAGCTAGAAAGGTGCGTATGAAAGCCAGGAAGGAACGAGAGCAAACAGCTATATCCGAGGAGTTGAAACATACAAAGGATAGATTAGAGCGGTTAGAGAATCTAGCTAGCTTAAGCTCACACACCACGGCAACCATAGCACCCAAGGAAATAGCAGAGCCCAAAAGTGCGGGATCAGGAGGATTTGTACTGGCTAACAAGGTAAATGAGCAGTTGGATGTGCTTCTAAAAGCTTATGAAGCTAGACTCAAAAAGAACCAAACCGAGGAGCAAAGGTGGATGACTTATCCATATGCAGAAATAGAAAAACAGAGGTTGGAAATGTGTAAAAAGATGATTGGAACAACTCAATCATTGATGGAAGACCCGCTGGGTAAACCTACAAATTGGCATGAGGCACCATCTCCAACCCCTATCCAACCAACTTTAGAGAAACATGTAGAAACAAAGGAAAGACTCACTAATTCCTATGAGTCCAGAGGAGAGCCTATCATAGTGCCAAATACCACAGATGAGGCAAGTGACGGGTTCCAGCCTAAAATATTGGCAGAAATGGGTAAGGAATGTAACGATCTAGACGATCTGTGGAAGCAAATCCATGAGGCCAACGAGGCTAATAGGATGAGTAACCACATGAATAGCACGAGAAAAGAACAGAATGTAACCTTACCTCCTGTTGAATAATTTGAGGCGAGGTCACAAATGAACTTTGAGATACATTCACAAGGGGGAGACCAAGGATCAATTAGTTCGGGGCACAGCCAACCAGACTCGCTGAGAACTTTACCCTCTTATCTAGGAGAGTATGAAGCTAAGTCGGAAGTGAGAGCAATCCCAACTCAAAGACTTTCTTCTAACAAAGTGATGGATTCGCAAGGATTGATTGAGTTGTTGTCCACTCCGGTGGCATGCACCATCACATTAGCAGAACTCCTAAGGTTACGGCCAAACATGTGGACCACAGTAGGTAAATGCCTAAAAATTTTTGGAGTGAAAGACCCCACCTTGAAGCTACAGGAAGGGATCAGAGAGTTGGACAGGCCTCAACTAAACACTAGGCCAGTACCATTGAACAAGGTTGGAGAGTACTACGAGGGAGAAGCTGGAAACACCACGCTACCAGTAGAATTACAAGGAGTAGTTTCCAAAGCTATTCTTGATAGTGGAGCGGGAGTTGCTATCGCCACCAAAGAAATCTGGAAAAAATGGAGAAAATCAGCTTTGAGGGCTACCAGAATGAAACTGCAATTGGCAGATGGGTTCATGGAGAAGCCTCTAGGACTCTTAGAAAAAGTGATTGTCACTTCGTGCGGAATTGGATATGAGCATACATTTGCAATAGTCGATTTCGACAAAAAGAACAATTATGAAATCATCTTGGGACGACCATTCATGCGACAATTGAAAATGTTCCAAGATTGGGGTTACGACCACATATACCTCAGACATGGCGAGACAACAACTTAAATTCACATGAAAGACCATAGTTACAAAGATGTGAACCAAACACCTGTGGAAGAGTTTGATTCAGCTACAGTAGCAGGCTCAGAACTCCCGGCATGGTTAGGGCAACAAAAAGAGCTATGGATGTGCGGAGCTTCACATTGTGGAAGCCTAAGAAGAGAGGAATGCGTCTTAGAAAGAGCGGTAGAGGATAAGGAGTATCCGGAACCTTTCCCTGAAGATGCCTTGGAACCTCTAGAATGGGAACACATACTAGCAACATTGGATGTCTGTACCATTATAGATAGTCCAACAACAAAATTTTGCGATAAGGATGGCTATGATGTGCTACCCTATTACATGATAAACATTATACCAGGAGAAGATGAGACGGTAGAACCACCAGACCAAGAAGAGTTTTATAACTCCTCTGAACATTCGGAAGTAAATGATGATGCAGATAATGAGTGTTCAGACACCTCAAGTGAGCGTGGAAGGGAAACCGAGAATATCAAGTTTTATGATTTCGTTAATCAACACCCTAGACGCCAGGAACGCTATAGGAGGAAACGAGCAGGAAACAAAGCGAGAAAGAACCTGATGCCCAGGATAAAAGGTAAAACTCACTATTTGATGCTTGTAAAAGCAGAGGATTGTGTGAAAGATCAAATATCAGGAAGATTCTCAAAAAATCGAAGGAAACGAATGCGAGAGGAATTAAAACAGGAACTAAAAGCTAAAACAGAAACAAAATCACAAAAATCTCAAAGATCAAAAAAAGAAACAACAAAAAACCAAGAGTGGACCAAACTGAAGCGTAAACAGAAATACCAAGAACTGAAACGGTCTTTACGTGACATATGGACTACTGAAGAAGATGGTGATGGTAAAGGGGAGTCAGAAAAGGGAGACATGGATGTACCATCACACTATCGGAAATTTACTATCCAAGACATAAAAATAATCATGACACTACTAGTCAGGGAAAGAACCAACCAAGAATCTTATGATGGGCCAGAAAATGCAAAAAGGATAGACCTTGCAGAACCAGGTGAAAAGCCTCAGCTGGTCTATATAGCAAACGGTTTAGAGCCTAAAGAAGAAGAACGGCTAACACAACTTCTCAAGAAGTATAAAGATGTGTTTGCATGGTCCTATAAAGACCTCAAAGGAGTTTATCCATCAATATGCCAACATACAATTCCTTTGAAATCAAATGCAAAACCTAGCAAACAACGTCCTTACACATATAATGACACATTTGCTAAATGAATCAAAGAAGAGATTGATAAACTGATGGAAGTTGAATTCATCTATGAAATCGAACATACAGATTGGGTGTCACCCATTGTGGTAGTTCCCAAAAAGAATGGAAAACTGCGAGTGTGTGTAAACCTCAAAAAGGTAAATGCAGCCACCATAAGGGATAATTATCCCTTGCCAATCACAGAACATGTACTTGAGCAGGTGGCCGAGAAACGGGCTTATTCCTTTCTGGATGGGTTTTCAGGATATAACCAACTGGCAATAGCAAGGGAGGATCAACACAAAACAGCGTTTGCCACAGAATGGGGAATATGTGCGTATCGAGTTATGCCGTTTGGCTTAACTAATGCCCTAGCCACTTCCAAAGGTTGATGACTCACGCATTCAAGGAATACCTAAGAATATTCTTAGAAATATACATGGATGATCTTTGTGTACACTCTCTTCTACGAGAGGAACATATTGACCATTTGCAAAAGGTCTTTGAAAAATGTAGGACATATTGAATATGTCTTAACCCGAAAAGTGTGTATTCATGGTTAAGCAAGGCCGCATCTTAGGACACATTGTCTCAAGAAATGGCATAACCACTGACCTAGACAAAGTCAAAGTCATTGTAGACCTACCCAGGCCTACTAATGCGAAACAAGTGCAATCCTTCATGGGACACTACGGATATTATCGAAGATTCATATACATGTATGCGGTTATCGCACAACCTCTGTATCATTTGATAGTCAATTTCGATTGGACCGAGGAGTGTGAAACTTCATTCCAAAAGCTGAAGGAAAACCTGATATCAGCACTAGTACTGAAGGCACCAGATTGGAAAAAGATATTCCATGTTCACATTGATGCTTCTGCATATGCCATTGGAAGTATTCTGGCTCAACCTGGAGACGGAACAATGGATTTTCCAGTTTGCTATGCGAGCCGACAGCTAAACAGTGCGGAAAAGAACTACACAACCACCGAACGAGAAGGGTTAGGAATGATTTATGCTGTAAAGAAATTTCGGCATTATTTGCTTGCAAACAAATTTGTGTTCTTCACAGATCATCAAGCTCTTTTGTATCTGGTAAATAAACCATGCAATACAGGGAGAATCGTACGCTGGTATATTATATTGTTAGAATTTGACTTCACAGTGGTGGTCAAAAAGGGTAAAACCCATCTACGAGCGGATCATCTTTCAAGGATACACAACGGGGAAGGTCCTGAAGGAGTAGATGATGACATACCAGATGCTTATCTTTTCAATATTGAAATGGTACCCAAATGGTCTCAGGAAATTGTTAGCATTCTTTCCTTTGGATGTGGGTTTGAAAACACGGAATACAGATCCAAACAACAAACAATTCGACAAACAAAAAACTTCCAGTTGATAGCAGGACGACTGTATCACCTTGGATTGGACCAAATCCTACGATTATGTATAAATCAGGAAGAATTCGAGTGCTACCTTGAAGAAGCACATGTTCAGGATTGTGCATTTCATTGTTCAACAGTGAAAACACACCAGAGACTGAAACAATTAGGGGTTTATTGGCCAACTATGTATGCGGACTCACATTCTTATGTTACCAATTGTACTATATGTAGTGCCAAATGACCAATGGATCACGCGACATTGTTTCAGGTAAACATTGCACTTGCATGGAGTCAATATATCATTGACTTCTTAACCACCAGGACGTTCCCAGATAACATCACAAGAGCACGTAAAAAAGCTATAGAGCTGGAAGCTCGTGACTTTCAGTTAATTGGGAACCAACTCTATAAGCGAGGAAAGGACAATCAACTTAGAATCTATGCAAGTGAAAGCGAATACCTGCTGATTCTAGAACATGCACATAGCGGAATAAGTGGAGGCCATTTTTCGGGCGATAAGACGGCAAAAATTGTCTTAACCGCAGGAATTTGGTGGCCTACATTGCACATGGATGCTGAAGAGTTTGTAAAGCGTTGTGATGCATGTCCGCGCACCAAGGTGCCAATAAAAGGAGATGAGATCCCACTACGGCCAATGATGGGAGCAAGAGCATTTGCAAAATGGGGCATTGATTTTGTGGGACCTATCTCACCCCCTACATATTGCACCCATACCCAATATATCATTGTGGCTACGGACTATCTCACAAAATGGGTGGAAGCCAAGGCAACGCAAAAAGCAGATGCACGCACCATTGCACAATTTTTGTATGAGAATGTTTTTGTACGTTACTGGTTGCCAATAGAAATTGTCAGTGATCGTGGGACACATTTTCTCAATGAAGTCATTGAATATCTGCTAGACGAATTCATGGTCATACATAGGAAATCTGCTCCATACCATCCACAGGCAAATGGACAAGCTGAGGCCACAAATAAAACACTATGCACGGTTCTCACTAAAATAGTGTCAGAATCAAAAACAGATTGGGATCAACAGCTACACTCAACACTATGGGCATACAAGGTAGCTTACAAAACATCGATAGGAACAACACCGTACAACATGGTGTTTGGCCTAAATGCTATACTACCCATAGAGTTTTTAATTCCAACTCTACGAGTAGCAAAACGTTTAGAATGGACAAGGCATGAGCTCTCTTCAAGAATAGATGATCTTGAAAAGCTAGATGAACTCCTCTTGAGAGTTGTAGCTTCAATCTATGCTAAAAAAAAAAGACAAAAAGAATTCTTTGACAAACATGTGCGAACTAAAGAGTTCAAAACAGGTGATTACGTACTTGTTTATACTTTGAAGCAACATGCCAAGAAAATTAAGAAGCGAGGGATGGGACCATTTGTGATTAGTGATCCATCACAAAGTGGAGCTGTCAAGCTTGCTACATTAGCAGGTGAAGAAATGCCGAACTGTATTAGTGGATGTCGACTAAAGAAATATCATCTACCACTCACACAGGAGATGCTTCAACAAATTCATCAAGGAAAACAAAGAATGAAGGAAAAACAGCGAGTAAGAGAGGAAGCTCAAGTAGAGGCAAAAGAATGCATTGCAAAACGAAGACTTCTGCGCGGCAACAACAACAAAGTGGAGCACCATTGCGAATCAATGCCATTCGACTGACGAAGTTGGAGGAAGACACAGTAGAGCCAATAATTGCAGTCAAAGTGGGCAGCAATCGAGTTGAATCAATGGCATTGCTTGATTCGGGAGCTCAAGAAAATTTGATCTCTTACAGATTATATCAACAACTCAAATTCACAGGTCCACTTCATCCTACTCCTCAAGTGCTGGAAAGCAACACATCACACCCGTTGAAAACATTGGGATAGATTATATTGCATGTACACATACATCAATATATTTACCCACACACATTCTATGTGGTGGAGGATGAAAGCACACAACACCCAATGATATTGGGACAACCGTGGCAAAAAGAGTACAATGTGCAGATAGATTGGAATGCAAAGGCAGTCAAAATCAGCATGTACATGAACAGCAGGTGGTAGCCTTTGCTCAGCAATACCAGAATCATCAGCTGCAAGCCATGCAACCACTGGAAAAAGAGCCAAAAGCAAAAATGCCACCAAAGAACAATATGACACCCGAGACCAACAATCAAGTACATGCTAATTCCAGATATACGAAGTCACCGGCCGCAATGCAAAGTTCTAGGTTACCAAAACAACAAAAGCAAGTCTGGATGTGGAAGGATAGAAATGACATGGCAGACAAACAACAATGCAACAAAACAATTCCAACGAAGCAGAAAGTTCAACCAAAAACCAAGGCATAAAACACATATGGATTCCAAAGAAAATGCTCAGCCATAACCCAAATGTCACTCGCATTTGGATACCAAAACAAAATCAAAAGGAACTCCCTTCAGTACAAGCAACAACGGCAGGCAGACAACTGCATTTAAAAAAGGAAAACCGACTTATGTGGATGCCAATCAGCAACAACCAAGGAAGTCCCAAAAAATCTACAAAAACCGGCCATAAATTTATTACCAATGGAAAGCAAAGAATTTACGGCCCACGGCCATTCCGGCCAATCCAATCCTCGACCTAGAAACAGCTACGGCTCTATCAACAGTGTTGGCAAAGCAATTTCCTTTTGCAAAAAAGACAATTAAATAGAGAGCAGTAGAGTTACAGCTGTTACTTGCAAACAAAACGGGAAACCTCGACAGCGAATGCCAATAAGCATCTTGCTTATTCCCTTCTCTTGCATAGCATTAATTTTTCCATGCATTGAAGGAGTATGCATAAAATAGGGCCACATTAATCGGCCAAGCATTAGAACAACTTTTTCAACCTATGCACGACACATACTCCAAGGTGATACCTTGTCGTCCGGGAGGACTCCGGCTAGGAGGGGGGGAGGCATTCTCAAATGTGGAACCAATAGCAAAAAGAGCAAAAACGGGTATGATTTTTGACTATTTTAAGGGTTTTTGTTTGATTGCAAAATTTTTTGGAGTAACCCAAGTACATATGCCCTTATACAGCATGTATCTTTAGGTATATGGGGCCAAACGCCAAATCAAGCCCCTAGGTGTGTGTATATAAGTAGAAATAGCCATTTTTTGGGCAAAATATTGGTAAAACGGAGAAATCCGGCCATAAAAATTGCATGTGAGTGTATCTAATGTTTTACGGTGATGTTTGTGATTTAGTATGATTTTTTGGGATTTTCTGGGTTTGATTTTCTATTTTCCTTTTAATTTTCTTAATTTTCGGCAGAAAAACTTCAAAAATACAAAAAGCAGGTGAAAAACGATCGTAATGAAAAACAAAAAATATGGGGATGATCAGTGACTATAGGACAACCTATGGTACGGTGGGGGTGCAATATGAGACTGGAGCAGAAAGCGTGTTTTGGCCAGGTTTTGACCGAAATGCCAAATTTCTGGTAAACAGAGCAAATGGAGTCCGAATCAAGAAATTTTTGAGCCTAAACCGCATCTCGCAAGAAGATAGGAACACATGTCAAATTTCATGAAAAGTGGTTCGGGGACCTCCATTATAAGAAATTTTCACCTCATTTTTAGCTCATTCTCACTATTGACTTTGTGGAGAGAGCTTCTGCCACCTAGAGCGGACCGACCTTCCAGCAGCTTCTACGACGCGCACGACTACCCGACGAGCTCCAGACATGAGAGGTAGGCTCACCACCTTGAGCTTTTCGCGCATGTTTGTCGTTTTGTCGCGAAAACTAGCGTGGGAGTCACACACAAAGCGAGCGGTAGAGACCTACAAGTAGAGACGGCGGCCTAATGGCTCACCCAAAAGCAACAATACTTCATCGGCAGCTTACCCTAGCCTAGGAGACCAGTCCTGGATGTCCAAAGGTAGTAGAAATCCATTGAGAAAAACCCTAATTCCTAGGAACCCGCAAGAGGCCACCAAATGGAAAATCGGCGAAACGGCGACCAAATGCTACCAAAATTCATGGGAAAGAGCATCTCGACATACTCGACAAGTCTATAAGACCCGCATGACCAAAAAGTGACCGGAAGCGGCACTAAACTTCAGAAACGGCATCAGACATACAAAGCGTCAAATTGCTCTTGCGGCCAAACCGCAAGCCCGTTTGCCACCAAACTTCACGAGCGGCTTTCCTAGACCATTAACAACCCAAGTCCTATGGTGGTAGACCACCACAAATCATCGAAGATATGTAAACGCAACCACAGGTGCTTCTAGAGCGACAAATTGCCAAATGAAGCTCCGGTGAAGCCAAAGTCGATAAAAACCATACGGCAAGGATCCCCAAGGGATCGGGAAGCTATGGAGACCAACATCAAGAAATTTCATCGCCAAAAAGCACTCCAAAAGTCAAAAAACGGCTCGAAAACTCTGAAGTCCACATAGGGAGTTATTCTCTATTCATTTGACTTTTTTGTTGAAATTAGGCTCAAAAGGGACTCAGAGGGACCAAGGGCGGGCACTAGAAGCACCATCCATGAAAACATCATCAGTAGACATCCTACGCGTAGGATGTCTCAAGGGCACTTCTGGGCACAGACTCCAACATTTTTCATCATACACATTTTCTGAATGACATTTACAAGCTATCCACCAAGTCTCATCACATTTGGACCAAAATTGACCTCATATGCCTGGAAAAACACAAAGTTAGGGCATAGAGGCAATAATGGGCCATAGACCTACCAAATCTTGTCCAAATCACATGAAACTTGCACAACACACTCACCAACACATCAACAACCAATCTATGTGGTCAAAAGCAAAAAATGGTGAAGTAGACATCCTACGCGTAGGATGTCTATTTGACTTTTTTGGCCTGCACAGGATGGTTGTTCATTCCAGATCCAATCACCTCATCATCAAGAGCTAATATATCAATTTTGAAGCCATTCTAATCATTTTTGACCCCCAACACCTTCAAGATACACTTTTGAAGCCCAAAAAAACACCCCACAGGCCCTTACAAGCATCAAGCCTTGTCCAAATCCAAATCCAAGAGCATGGCCATGTTCCATGGGCCAAGGACTACCCACAGAACAAATTTCATGTCATTTTGATGAAAAAGACATCCTACGCGTAGGATGTCTCCAGCATAATTTAGTCCTTCTGTGCAAAGAGTGACATCATAGGAGCCAATACCATAATGCAATGAGCCCATATACCAATTTTCAACCCCTTTGGACATCAATTGCTACCTATGATGGACTTTCTACCCAATTTGTGACCTAAAGCGTGAAACAGCCCAAAAATCCACTTTTTTGATATCCAAACCCAAATCCAAGCATATAGCCATGTTCCATGAGCTATGCACTACCAGCATGCCAAGTATGAACCAATTCTGATGAAAAAGACATCCTACGCGTAGGATGTCTAAATGGAAAATTTTGGCCAGATTTGCACTGTGAGCACATGCACATCTTCACAAGTTCCTTTTAAGATTTATTTTCAATTTTCAAGTCATTTGGATAAGTAAAACTCAGTTTCTCAACTAATATGGAAAAAAACGCTAACTTCGGACTACTGAGTGCAACAGGATCTATGGCAGCCGCGAAGTCACCGGCAAAGAAGAAAAGAATGACCATCAAGGATTACCTGGAAGAAGTGGAACCCTTCGTCATTCCAGAAGGAACACAAATCCCACTAGCACATGCATCCAAGAAGATCTGTTAGAGTCCAATGACCTAAAGATCTACCAAGGAGTGTTCAAAGACACTGAAGGCAATGTCATCGAGCTACCAATGCTGCCGCAAGAACTCAATGAGTTCGTAAGAAGCAAGATGGCCGGGTACTTGGAGAAGATTGATCTCCACAACTACTTTGAAGCAATACCGGCAGGGGTGGACATAAAGAGAGTCTGGGAGTTTGTGACAACCATCAAAGAGGATGGAGTGGCCAAAGTAACAGATCTACAAGGCAGGCCAGAAACAGAAATAATCATCACTGAGCAGGTTGTAGCAGATGCACTAGACCTCTCCAACGAGGGGGATAGTGTAACTAAAAGAAGGGATGAGGTCAAGGTGTACAATGAGAAGAAAGGGAATTACACCTTTGAAGATATTGCCAACCCAAGAGTGGCAATCATGATCCAGTTATACAACCAATACTTCCACATGTGTACGAAGAGGCCACAAAAGTACAGAATGCTGCCAGGTGCAATTGCCACGACATTCACTTGGGCAATGACGAAAGGCACCCCAAAGATAATCAATTATGCGGCGTATATACGTGACAACCTGGTAAAGATGGGTAACAAGAAGCCAACCTATATTGTGACAAGAGAAATAATCACTAAGGTGATTTATGGGGCACTACACGCCAAAGGAAGGTGGCCTGAACCCCCGTCTCAGAATGACTGGCTGAGGCTAAAAGAAGACAAGGAAGATGAGCCCCAAAGAGCACCAAGGGTGGCTACAAGACTGAAAAGACGGCTAGAGCCGGTTCAAGAGGAGCAGCCAGAGCAAAAGAAAGGAAAGAAGGAATTTGCCCAAGTGCCTGCCAAAGAAACAAGGTCACAAAAAGCGGCAAGATTAGAGAGGTTGATGGAGAGCTTTCGAGCAGAGAGAACCCTCAAGGGTGAATGAAGTGAACTCTGGAAGCCATCTCTAGAGTCAATGTCGGGATCATCCCGAATAGTGCAAAGGGACATATTCGAGGACTATATCAAGAATTTTGAGATCCTTGATTTCACATCAGAGAATATACCGCATGTCCCTTTCACAGAGGAGGAAATACAGCAAATTATATGGCAGAAACTGCTAGATGAGCAAGAGAGCCAAGAAAGAGAAAGAAAAACTAAAGCAGACAGGGATTTAAAGGGCAAGCCTACATCTCTACCGGCCAGCCCTAAACCCAGCCCACAGCCCTCACCACCGCCCTCACCACCTCCTAACAGCCCTCCACAAGAAGATAAGGAGGCTGAAGACAAACCAGAAGAACGGGGAGAGGCCCAGCAAGAGCAGAGGTAGGAGCCAAAGCCAAAGGAAGAGGCTAAGCCTCGAAGTGAGCAAAAAGAGTTGGAAGATTCTTATCACAACTTTTTGGACCTGCTAGCTGCAGGATACACGAAGAAAGAAGCTGCCACAGTCGCATTCGACTTGGCGAGCACAGGGCCTAAAGAACAAATGCAAGGCATCAGGCTAGTGGAATTAAAAGAAATTGCCACAGAAACAGTGGACCTGCACCTGCCCTCCAACGACTGGGACGTGGTGATGACGAAGCTAACCGAGTTGAGAGCATAGTCCATGGCTTCAGAAAGAGAGATGGCAGCTCTCAAGGCCAATGAGGTGAAGATTAAGATGGAAGTAGACACTCTACAAGGACAAAGCCAAAGGCAGAAGGAGAGGGAAGCTGAGCTACAGGCTAGCCTAGCAAGGGCACTGCAAAAATGCCAGGCAATGGAGGAGGCAAATCAAGTAGCAGTAAAAAGAATGCAAGCAGTTGAAGAAGAATGTCAGCAGCTCAGCAAATCACTGCTAGATGCCGAGAAGGAAAGAGATAACCTGACCCTACAACTGGCAGAAGAATCTAAAGAAGTAGAAGCCATGAGAAACGCCAAAGAAAAGGCGGAGATAGATCAAGAAGCAAGCCAGGATGAGGTCCTTGAGCTCAAGGACCAACTCAAAGTAAAAGATCAGACCATCCAGAGGCTGCGAGCATCACCTTCCAGAGTCAGAGCTACTAGCTCGACTACGGAGAGTCAACTCTATGAAGAACAGATGCAAGAACTTCAGAAAGAGCTGACTCTAGAGAAAAAGCAGAGATTCATGATGGCAGAAGGGTCTATCGTCATGCAAACAAGAATGGAAGAAGGCCAAAAAGCCCTGCAAGAGGAAGTAGAAAGTATGAAAAGAAAGCTCAAGGAGGCGGAGAGAATAAACGCCGAATTAAATGACCTCCTTGTGAATATGGGCGAAGAAGCGGAAACGGAAAAGCAAAAACTCCTGATGCAAATTGAGGAGTTGAAAGGACAGCAAGCAGGAGAGCAAGAGGGCACAGGGCCATCAGCCAATGGGGGCATTGATTTAGAGAATGTGGCAGATCCGGTGGACACGCCTATGCAAGAGGAAATCCTAGAAGGATCCTCTCAAGAGCCACAGGATCTAACACAGGAGGAGGAAGAAAAATTGCATAAAGCAATAGAGGTGGAGCTCAGAGAGACAACAAAGGAAGCATTGGAGTGGGAGCAGAGGGTTTTCAAGTCTATGACCATTCAGAAGATCGACGCCAGCAACCTCAGGCGTGAGTGGCTTCAACCCTCTCTCCCATATCCATTGCTGAAATATGAGGCAGACACCATCAACAAGCGAATAAGAGAAGAGCTGACCGTACCACTTTACAATGCAGATATCTCACAACCAGAAGGGGTCAGGTTAATTGTTGATTCTCAGCCAAAGTGGAGGAAGGCCTGGCTCACAAAGTACCCACAATACCTAATCCACTTGGTAGAGGCACCGAAAAACATCAGAGACAACCTCAGCTTTTGTCCTCTACCAAGGATTGGGACGTGGAAAGCGCAGGAAATCTTGTAAACGAGCCGACCCACTTGGCTGAATTACCCTAAGCTGTCGGGCTTGAAGGCAGGTGAGAGAATAAGTGTCCAATACATGGTGAAAACCCTAACAGGCACCATCAAGTTGTTCACTGGCTCACCTGACCTTACATGCATCATGATGAAGAAAATCTGCAAAACCCTCTTAGCAGTATTTGAGACTTTCAAGCCAGGCCAGGTGACCGACAGTATCTTTTTCTTCCAGGATACTTACAGATGCGCTTATGATCTGTCTGGTCAACCTTCCAAGGAGGTGATACATGCGCTCTATCAAAGGATAATGTTTCTACCATCCTATCACCTCCAGGCTTTTGAAGAAGCGTTCTACACAGGCTTCTTCACACTAAATACAGATATTTTCGGCCCTACAATGATGAATCTACATGCAAGATACAAATCACTGATCAAGATGCGAGAAACGATACGATGAAGAAGCGGATCAGCTGCCATGTCGGGGACGACATGAGCAAGGAGGGGGGAGTGTTAGAAGCTGGACACACCCCACGGCAACTAACTACTCGGAAGATTATTATTTTTGTAATTATTCATTCATTGAGGAAAACCTGATTTTTCACATTGTAAATATTGGGACTTATAGAAGTTTCCATATTGTATCCCATTTTTGATAGTTAGATTGAGTAGATGGTTGATTTTGGAACTTTAGGGTTTGAGAATTGTAAGGTATATATACCACTTTTTGACCTTAATGAAAAACCTTTTGTCATTTTTAAAACAAGTTTTGAAGTCTGTGAGTAAGCGTACTGTGTATGAGAGAGAGTGTGAGCTTCATCTTGACGCTACGTGTGCTCCGGTGGTCGGAATCGAGTGCGGAGAAGTGCAGCGTGTTGCCCCCGACGAGAGCTACGCGCCGATACCTACATTGCGCACGTACGTTCCGGTTTTGCAAGCTCCTTCTACGAGCTTTATCGGGTGTTTGGGTGAGCATACGTTGTCCGATTTTGCATTGCAGCATGTCCACACATTCACATTGAGTAGAACTACACATTAGACACTTTAGATTTCGAAAACGAAGACCTGCAGATTTCGGCCAGACATCCTACGTGATTTTGCACCGAGTGTTTTGGGTTGGGGTTTTGGTTCATAGACCTTATGGAGAGCGACCTATTGGTATTAGTAGGGTCTCCTTCAAGTTCTATGGTGTTTCGAGATTGTTTGATGGGTGTTCAACTCTAGAAAGCGTTGTAGGAAGTTTCCTCTTATGCACTCTTGAAGGCTGTGACTTAGACAATCGGTAGAGACCTCTGTAGGAATTAGTTAGGAGTCGGTCGAGTGTAGGTTGACACCTTATGCTTGCTTCCACGCGCCTGCGGGTCGAGCTTCGTCCTTAGATGACATTATATGTTAGGTGAGTTCTCGTTGTGCTGACGTCCGTCGCGGCATATCCGTCCAACACGTCGCTTGGAAGCCGGAAAGAGGGCTTATTATGCATTTGAGAACATGTGCAATGCTGGAGAGATCAAGTGTTGGGCTCTCAAAAAGTACCTCTTTGACACATTGGTGACACCGGTGCTTCTTTATGGAGTGGAGGTGTGGGGTGGAAGCATCGGGAAGTCTACTTGGAAAGAGTTTGAGAATGTCCAAAAGCATTTTCTTACCAACTTTCTCCAAGTCAAGACACAAACACCCTACATGCTCTTACTGCTTGAGTCCGGATCACTTCCCATTGAGGTCTTGGGCATGCAAAGGGTTGTGGAGTACATGCGTAAGACACAATGTAGCCCTTTGCATCGACTTCCTAGAATCGCAAAGGTTCAAAAGACATACAAGAGCAAAACACTAAGTTCAGGGTGGATGCTTGACATCAAGAAATGGTTTGGAAGATGGGATGCATGTCACTTGGTCAAGGATGCGTCGATCGACTCCCAAGTTAATGAGGCCTTCTTAAAACGCCAATGTATCATGGCTTGGGAGAAATCCGGAGGTTCTCGCTTCAGCCATTACACCACACATGTTGCCCCAAACTACAAATCTCTCTTTCCGAACGAGGTAACCGAACCCGTCCTTACATCCTTGAGCCCATCCGGTTGAGTGCGATCCGCACCGTTGCCTCCATTCGTCTTAGCTCCCATTCTCTACGCTGCGAGACAGGACGTTGGGGCACTGGCGAGGAGTGTCATCGACTTTGCACCTTATGCCCTCATCAAGTGCGAGAGAGTGAGTACCACACACTACTTGAGTGCTCAGCTTTTGACCACATTAGGTCCTCTTTTCCCCATATATTCAGCCATGAGCTCTCCCTACATACTTTCCTCTCCCAACCACGATGTGGAATCTCTATTGCGACGCTCATTTCAGCCATTTTTGAGCATCGAGAGTCACTTATGACCTCCACTCACACCACGTGACATGTTCATTTGGTCCCATAGGTCATATTTGACCTCCGAGGACGATAATAGAACTATCTCTCTCTCTCTGTCTCTCTCTACACAAAATTGAGGCTTCTAGATCATACCTGGCTCAAAGGCCCTTGACATTGAAGGCTCCATCACCCCAATAGCCCAATATTTATTGTCCTCTTCGCGACCTCCATTGCAACATCATGTGCCCATCTAAGTTCCTCCACTTTGCAAGTTCTACCTCCGAGCAAGGTATTTTTTGTAAAAAATGTCATTTTTTAATTTGTGAGAAAGAATTTGCAAGATTGTGTGTGTATTTTAAGTGATAATATTTTTTATGTGTTTTAGCTCAAAAATGGATTGTTTTTCCACAAAGTGACAACAATGCTTGAGATTTGTCCTTGTGGTCAAAACCTTGTGCCCAGGAAGATTCTATAATGGTCTCACAAGCTAGGCCATCATGTGACAAAGGGCCACAAAAGCTAGACCCTTAGACATATTGCAAGAAAGTATTTGATATTGACGACATTTATATATATACCTTTCTCTTTGCCTCTAACATATCGTAGTTGGTAAGAAGTATATGGTCAAGTTTTAATCTTTGACTTGTCCATACACCACATTGAGAGGTCCTTTGCAAGACAATCACAACACTTGTTACAAAATCTAGAGGTCCTTTGCAAGAAAGAAATGCTCTAATTTTGGATATTAACTATGTGGACAAATCTAGGGGCATTTCTTGACAAACATTATTACCATACAAGGTTTGAGAACTCTCTCTTTCTCTCTCTCTCTCTCTCTCTCTCGGATCGGGGACCATGGTTTGCAATAGTCAATGATCTAAGTTTGAATTTGTTGGGTTTGGTTCACATGGACGAATCTTAAGGTCTTGGAAGACATGAATTGCACCCATGTCAAACCTATATAGCTTTCTTGCCTTTATGTCTATCTTTCTCTTCCTCCCCCCCTTCTCTCTCTCTCTCTCTCTCTCTCTCTCTCTCTCTCTCTCAGATTGAATGGCAAAAGGTGGATGACTTTGGTTTGGTCTACATGCACAAAACCTAAGTCGATGATCTAGGTTTGAATTTGTTGGGTGTGTAAACATGTACAACACCTAGGTCGAGGACCTAGGTTTGAATTGGTTAAGATTAGTCCACATGGACCAATCTTGTATTGAGCAAGGGAAGAATTACACCCATACCAAATTTGCATGGCACTCTTTTGTTCCTCTCTCTCTTCTCTCTTCCTCTAATTTTCTCTCTAGCACCTTCAAGTAGTCAATGACCAAGTACTAGTTGTTTTACCTTTGTCTATATTAAATATTAACACTCCAAGATACACATATCACTCATATAGGTTCTAGAGGCCTTGGTTGCATCTGCTCTCTCCCTCTGTCTTGGCCTTGCTAGTCTCTCTCTCTCTCTCTCTCTCTCTCTCTTTCTCTCTCTTCCCCACCCCCCCCCCCTTCCCTCCATCCTTCAGTTTTATTTCATTGACAAAATTTTAGTGAGAGTGGTTCCTACTCACTCTCCTTAAATGAGTGAGTTTATCCCTATATTTTTTTCTTTCCTTGTCTCCCTATGATATCATCCTTGTACTTGGCTTGCTTGTTCCCCCCAACGAAATCCCTCCTTGTAAAATCTTTTGTGAGATGCTTCTCCTCACTCTCTTATGTCAAAGTGCTTGGTCTCCCCCCTCTCTCCCTCTCAATATCTCTTGCTTCAACCCGTAGTTTTGTCCACCTAGCTAATCCTTAGTGAGTATGCTTCTCCTCACTCCCCCTAAGTGAGTTAGCAAGGTGCCCCCTCTCTCTCTCTCTCTCTCTCTCTCTCTCTCTCTCTCTCTCTCTCTATATATATATATATATATATATATATATATATATATATATATATATATCCTCTATGTCTCTTTGTCAATGGATGTTGAATTCTTCTCTACCACACATCCTCTCTCTCTTTGTGTAACTTTGTCTCTCTATCTCCCTCTAGTTCTTGTTCATGCTCGCTCACTCCCTCCCTCTCTCTCTCTTTCTCTATGTCTCCTTGTCAATGGTTGACTCATTCTTCTCTAACACGTCCTCTCTCTCTCTCTCTCTCTCTCTCTCTCTCTCTCTCTCTCTCTCTCTCTCTCTCGTGTGGACTGTGGACCGTGGTTCACAAAAGGTCAATGATCTAGGTTTGAATTGGTTGCGTTTTGTTCACATGGATGAATTTTTCCCACATGGCACTTACATCTTTAGAAGTGGATACACCTACTTTCATAGTCAAATGCTCAACAATTAAGAACTTGTACACTCGTGGAAATTTAGAAGAAAACCTACCAACTAGGGTTCACTCTTGCAACTAGGGTTCCACTCTTGTGCTCACTCACGCAATTGCAAACTTGTGCATATTTAATAGAATATCTAGAAACTAGGGTTCCTCTCTCTCTCTCTCTCTCTCTCTCTCTCTCTCTCTCTCTCTCTCTCTCAACCCTCAATTATGTGCACTTTGTCAAATTTTAAGCAAGGATGTTTCTCCTCGCTCTTTTTTTAAGTGAGTGAGTTTTGTGTCTCCCCCGCCCCCCCTCTCTCTCTATGTATTTTCTCTCCTCTTTCACAATGGCTACCATATTCATCCCCTAACATAATCACACACACGTGCTCTGTCTCTCTCTTTCTCTAGCTCTTTGTCTCTATTTTTGGGGAGCATTATAGTTCCATTCTCTCTCTCTCTCTCTCTCTCTCTCTCTCTCTCTCTCTCTCTCTCTCTCTCTCTCCCACTCTCCCATTTTAGTTTTGTCCGTATGGACAAAATTTAGTCAAAGTGCTTCTTTTATCTCTTCTTAAGTAAAAGTCCCCCCCCCCCATGTCTTTCTCTCCTTCCAACCTTCTGTTTTGTCCACTTGATCAATCCCTAGGGTGGATGTTTCTCCTCACTCTCCCTAAGTGAGTGAGTTTGTTCCTCCCCTCTCATCTCTCTCTCTCTCTCTCTCTCTCTCTCTTTCTTTCCCTATATCTCCTTGTCAATGGCTACCCCGTTTTTCTTTTAGTCTCCCTCTCTCTTTCTAACCCACATCTTCACACACATGATAAAAACTTTAGTGAGGATGCTTCTCCTCACTAGTCTCACTAAGTTAATGAGCTTGGTAGTCTGTCTCGCTCCCTCCATCCCTTAGTTTTGTATGCGCAATCAAAACTTTGTGAGAATTCTTCTCTCAATCTGCCTAATTTAGTGCGATTGGTTCTCTCTCTCTCTCTCTCTCTCTCTCTCTCTCTCTCTCTCTCTCTCTCTCTCTCTCTCTCTCTCTCTCTCTCTCTCTCTCTAAACTTTTTTGACATGGCCTTGCCATTTCCAGACGTGGCACTACCTACATTAATATTTACAAACTCAACCGCAAAGGTGTAAATTTAATTGTTTACTAACACTCTCTCTATAACTCCTCCCCCCCTCTTTATCTACCTCGCCCTCCAACCCTCACTTTTGTTCCCTTTGTCAAATTTTTAGTTGGGATGTTTCTCCTCTCTCCCTAAGTGAGCGAGTCTAGTCCTCTCTCTCTCTCTCTCTCTCTCTCTCTCTCTCTCTCTCTCTCTCTCTCTCTCTCTCTCTCTCTCTCTCTCTCTCTCTCTCTCTCTCTCTCTCTCTCTCTTCCACCTGCCACCCTCCACTCCCCACTGGGAGAGCCACATGTTGGCCATGTGGTTCGATTGTGCACATTATGCTCACTGCAAGTTCGAGAGTCTGAGTACCACACACTACTAGAGTGCTCAGCTTTTGATCACATCCGAACTTGCTTCTCTCACATTTTCAGCCATAACTTAGACCTACACACTTTCCTCTCCCGGCCAAAGTGTGGGCTCTCCATTGCGACTCTCATCACTACAATTTTGGAGCATCGAGAGTCACTCATCAGCCATACACATACTACATCACATGTAACTTTGGTCCCATAGGTCATATTTGACCTCCGAGGACGATAATAAAATCTATTTATCTATCTATCTATCTCTCTCTCTTTCCTCTCACGCTTATAAATGGATACCAAAATATTCACCTTACACCATAGGCTCTCTCTCTCTCTCTCTCTCTCTCTCTCTCTCTCTCTCTCTCTCTCTCTCTCTCTCTCTCTCTCTCTCTTTCTCTCTCTCTCTCTCTCTCTCTCTCTCTCTCTCTCTCTTTGTGCTTCTGTCTCCACCTCACTCTCTAGCTCTTTATGGGAATTGAAGTTCACTCATTGTTAAGAAAACCATGATGTTCGTTTCGAATCTATACATATGCTATGTTGTCAACTGTAGACACGTTGAAATAAAGTATTAGCTTCAAACAGTTCATGTACATTTTCAATGCAAAAGAGAGGATGAACAAAAATCTAAAGTTCTATCCACATGGCCAAATCCCAAAGGCTATACATGCTAAGAGAATCCTCTCTCTCTCTCTCTCTCTCTCTCTCTCTCTCTCTCTCTCTCGCTCTCTCTCTCTCTCTCTCTCTCTCTCTCTCTTCCACCTGCCACCCTCCACTCCCCACTGGGAGAGCCACATGTTGGCCATGTGGTTCAATTTCTAGGCTTCCTAGGACCAACACTTAATCAACATGACATCTTCACTTTGCATTGTACAATGTTAGGATGCTTAGAAATTTAGAAAATTTGAGTTTACTCTCCAGTTTTGTCCTTGTGATCAAAAGCTAAAATCTTCTTACACCCCATGAGATAACACGACATAAAGATGCCCATCAATGGGACCCTTTTCAAGTTACCCCCAACATAAAACTAGGTTTGAGCACCTAAGGTTCCCAATACCCCCCTTAAAACTTCTCTCAATTACTTTACTATTTTTGAGATTGCAAGCATTGACCAAAGGGCAAAATTGAAAGGCGTTCTAGAAGACAATTTGGCCCATCCAAGGAAAATCTATGGTGGTATGTTGTTGTGAGCACGAAGATGAAAGCTATGTGTAGTTTACCTTGTCCCCTCGATCTCCCCCCCCCTGCCCCTCTCTCTCTCTCTCTCTCTCTCTCTCTCTCTCTCTCTCTCTCTCTCTCTCTCTCTCTCTCTCTCTATAGACGGCTGAGACAGTTTCACTAGGTGGGAACCGGCTCTTGTGAGACGGGTAGTGAGACAGGCAGTGAATCAGTCAGTAATTACTACGGTAATTACCATGGTAAACCAAAGGCATATAAATAGGGCCCATTACATTGTAATCGGGTTAGCGTTTTGGTGGCATTTGTTGGTAATTGTACTCGAGTTGTCAATCATTGGCAGTTGTTGTCGGTTGTACTCTGTTCATCCTTTTGTTCATAAGCCACATCATCCCCATTGTAATCCTTTATTTGTAATTCCAATTACAGTATTATATTCCAGTTATACCTACTCTGTACTCAGTAATCTGAATCTGAATCTGAATATCATTCTCAGTACCTAGTTTGATTCTTATTTCAGTAGATGTATTCCAGTTCAGTTTCTGTTCCTTTGTCCAGTCTACTGTCTGAACTAATACAACACTGGAATTAGCTATCTCAAGAGATCAGCTCCAATTCCATTTTGGCGATCACGATGGCTAGAGCTGAAGCTCGTTGACTGAAACACTCTTCTCTTAGTTGGAAGTTCTCAGCTACAGCAATGGCATCCAAAACCAGTCGTGGCTGGAAATCAACCAACCGTGTTGATCCTATTCTTAAGGAGTCGGGAAGAGAATCTGACCCCAAGCAAGAGAGGGTGACTGACACTGAGGCTCATGAGGAGCATAGTCAGGCTGATGAGACGCAGGACTCACAGCATTCCAGTCACTCTAAACGCAGACGGGCAGAGAGGGAAGCACGGAAGGCCAAAAGTTCTCGGTCCAAGCAGGGGGATGAGGGTACCAAAGGTAGTAAAGGCAGTCGCCACACTTCCAGTAGACAGGCCAGAGAGGACACTGACACAAAGACAGAAACAGATATTGATTGGGATGCAAATACTGACAACTGTAAGAATACTCCAAAGCGCCGTTCAGACTCGAAGAAGTGAAGTGGCAGGACCAGCGGTAATCGGAATGATTACACATCCTCACTAAAAATCTCTTTTCCAGTATTCAAAGGGGGCAAGAAGGATGATCTGGATGTTCACATCCAGGCTTTTGAGCAGTATGCAGAGCTGAAGAATATTGATGAGGATGATTGGGGGAAATACTTTTCGCAAACCTTGAAGGAGGCAGCGAGAAAGTGGTACTACCATTACCCCGCTTGTCAGCTTAGATCCTATAACAAACTACTTAAAGCCTTCAGACTGGAGTATTCCAATAACCGAGGTGATGAAGATATTCTCTGTAAATTGGATAAGATCAAGCAACGGAATCTGTCAGTCCGAAGCTATGTGGAGAAAATCAAGGAGCTAACAAGGCAGTTGCAGAAACCGTTGTCAGAAAAGCGACTACGTGCATGGTTTCTGAATGGCTTTCAAAGCAAGAAGCTTAGAGAGCAGGAGGCACCAACACCAACCAAGAAATTCAATGATATGGTACAGCGGGCACTGAAGCTGGAGCAACAGGCCAAGAAGGAAAAGAGCCATACAAAGAGAAGATCCAGTAGCAGTAGTTCTTCCAATGAGAACTCTGACTCCAGCGAAGTGTCCAGCAGCTCTAATGAGAGGTCCAAGGATAAGTCAAAAAAGGGATCCTGGCTAGGCAGATTGCCGAGATTAGCCACACCAGACAACCACTAAGGAAAATGGAGACTTGGTGTTCAAAATGCAAATCCAAGGACCATGTTTCCAACGAGTGCCCACAGTGTACTCATTGTAAGGCCTTCGACCATTTATGGAATAATTGTGGTACCATGATTCATCACTTTAAGAAGGGCAAAGACCTGTCAGTGGTAGCCTATACGGAACCAGTAAGAGTGGAACCCGCCAAAGTCTCTCAAGAGGAAGAAACCAGGTACCAGTGGTACTAGTCAAGGGCGTGGTAGATACCAAGCGGGTACTGGCCGAGGCAGAGGGTGTGGCAACGTCCAAAGCTAGAGTTTGAATTGCTACACTTGTGGAAAGTACGGGCAGTTCACAGGTCAATGCCCAGACGCACCTGCACCTACTGCTACTGAGGCAAAGGCACCAGAGCCAATCCCAGTACAGGCAGTCACAAGGAGCAAAGGAGTAGTAATTGAAGAGATTCCAGATACTCCAGAAAAACCAGTCACTGCTAAAAGCGGCAAATGGGCTCAACAGAGAGAGGTATGGAAGGCCAAGGGTAAAGAGAAGGTGGTAGATGAATGGTAGGAGCAGAGAGAACTAGTGGCAAAAATCACGGAGGATTTAGCCAAGAAGCTGCCAGAGCAGCCAGAAAGTTCTGAAGCCCGAGTCATTCAGAAGATACCAGTCCAATCTACTGAGAAAGATCAGTTAATACCTGGCATACCTGAGACCATGCTAGCTGCGGTGCAAGGAATGATTGGAGAACTGGGAGTTGATAGAAGCACTGGAAGCACTGCAAGGGAGGAATGGCAATGGGAAGATACGACCAGTTCTTCGAGCTCCGACAACCGTCTGATCAGGAGAAAGAAGAAATCCATGTTAAGATCTGTGATAGAATTCAGAAGCTTATTGTGGAGCTGGAAGATATCAGAAGAACCTTGCCTGAAGTGGCAAACTTCATCAGACAGCACAGGAAAGCTGAAGCGGAGGCCACAAGAGTTGATCTGATGGCTGTCCGAGATGATGAAGTACCGCTCATTCAAGTAGATTACAAGGTTCGAAAGCAATGGGAACCACTTTCAAGAGTTATCTTGGATGGAGGAGCGGGAGTCAATATAATAGGAGTACATCTCCAGCAGAGAATGGGCATCACGAATCTAAAGCCAACACCATTTAAAGTGAGAATGGTAGATCACAAGGTAGTACAAACTAATGGCATGATTGAAAATATGCAGATAAGAGTAGGCAAGGAAAAATTTAAAGCCAGTTTCTTAGTTCTGGATGTGCAAGGGGCATATGGGATGCTGCTAGGGCGTCCATGGTTGAGAATAGCACATGCAATTCATGACTATGCAAATCAAAACTTGACCATAGAAGGGGCTAGCGACAGAATTCAGATCCAGACGAACAATACTAGGAGCTGGAGAAAAGAGCTGAGGCCGAAGGAATTATGCCAAAAGTACAAGGCAAAGAAGATTGAACAAATGTTAGCAGCTCTGAACATATTTCCTCTAGTAGAGATTAACTTGAATGCGGTTTTACTGAATAAAGAGCAGGCCGACAAGCAGAAAAAGCAATTCCCAGATTAGTTTACTGAAATCAATACAGGGGAAAGATCAATTCAGTTAACTTGGAGGCTGGAGGAATCAGCTGAAACTGGCATGGCAGAGGAGCCAGTGCATTCTGGAGAGCACACAGTGAATCAGAATGCCGATTCAAAACTAAACGGGCCATCTTGGGATTATGATGAGGAATCGACCAAAAGAAAAGAGGTGGGCCTAATTGGTTGCTTCCAGACGACCAAGAAGTTGAAGAATAGAACCTAGGCTCTGAGGATAGTCCTAGGATGATCAAGGTTAATAAGCATCTCAATCCTAGAATGAAGGAAAAGGCACGCAGGATGTTCCAAACCTACAAAGACATATTTTCCTGGGAACACACAAACCTGAAAGGGGTGGATCCCGAAGTATGCCAGCACAGGATACCGTTGAAGCCAAATGCTTGGCTAGTACAACTGCAAAGATACCGAATGAACCCAACTATGCTAAGAAGGTCAAGGAGGAGATTGACAATCTTCTCAAGGCTGGGTTCATCACAAAAGTGGCCAATAGCGATTGGTTGTTTCCCATAGTCGTAGTTCCCAAGAAGAATGGGAAATTGAGAGTTTGTGTTGACTATAGGAAACTCAACGCCCAAACTATCAAAGATCCATTCCCATTGCCTTTTAGTGACATGTTGCTTGATGAGATTGCAGGATACAAAATGTATAGCTTTATGGACGGTTACAGTCGCTATAACCAGTTACAGATCGCTCCTGAGGATAGAGCGAAGACCACTTTCATCACTGAGTGGGGAGCTTTCATATATCTGGTGATGCCTTTCGGCCTGTGTAATGCACCAGCTACTTTTCAGCGGTGTATGATGGAAATGTTTAATGAGTTCCTTCATCGGTTCCTCGCCATCTTCATGGATGATTTTACTGTATATTCAGACAAGGAACTTACTATTCCTAGAAATGGTTTTCAAACGCTGTTAGGAGAAGCGGATCTGTCTGAATCCATTTAAATCCATTTTCCTAGTCTGGAAGGGACAACTACTAGGACATGTGGTATCCCTAATGGAATAGAAATGGCCAACGATAAAATCCAATGTGTTCAGCAAGCTAAAGCACCCAGAAATGCATCTGAGTTAAGCTCTTTCTTGGGTTATATTAACTTCTACAGAAGGTTTGTGCATAAGTTTGCCTCTCAAGCAGTACCATTATATGAGCTCACAAAGAAGACCAGTAAGTTCAATTGGACTGCTGAGTGTGAGGAAAGCTTTCAAAATCTAAAAAAGGCCATTATCAGTAAACCAGTCCTCAGGCAACCAAACTCGGATGTTACTTTCCATGTACATGTCGACGCGTCGGGACTGGCAATAGGGGCGATATTGGTGCAGCCAGATGGGAGGACTAATTATCCTGCTTATTTTGGCAGTCGTAGATTCAGTCAGACCGAACAAGGTTATACGACCACTGAACGAGAAGCCCTTGGAATGGTTTTCAGCGCTACAAAGTTCAGGCATTACTTGCTAGGCAAACTATTTCATTTCTATGTGGATCATCAGGCTCTTCTGTTCTTGATTAATAAAGTCATTATTCAAGGTAGGCTAATACGGTGGATGATGTTCCTCATGGAGTTTGAATTTTGAATTTCTCATAAGCCTAGCAAGAATCACTGTGGAGCTGATTTTCTATCCACAAGTACAGAGGGTTATTCAGAAGCATCCTTGAGGGACGAACCAGCGGATGCTGACTTATTTCAACTGGAAGTAGGAGAATCAGTTGACCCTGAATGGTATGATGTTTATCAGTTTCTTTCTCAAGGTGCTTTCCCAGATGATTGGAAGCAGAACCAAAAGAAGGCTTTGGTCATCAACAACTTGAAGTTTACCATCATCGGAGGTTCACTTTATCGATTAGGTGTTGATGGTATTCTTTGGTGTTGTGTGCCTATGGAAGGAAGAATGCAAGTCATCTCAGAGGCACTAGAATGTCAGTCGGAGAACAGGCAACTGCTCTCCGCAAACTGTTTCTGTTGGAATTAGGGTTGCAGAGAAACACACACAGCTTGGAGAAGACGAAGGAAGCTCAAGGCACACAATAGAGAGTGTGTTACTTAGTGTGCAATGGAAAGATAGATAGCCCTAGAGTGATGGGCGTATATACAATGCACGGGGGAAAAAACCTCCTAAAGAGGGAAAAAATGCCCCGGCGGTCCTAGTGTGTTCACACACATCACTACCACATGTATATGGTAGCAAATCCCCCCTAGAGTGATGCGGTGAATGAGAGCTGGCACATGAGTAAAGGGAAGTGCCATGCCCTGAGGACAGGATCAGTCCACAAAGGGGAGTAAGCCCAAAGCTTTGCGGAAAGCTTCAAGCTTCTCACGAGACAATGCCTTTGTGAAAAGATCTGCAAGGTTGTCCTGTGTTGGCACATAAGCCAAGCTAATCTCTCCTGCTGAGAGCCTCTCTCTGACATAGTGGTAATGCACCTCAATGTGCTTTGTGCGAGCATGAAAAACTGGGTTCCTCGCAACTGCCAATGCGCTCTGACTGTCAGTGTAGATAGTGTTGGCAGTGTCCTGTCCAACACCCAAGTCAGCCATAAGGCGTCTGAGCCATACACACTCAACCGTAGCTGTGAAGACTGCCCTGTACTCAGCCTCACAACTCGAAGTGGCCATAGTAGGTTGCTTCTTGCTCAACCATGATATACATGAACTGCCAAGCATGAAACAAAAACCACTTGTGGACACTCGCGTGTCAAAACAACCAGCCCAATCTGAGTCCGAAAAAGCATGTAAGTCTGGCGGCAATGATCCCCCCTTGGGATAAAACAAGCCAAGATGTAAAGTGCCACTAAGGTAGCGGAAAATCCTCTTGACAGCCTGCCAATGCTTAGACCCTGGGCTATGCATAAATCTGCTGACCTGCGAGACTGCAAACTGAATATCTGGCCTCGTGTTGCATACATAAATGAGGCAGCCAACAGCAGTTTGGTAAAGAGTGACATCAGCAGGATGGCCAGCATCATGTAGACTCAACTTCAAACCTGTTTCCATGGGAGTGGCAATAGGTTTGCAATCCTCAAGTCCAAACTTACATAGCAATGTCTCTATGTAACTTTTCTGACACAAGGCAATACCACCATCACACTGCTTAAACTGTATACCCAAGTAATGATGCAACAGCCCCAAATCTTTCATCTTGAAAGTAGCATTCAAATCAGCCTTAAATTCAGCAATATGTCTCTCATTTGGTCCAGTGATCAGCAAATCATCAACATAAAGAACCACAATGAGAAATACATCATCCTCATGCTTTACATACAATGTGCTTTCTGTTGGACTGTTACGAAAGCCTCGTTTAACCAAATGAGTGTCAGCGTTCTCATACCAAGCACGAGGAGATTGCTTCAACCCATACAAAGCCTTCTTACATTTGCACACTTTGTCCTTTTGTCCTTTTATGGCAAAACCGCGAGGCTGCGTTACATAAACTTCCTCAAATATGTCACCATTCAAGAAAGCAGTAACAATGTCTGATTGATGTACATCCCAACCAAAACGAGCTGCCAATGCACATAGAAAACGCACAGTAGTCATACGACAAGTGGGAGCAAAAGTCTCTTCATAATCTATGCCTTTTTGTTGTGCATAACCCTTTGCAACAAGTCGAGCCTTATGGCGATCGATCTCACCATCCGGCTTGCGTTTCAACTTGTAAACCCACTTCGTACCAATGGCCTTTTTGCCAGGAGGCAAATCACATAAAGTCCATGTGTCATTCTCTATAAGTGCATCATATTCTGATTTCATGGTAGCAATCCAATTTTCTGAATTCTGTGCTTCATCAAAAGACAGAGGCTCCTCAACATCATGTAAACTAGACACAGCCAAAGCATAACAATCTGATGCATAAGATGCATGGCGAGAGCCTGAACGAGTACGACTAGATAAAGGTGCATCCAATTTACTGTCACGCAAAGTGTGCACCAGCCATTTTGGCATACCTCTAGCCTGCTCATTTTCAGCCCTTTCCTCATCAAGTACATCATGTACATCTGCATCAGTAATAGGCTGTTCTAAAACATTTTCAGAAACCCCATAGGCTGTACATTTGCCTCATTGGAACTTACATTCGTATTTCCACCACTGAAAAGAGGCAACAAAGTGTCATAAATGTCCTGTGAGCTTACATTACTGTCTCTAGTACATGACAGCCAGGGCTGAACAGAATCTTCCACAAACACTACATCCCGTGAAACCAGAATACGTTTTGTTTGCAGATGATACAACCTGTAACCTTTGCTTTCAGCACTATAACCAACAAAAATACATTTGACAGCCTTATCATCCAATTTTTTGCGCTGCACTTGTGGCACCAAAGCATATGCCAAATAGCCAAAAACACGCATGTGCTCTCAATAGAAGGTTTTCTATCATGCCATGCTTCATATCGAGTAATAGAGTGCAAAGCTTTTGTAGGACACCTGTTAAGTACATAAGTGGCACACATGATGGCCTCAAGCCAAAAAGAATGCGGCAAAGCTTGACTTTTGACCATACATCGTGCCATTTCCATCAGTGACCTGTTTTTCCTCTCAGCAACACCATTTTGCTGAGGTGTATAAGTCACTGTACATTGGTGTTTTATCCCACGACTAGCCAGAAATGCATTAAATTCATGAGACATATACTCCCCCCCTTGATCAGAACGGAGGGTGCCCATAGTACATTTCGAGACATTTTCAGCCATAGCCAGAAATTGTTTGAAGCACATAAAAACTTCGGACTTCGCTTTAAGCGGAAATACCCATGCATGCATGGAGTAATCATCAATGAAAGTCACGAAGTACAGGTAATTGCCCAAGGACGGAGTTTGCATGGGCCCACAAACATCACTATGCACAAGCTGCAACCTGCATGTGGCCCGAACTGAACCATCCTTTGGAAATTTAGAACGCTGCATCTTACCCAAAATACAGCCTTCACAAACATGTTTGACAGGTGCTTCAAGAGGCGGCAAAGAAGCAACCATATCAGATTTCTGCAAACGCAGCAAACTGGCAAAATTCAGATGACCAAAACGTGCATGCCAAAGTTTTGCATCTGAAATAGCCCTTGAATCTGCAACAGCATTTGCAAAATTTTGTCCACACTTGTCATACAAAGTGAGCTTATACAACCCACGGCACAAAAGGCCAGATGCAACAATTTCATCACCAAAACTGAGATCATGAACTGTACATCTGTCATCCACAAATTGACTACAAGTCCAAGTCTAGCAAGTGCGGATACATACAAGAGATTCTTCTTGATCCCAGGTACATAAAGTGCATCAACAAGTGTGAAGGAACTGCCATTAGCAGCAGTGAGCACAATCTTTCCAACTCCCTGAACTGGATAAGAGGCGTTGTTGGCACAAGTGACTGAATTCCCATGAGGGACAGACTCGAGAGAGGTAAACAATTCACGATGTGAGGTAATGTGCTTTGTAGCACCACTGTCGAAATACCACACATGTGAATCTGCAGCAACTGACAAGCATGCATCATGGACAGCAGGATTGTAAGTGCACTCTGCGCTAAAAGCCCATTCTGCATCAACATCAGCATCACAATCTCCTTTCACAGAAGACTCAACAATGGCTGCATTTGTAGTGGAACCAGCATTTGCAGTGGAACCACCCTCTTTCTTCTTAGCCTCTTTGGCCTTCAACTTAGGACACGACTTGATCAAGTGATCATTGGCTTTACAATAATGGCAACGCATCTTCTTTTTGCCCTTATCACCAGAATTGCCAGACAAAGTGCTGCCACCAGAAGCATTAAGAACAGAATTTTTGCCACTTGCAGCAGAACCATAAGAAGTGGCTGCATTACTGTTACCACCCTTTCTTTGAGAAGCAATAAAAGCCTGTTCAACTGCACGCTGCCTAGTCCTGTTTTTTCTAGAAAGTGACTCTTGCAACAGCAATGTGCATAATGCATCAAACTTGACAACTTCAGGATTTCCTTGGGTCATCAGTCTCCAAGTACTAGCAAAAGTCTGGTAGGAATTTGGTAAGGCATCAAGAACAGTCTGCACAAGGGAACTGTTCGAAATGACTTCACCTGCAGAAATGAGTTGCTCATTGATATCCTTGACACTAGCAAGGAAAGTGTCCATATCATCTTCCTCATGCATAATCTTCGACTCTAGCTCTTTACGCAGCAAAGCAATTTTAGCCTCATTGCGGCTTGCATAAAGACCTGCTAGAATATCCCAAGCCTGTTTTGCAGATTTTGCTGAACGGATGTGAGGAATAATGGTGCGCTTCACAGACAACACAATCAATGCATGAGCCTGCGCATCCTTAACATCCCAACGAGCTTGTTCTGCCGTAGGCAAAACAACTCTAACATCTGCAATCCTTGCAGCAAGACCTGCAACATCCTCAACATCGCCTACATCTTCAGAACCAGGACGTACATCAATGCCCTGCACAATGTTCCAGACACCTTTTGACACAAGAACATGTTGCATCATATAAGCCCACATAGGGTAGTTGTCCCCATCCAACCTGTCCTCAGCAGCAAACATCTTGAACACATCTGTGTTATTGTTGTCAGCCATGGTAAATGCTGCACCTGATGTGAAAACTGCCCGAAAATAGGAGAAATGGAGCGGGAAGAACTTGTGCTATATAGCACAAACCGTAGAAGACTATAAGGCACCTGTTATGCAGAAAACGGCACCGACAGAAAATCTGCACAAAATGACGAAATAGCCTGTGCAGTACTGCCCGTAGTGGAAACGGAGGCCGAAATGAGCCCAAATTAAAATTCTGGAGCTGCGAACGCTCGCCAAAGCTCACTGAAATCGGAGAAAGTGAGCAGGCGTGTGCTGGAGCAGCTGGCGACTAAGCCCGGGAGGACGTGACCTGCTCTGATACCAATTGTTGGAATTAGGGTTGCAGAGAAACACACACAGCTTGGAGAATACGAAGGAAGCTCAAGGCACACAATAGAGAGTGTGTTACTTAGTGTGCAATGGAAAGATAGATAGCCCTAGAGTGATGGGCGTATATACAATGCACGGGGGAAAAAACCTCCTAAAGAGGGAAAAAATGCCCCGACGGTCCTAGTGTGTTCACACATCTCACTACCACATGTATATGGTAACAGTTTCAGTTGGTGAGAATAACCAGAAAAATGATGCAGCAAGAGAATCAGGTTGTTCTCAATTTCTTAGAATTTGTGCCTGATTCGTCAGTTCTCTTGTATGCCTTACCATCAAGAGAGACAGAATTGCCAAGATTTTTTCTATCACTTTACCCTCAACATCCAGAACCAGTCGATCGCCTTACATATTTCAAGATTATTGATGAGCTCCAAGATTGGTATGAGTGATCAACTGTGGAATGGAAAACTTGGCAAACATTGTTCAATGATGCTCTCCAACTCAATGATATTCAGGAGCTAAAACAGGAGATGCAGAGGATTAGGCTACGTATGGGTCAGTGGAAGATTCATATCAGAGGCCTTACCAAGATCACCAATCAATTGCTGCAACTTACTATTGAGCCCTCTAAACTGCCTGAAAGGGATATTGCAGCTAAGTCAAGCCTAGCACCACAGTATAGAGAGATGGCTGAGATTCTTTTTGAAGCTCGGGTCAAAACCAATCAGCCTCTCCCAGAAGGATGGATCCATACAGCTTACATTGTCACAAGCTGGCCAGAACTAGGATCACCAAAGGCAGATGCACGCTCTATGATCCTGACACCAAAACCTATCATTCACTTACGCCCTATGAAGTGGAGATGACCACGGAAAGGCGGGATCAGCTTGAGCAGGAGGCCATTTACAGACTCATTCAGAAGGAGAATGCTGGCATTGGGACTTCTCAGACACCAACCGGGCCAAAGGGTAAACGGAAGCTGGTTCAGTGGAAGGATACTGGGTAGTTCCATCTCAGAATTCAGTCGGAGGCTTTTCCTTCTCAGTTGGAAGGTTGATATCAGTCTGTGTAGATGACAAGAGCTCTACCTTGACCTTTCCAGCTGGCTCTCTATCATTGGTCAAGTCCGATCTCCAAAATCAGAATCAGACGGTGGATTTTTTGTCTTCAAACCAAAATCAGACAGGGGAATTTTTTTTTAGAAATTTTGGAATCTTGCCAAAATTCAAGAAAGGAGAGAAGGATGTAGACGGCTGAGACAGTTTCACTAGGTGGGAACCGGCTCCTGTGAGATGGGCAGTGAGACGGACAATGAATTAGTCAGTAATTACTACGATAATTACCATGGTAAACCAAAGGCATATAAATAGGACCCATTACATTGTAATCGGGTTAGCGTTTTGCTGGCATTTGTTGGCAATTGTACTCGAGTTGTCAATCATTGGCAGTTGTTGTCGGCTGTACTCTGTTCATCCTTTTGTTCATAAGCCATATCATCTCCATTGTAATCCTTTATCTGTAATTCCAATTACAGCATTATATTCCAGTTATACCTACTATGTACTCAGTAATCTGAATCTGAATCTGAATCTGAATATCATTCTCAGTACTTAGTCTGATTCTTATTCCAGTAGATGTATTCCAGTTCATTTTCTGTTCCTTTGTCCAGTCTACTGTCTGAACTAATACATCACCAGTAGCTGAAATCTTCGAACACTGGAATTAGCTATCTCAAGAGATCAACTCCAATTCCCTCTCTCTCTCTCTCTCTCTCTCTCTCTCTCTCTCTCTCTCTCTCTGTGTGTGTGTGTGTGTGTGTCCCTCCTTTTGTCCTCCTTGTTTGTATTGCACTTGTGATGAGAAAATTCATAACCCTGTTATTCAAATACTCAATTTTTGGCCATTTGGTAGAATGATGCTTTATAAGATGTATAAATTATATAGATGATACATTTGTGCATTGGTCATAGAGAAATGACATGCAAAAATTAAAATCAATTTCTTGTCAAATCTTGAGTATGTCCTAAACATAATGGCACAATGATAGAATGCTCAAATTTCTACTGACTTTAATGATGTCATAGTTCTCTCAACTTGATGATTTTCTTTTTTGAGAGTATTCCTCCAAGCTCTTTTAGATTGATGATATGGTATTTAAGAGGTTTCTTTTATGTTATTAACACATTTTTGTAATATAACTACTTGAATTTTCAACCCTCGTTTGTTTATGCCTCCTTCTCTCTACCTCTTTATAGCAACAATATGGGATATAAGTCTTATCAAAGTCCTTTAATACATTACTATAATCTGATCACTCCAAATTTTCATCCTCCTCTTTTTCTAATGCTGTGATTTGGTTTTCTCTTTCTTTGTTCTCCCACTCTCTACCTCTCCTTGGATAAAGCATTGAAGGGCCCTGTTTGTAATTCTTATAAAAACTTACTAGTTAATAACAAACATTGTTTAAAACTAGAGTAATATGCATATCTTGATTCCAAGTAAATGATAAAAGTCATTGGTGTTTTTAAACACTATAATAAGTTAGAGGTCTAAGTCCTACCTTGAAATATAAATTCCACTAATCTACATTTGTACGTGGATGTGAGGACACATGTTTCTTTTAGAAGTGAGTAGAAACTACCAAAACACTGTGAATGTTTTTGAAGGCAATTGCCACATTTGAAGCTATGATTGAGTCGAACACTGAAGCACACATACATGTCATGTATCACACATTTGCAATAGAAAGAAACGAATGTTTTAGGAACTCACTTCTTTGGATTTTTAAAGGATATTCTCTTGGTGTTTCTAAACACCACCATTGTTATGGAGAAAATCTACTCATTGTTCTTTTTCTTGTAAAAGTGTATCTTGGCTTTCAAGAGTAATTTGAGTGTGCTTCAACTCAAAGTTTGACTTAAAAAATGCACTATCATGTATTAAGACTTTTTTTGGTGACCATATAATTATGGAGAAGACAAGGGGTCCTTTTGAAGGGAAAGTAACAGCATGTTTAACATCTCTTAGTCGTCAAAGAAGACAATAAACTTTTGGGAATTCTAGTTTTATAGCAGTGGTATGTCAAGGTATTGCCCTATGTGTAAAACAACATTGGTTTGATGCTAGTCACATTTTTCATTGTGATAAGACTCAATCTATGAAACAATAATGTAAGATCAAATTTAACTTCAAGTCTAACATGCCTTATGCTTCTTTAATCTGAAAAAGCTTCATGCGAGCTTGAAAAAATCTTAAAATAGTGTTCTATCTTAACATTATATCCATGCACCTAAAGATTGTAGCTTTATGTAAGTGTTTATTGAAATGAAAAATTGAAGCAACATGAGTGCATATAGATTTTGATTTAACACGTAGATTTTGATTCAATTCATATCACTATCATTATGAGTGGCACCCTGGCATCTCATAATATAAGTAGAAAAAAGCATCTAGATACTTTGTGTTCACGCTGTTCTTTGAAACTCTTTATTATGTAATACCATATAACTTTAGTCATCACAATACTGAAGTAAGGTCATATAGAAATTGTATAAACTAAACATTTATCAACTTGATTGGTTAAGTACCCTTTTTATATTTGATTGTTGAACACCTGCTACTATGATAAGTTACTCTTGTGGCTATCAAAGTCTACCTTCTAGAATCGAGACCTAGTACAAAGGAAGCTGTCACCCAAATTTGTAGGTAGTGGTATTTTCACATCTTCAAGACCTAGTATGCATTATATAGCACGTAATATTCTGAGCAAATGGTTTGTGGTACATTTTTCTTGTAAAGGCTTCAAAAATTTTATGTAAATTTATCAGGGTGCCATAGCATAGGAGCTAACCAAGGAGAAGGTTTGATTTGCATACATGAACTCTAAAACAAACAATGTTTATTCCACAAGGACCATGATATGTGTGAGAATTCAGGATTTTTGATTTGTTCACTTCATATTATTGCATTTCCTTCTTGTTGGGTAGGTCCACTACTTTTGATTAGTAATAATAGACTTTTATGACATAGATAAATCATCATATCCGTGACAAAAAATGGCAACAACTTATGTTCTCATGGTCAAAACTTCACCCCAATTCAAAAATGGGAATCAAGAAATTCCCAAACTCTCCAATAAGGTGTTCATTCTTTGTCATCTTTAGATTGAACAAGTGCTTCATGAGAAATACCTTATTGGACGCCGATGGTTTCTCGTAGAGGTCGTCAAGTGACTTCATCAAGTCCTCCTTGGTCTTCATCTCCGAAACATTAAAGGCCACCGTTGACGCCAAGCTTAACCGGATTGTTCTCAGTGCCTTTCGGTCAAGGACAATCCATGCTTCATCTGCCATCGTTGTGGGCTTCTTTGCAAGACCGCTCAGTGGCAAATAAAGATCCTTTTGGTAAAGATAGTTTTCAATGTGCATCTTCTAGTGTGGTAGTTCTTGCCGTTGAACTTCTCGATCTTGAGCCTCCCTTCCTCCGCCATTACTCCCACTCAATTCAAGGAATCCTTTCCTTAAGACAATTTAGCTATGAGCACTCCTTGCTCTGATACCAGTTTGTTAGGAAATATGACATAGCTAAGTAGATAATTGAGTAGTTTGCTTAATGGAGAGAGATAATTTTCACACTTGAGAGATTAGAGAGAGAGAGAGAGAGAGCACGATATACGTGGTTCACCCAATGTGGGCTACGTCCACGGGAAAGCAGCCACTCAATGGCTTTAGTACTTCAAAACAAGAAGTAGATTACAAAGGGATTATACCCTTTTGGAGCTCCCGCGTTGCTTCACTCTGACCACCTCACATCAACTTCACAATGCACCACAATGCTTAACAAACCATTTTTGTGTGTAGAAGAGGCCTCCTTTTATAGGCCAAACGGGTTGCCCTCTCTCATGAGAGGCAGTCGTGTGTAGACGCCCTTGTGTAGACAAATCCAATCGGACCCTCTAATTTGTCCATGTGTGGCCGTCCTTGAGAAGACAAGTCCACCTTTGAAATCGGACCATCGGCCATTGACTATCGGCCACCAGCCAAACAACCGGCCATTTTTCGATCACTTTTCGACCGTCGTCCGGCCATAAAATTCCGACGAAAAAGAATATTTTGGCGAAACCAGTCTTGAGCAAAGCTCGAGACTGTCCGTGAAAATTTTGGTTTCCAGCGAGGGATTTTTCTTCACGCACGATGGCTTCTCCTCATAACGGGGGTCTTACAAATGTGCGTTTTTAACACAGAAAATTACAAGGTGTAAATCAGGCTCCATACTTAACACCTCTTTGGATTGTTGTGCAGACAAATGAAAGGACACATAATTCCTTTTTTTTGTGTGCACTATTGAGTGTTGAGCCAAGCAACAGCTACCTGAAAAGAAAAATGGAAAGCCCACACAACTAAGAGAGAGAGAAAACAAGAGAGAGCAATCGGGGGACTACATTTGAAGCCATGTTATTGCCGGAATTCCTCTCCTCTTTACAGATAGTAGAGATTAATTTGATTTTAGAGAGGACCTCAAGTAAACAACTCATCATGGAGTTAGAAAAAAAATCCCCCCCCCCCCCCCCCCCCCCCCCGGGCCCCGCTTAATAGTCTTTCCTTCTACATACCAAGACCTCATCGTCATTTGAGACTCTACATAGTCCTTTCTTTGGTGGCTGGTCAAAAAATGTATGTCTTTCAATGTTTCAATTTAAAAACCATTACCACTAATTCTTTGAAGATCCCTACTTTCCCTCACCCCTTCTTCTCTGCATGCATATGGAGGTTGCACTTCTCTCTACTCCCCTCCCCTCGCCTTCGTATATAGGCTCCACCTCTTCCCCCTCTCCTCGCCATTCTCCCTTGCCTTCATTGCTCGTATGCCCCCCCCCCCCGGCCCCCTTCATGCTCTTGCCTGCACTGGAGAGAGAGAGAGAGAGAGAGAGAGAGAGAGAGAGAGAGAGAGAGAGAGAGCCCTTAGGCCACGCGGAGAGAGGGAGGGAGAACTCACCAAGCAGCCGAAGTATATGCACACAGAGTTCATGCAATCTTCCTCCATCATGTATTTGGAGGATGTTCTTTAAGTGGAATCTCTCTTGATTTCAATTAAAAGCTATTTTCATAATCGGGCCCTCCAACAAGCTTTCAATTTTGAATGTGAAAAGAAAAAGAGACCCATACAACATAGCCATGGGCGGATAAATAATGCTCTAATATAACGAGGCGGTTAATTTTCGAAATTTTATTTGACGGAAATCATGGAAAATGTTTTTTTTGGCCCTACATTTGCATACAAATGTGGTATGAACGCGAAACGAAAGGCTCACGAGAGGATGGGATGCAGGAGCGAAGGTGGACAGGGCACGTGGCTTCGGCAACTTGGAAGCGGGGGCGTGGGATCTTGGTCTTCATCGAAAGCGGGGGTTTCCTCCTGCTCTATTGCGTGCTCACGCATACACAGACGCACAACACAACCCAACCCAAGGGCGTCCCTCCCGTGAGTTTCTCCTACCCACTCTCCTCTCACAGGTAAAACCGAGCGTTCATGGAAGCTTCCTCTCTGCAGACGCAAAAGTAAAGTTCTCTCCTTTGGGTTGCTTTCTGCCCCCTTCTAATGTTACAAGCTTCGGGGCTCTCGATCGAGCTTTGCATTACTCTCTGGTGATGCATGCAATGGCTGCAGTTCCCTCTCTTCATCATAGCGGCCTCACCGCCTCCTGCGCAGAGCTCCCTGCGGCCTTACCTTCATCAGAGTTCAGTGGGTCTTCCTACCGGGCAGTACCTATGTGCATTTTAGTCGAAAAGCAGCACCAGCTGAGGGGCTTTGCGTCAACAACCCCCTATCTGACAGGGGGACAACAAAGGAGAAGGAAAAATTATGGGATTTTCTCTTCCGAACTCAGCAACACAGCTGTGGAGCGACTGCTGGAATTTGCGAGAGAGCCAGCTCCTTCAGAACAAGGTTAGTCAGCAGATGGCTTCAATGGCTTTGCAGTATTGAAGGGTACAGTTTTACCACTGGTGAGCTGTTTTGGCAATGTTTTAAGTAGTTCTACCTGAGCTGAGGCCAGTGGACGTCTCTTGATGATACTTGATATGCATGGAACTTGTTGGTTTGTGTGCAACATGATTGCCGTTAGAACAACTCATATGTAATGTCGCCTTGTCTCATATGTGTGCAATCAAGGGTATTGTTTAGTTCAGTTATTACTGATTGTGCTGTTTGGGAAATTGATTGAGAGTTCCATTTCAGTCCTAGTCCGGTACTATGGAATGTTTTCTCAGGTGAGCTTAACGATAAACGGTTTAAAATCTAGCCATTTTCTTTGAAGCAGGCCAGCTAATCAGTGGGCTTCAAAGTGCGGAGCTCGCCAGGAGTGACCTTGAAGAGGGCAATAGGCGAACTAAGATCCCTTTCAATATCATTTTCGTAACTGCTGAAGTGGCTCCATATTCAAAAACTGGAGGGCTGGGTGATGTTTGTGGGTCTCTGCCAATTGCACTGGCTGCCCGGGGACATAGGGTGATGGTAATTTCTCCTCGATACATGAATGGTGTAACTGATGCAAAGTTTGCTGGAGCTTTTGATACACAATGCCGCATCAAAATTGGATGTTTCGAGGCAGAGCATGAGGTGGCGTTCTTTCATGAGTTTAGAGCAGGGGTTGATTGGGTATGTCTTCAACTTGTTTGAGAATGTAGATTGCATTTATAAACGAGAGACAGCATTCCAAGTTTTCTGCGAATTGTTAGGTTTTTGTCGATCATCCATCGTATCATAGACCTGGAACTCCCTATGGTGATACACGAGGTGCTTTTGATGACAACCAGGTAACAAGGCTAGTTGTCAAATATCTTCATTTCTCCATTGCTTATTGCAACTTCTAAACCATTCAAGATCCTCATTTGTGCAGTTCAGGTTTACATTACTCTGCCACGCTGCATGTGAAGCACCGTTGGTGCTACCCCTTGGAGGCTTTACGTATGGGGAGAAGTGTATTTTTGTCGCCAATGACTGGCATGCAGGTCTTGTTCCTGTGTAAGTAGTGCTTTCTTGTTCCTGTGTAGTGCTTTGAGTCTTATAGACCATACAACAGCAGTTAGCGGTTCAAATTTAAACTTGCATGTATAGTACATGTTTTGCATTTGATCTATGGCAGCCTGCTCATTACATAACACTATAATACCCTCTTTCAGGCTATTGGCAGCAAAGTACCGGCGCTTTAGAGTTTATAAAGATGCAAGGAGTATTTTAGCTATACATAATTTGGCGCACCAGGTATTCCCTTGCATATTATGGTTCCTTATGCGGGAATGCTTGAAGTCGATTGATGCGACTTACTTTTGTATTTAGGGTGTGGAACCGGCAACTACTTACAGTAAGCTTGGCTTGCCAGGGGATTGGTATGGAGCACTTGAATGGGTGTTTCCAACTTGGGCAAGAAAACATGCTTTGGATAAGGGGGAGGCTGTAAATCATTTAAAAGGTGCCATTGTGACCTCTGACCGAATTGTCACCGTAAGTCAGGTACATATCAGCTTCAGGGTCATTGCATGTAAGCTTGGAGTCTATTATTACCTTCTCATCAGGCAGCTTGATTGTCTTTGTTCTCCTTACATTCAGGGTTATGCATGGGAGGTAACTACTGTGGAAGGAGGATGGGGTTTAGATGGCCTGCTCAGGTCTCGAATTGCTGTAATCAATGGTTGTGTTTCCATTTCCTGAAACCGATGATGTTTATGAAATCAATTTTTTTGACTCATCACTTCATAGTTCTTCTGGAACAGGTATTACTAATGGTGTTGATGTGGATGATTGGAATCCAATGACAGACAAGCACATAGCGGCACAGTACACTTTGGATGACCTATCTGGAAAGGTTTAGTCGCTTTATTGAGTTGTGTTTCTTAATGCCCCTCATTTCACTTTACAAGCGTGCAATATGATTGTGTCTAGTCTGATTGGTAGAACCCCAGGCATCCTGAGTGCCACTATGTTCAAAACTGTCCATGTATTGAATGGGTCTAAACTTCAGCTATACCTACACGGTTTTTTCTTTATTGTGATCTTTGATCAATAGTTTGAAGCTATCTTATTTGGCTTGATATACATATCTAAGAATGTCCTTGGATCTTCAAGTTGGGGTTGTTGTCACCAAACACTTGCATATGTATATGCTATCCACATGATTTTGGGTGCCTTTTCATTTTTTGGTTTTGTTTGATTCGGTTGCGAATGTGTGAATGTGTAGGCTGAATGTAAAGCTGCTTTGCAAAAAGAATTGGGCCTTGCTGTCCGACCAGAGGTTCCCCTGGTATGAAAAGCTTTACAACTACTATCTGATGAATCAAATGCACATGCTTATTTTAACCCTCTCCACTGAAGGTTGGCTTTATTGGGCGATTGGATTATCAGAAAGGGCCAGACGTCATACAGGCTGCATTGCCAGAGTTCATGCAAGATGATGTGCAAATGGTATGCATACTGATTCTCTGCACTTATCAGTTTTGAAGGAAGCTGGTTGGATGCTTTTGATGGGATTTTTGACATGAAAGTGCATCTGAGTTTGATCTTTTTCAATTACAAATGGGAACTGCCTAACCGTACATTCTGTGATGCTTTACCTCAAAGTCTTATCTAGCCTTTCTAGGATGTAGACTTAATCAAGTGTTTTTCTAGTCATCTGCGCACCCCATCATTTGATTGCCTTGGGCTACCTTTGCTCATCTAGCCCCTCTTTTCCTTTATGAGGTCTTGGTAGCAACTATTTCATCAAAATGCAGTAACAGTTTACATCTCTCTCTCTCTCTCTCTCTCTCTCTCTCTCTCTCTCTCTCTCTCTCTCTCTAAAAGACACCCTATATGTTTCCGTGGAACATACCATAGTGTCCATCATTACCGTAGTTTCCATTTTACTTAGCAAGCAACCTAGAGAGTTTTTTTTAGTGAAAGTTCGACCTGCCATGTACGCGCTTTCAAGCCATCTTTGTGAGTTCGGTACCAGTGCAAGGTCAACCTTACTCACCTGAATTTCTGGTTTAGCTTCTGGCCCATGGTTTATGGGTTTTATATAAAAGCCAGACAAACCACCATTACTGGCGATTTTTTTTCTTATTTTGCTCAAGTGTGTTCAGCCTTCTTCAATTGGTCATAACACTTCATCGTGAGCTTGACTTTCTTCTTCCAATTTATGCCTGATTGACTTTTGATTTCATGTTTCATCAAGTTGGTCATGCAATCATGTCATAACTGTAGGACCTTCTTTCTTTTATTGCAGGTTATGCTTGGATCTGGGGATCCTCAAATTGAATCTTGGATGAAGTGGGCTGAAGCCACATATAAAGACAAGTTCAGAGGATGGGTGGGATTCAGTGTTCCTGTGGCACATCGAATAACTGCAGGGTAAGGATTCATAAGAAGCTACTATTTAAGGCTACTAGAGGTGTGTGCGCCTTATACAAATTACTTGCTTCAGGTGCGATATTCTGCTAATGCCTTCTCGATTTGAGCCATGTGGGCTGAATCAGTTGTATGGCATGAGATACGGCACAGTACCTGTAGTTCATTCTACAGGCGGATTACGGGTATGTGGGCAACACTTTCTATAACCAGCGAGGCATGTGGTTTATACAAGATTCATTCATCACTCAATGGCTTCTACAGGATACTGTCGAGGACTTCAACCCTTTCGCAAATGCTGGCAAAGGCGGTGGCACAGGGTAAGCCTCAAAATAACCTTAGTTACTGATTTCCTCTCTGAATCATCTATTTGTATATTTTTGGATTCATGAAGAGAAAAGAATGAACATCGACAAATTGTTCTTTGCTTGTAAATTCCTTAGCTTATGACTGTTGGGGATCAATTTTGTTCTTGCAGTTGGACGTTTTCTCCTCTCTCTAAGGAGGCTATGCTAGGGGTAATATTTTCTTATCCTTGCCACCCCATGTTTGAATGTTGTTCGGTAGATCCATTGCTTTTAAAGTTGCATTTGTGTTATGCATAGGCTTTATGGACATCTATCCAGACATATAGAGAGCATAAGGCATCTTGGCAAGGTATAATGCGTCGTGGGATGGAACAAGATGTCTCATGGGATCGTGCAGCTTTGCAATATGAGCAGATATTTGAGTGGTCAAGTATAGATCCTCCTTATGCTTAGGTTATGGGCTTTTGCTTCTATAAAGCGGATAGCACTTGAAAGTGTGGGCTTTTCTGCATATGTGTACATGATTCGTGCTCCTCAACTCAAATCACATTTTGGAGCTGGACATATGCAGGCCACCAATGTAATCCGCGTTTTTTTTTCTGCTCCAACCTGCGTTTGTTGCAAATAAGCCTTCTTGTCTAATCATGTCTCTAGAGGATTAGAATATAAAGTCACACGTCTAATTGATTGTTGTCAATTGGTCTCTCTCTCTCTCTCTCTCTCTCTCACACACACACACACACACACACACACACACACACACACACACACACATGATACACATGGACATGTCCATTATATGTTGTCTGTCTCGTATGTCAACATGGTCTTTTGTAGATATTAATAAGTAATTTTTTTTTCTTTTTCTAGAGAGAGAGTAGACCCGTCGAATAGATTGTTGAGCTGTCGTAGGATTGTTCCTCGGACGTGATTTGTTCTCTATAGGAATGTTCCACAAAAGAGCAGATTGAGTGGTGAAAGGCGTAAACTCTTTGAACACTGTAAAACGCTACCATTTTTGGAGAAAACAAAGGAACTGGAATTCTGCAACAATTGTTTCAACCTTATGTCTCACTTACTTCTAACAGATTGTCAATGTATGCCTGTGTTTGTTTGGGGAATGCATAATTGGCATTGTTGCTGTTAATAGGGAAGTCGCAAATTAAGTGATGACTATCCGTGATGGAGTTGATAATTTTTCTGTCTAGTGGATGACAATTCATGGATAGGTGAGCTACCCTATATAGAATACCTATTTGGGCTCTTGTAATGTGGCTATGCTATGTAGTTATTTTGCACAGAGTTTCACGCTAGCTATCTCTTGATGTCATTTCGTTTCAAAATTGTATGGTATCATGGGCGATAGAATTGGGAAGATTTGAATTTCCGTTAGTTGCCTAACACAATTTGATTATCTCTAGACTGGCTCCTCTACCCTTAGTTCTTGACCTTGTAATCTATCTTCTATATTATTATAAAAGGGGGAGCAATTTGGCCCCCCTCCCCTTGACACGTGTCAACATTTGCAGGTTTGGCAGCAGTAGGCGGCTACACTTGGAGAGAGAGAGAGAGAGAGAGAGAGAGAGAGAGAGATGAAATGAAATGTTATATTAACGTCTTCAAAAGGCCATAATGACCTATGAGACCCGAAAGTTACAAAGTGGTGGATCTGATACAAAGTCAGAGTAACGAAATAACCTAACAACAGTACAAAACAAAGATATATACTATGGGGTCCTAAGTTGATCGATGTGAACCAAGCAAAAGACTAAGCAAAAAATGGGCGGCTTGTTGGGATAGCTGAATCACAAGAGATCTAGCATCGGTCGTTGGCGAATCTCATCAACTTCCTCCATGGTTAGTAGTCTGAACGGGCGTCGTGCATGCCTGGCCAGCGTGCTCCGAATTTTTTGTCGTAGCCTTCGTCGATGTTGTGTAGTTCTTCGCAGTCGCGGGCGCCTGGATTTCCCCGTTCAATCGCTCGGTCAATCAGTGTGCCTCTGGTGTGAGACGAGGGGGAGCTCTGCTGTGGGGGTGGCTCTTGCGGTTGTCCCGTGTCCGCTCTGAAGAAGTCTGTGATCCGTCTTTGAGACTGGTTAGCCTCGCCATTCATCAGGCTATCTCTGTGTCTGCGCAGCTTGAGCAAGAACAAACCCAGACATCTCTGGTCTTCGTATCCCATGACTCTTGAAAGTGGTCCAAAACCTTCTCTGAACAAGCAATGGAAGCGGCCTCGTATCTCGTAGTAGACGGGGCAGCGACATGTATAGTGTAGCTTTGTCTCAGGTTCCATGTTACACAAGGGGCATGTCTTGTCCTCAGTTGGTACTCCGCTGTATCTCCCAATCTCAACGCAATTGGTGAGAAGATGTGCGTAACTGGCCAATAGCACATCGTATCCCATGAGACAAGTGGGTATCCATGTATATGGGTCCCGCCACAAAACCATCTTTCGTAAGCTGGAGAAGGTGGTCTTTGTAAAAAGCCATCTTCGTGCCCAATTCCTGTGCTGGTTGTATCCATGTCCTTTTGGTGTCTAGCTGGGTCAGGTCTTGGCGTATGAGCTTGGTGATCTCTGACCGTGTAAGGGTGAGAGATGGTGCATCCAATGAGTAATGGAATGGTGGCAGCCGGTCTATGTTGAACCCATGTGCCTGAAACCATGATGTCATCTCCCCATACCAGCATGTTGTATCTCCTTGTATGGCTAACTGTCGAGAGGATTCAAGTGCTATGCGAGCATATCTGTCTCTAGGAAGTGCCCATGTGCGGTTTATGAAGGAGACTGATCTGGTGAGCGCCTCCACCACAAGTGGGGGGGCCGCTAGCTCTGCTCGGATAATGGCCCGTGGTACTGATGCCTTGGCTCTAATGAGCCGCGAGATCATAGAGACGAGAGGTTTCTCCATGTTCCCCCTTCCGTCTGAGCGACCCGTCCTCCCGTGGTGATCCAGTGAAGGTCCCCATATCTCGGTTCCATAGAGCAATGCTCCCATATCTCAGTTCCATAGAGCAATGCTGAAGCCACCAAGGTGTCAAAGAGCCAGAGCTTCGTCCGGGGCTCCTGAAACTGAACCTGCGAACACATCCTCTCCAATCTACCCAATGCTGCGTGGGCTCTAGTAAGTCTGGTTTCTGCTGCTCTTCTGAGTGAGAGAGAGAGAGAGAGAGAGCTCTGCGAGCCGGATACAGTCCTGTGCGTGTGTGTGTCTCTGTCTGGTTGACTGTTGCAAGGCATCTTCAAAGTTCATTGTTCCAGCTTCTGAGTCGTAATGATTTTCTTGGTTGGTGTACATTGGTCCAGCCGGCCGAAGCGTGGGGGGGTTGTTTTCCCTACATGCTACAAGCTACAACTTGCAGTCTCGCTCTCAGCTAGCTTTGCCAGTCTCTCTCTCTCCTCTCTCTCTCTCTCAATCACACACACCCCTGTGCGCGCACAGCTATGGTGCCCACTACCAAGTTTTCTCAGCGTTGTACTGTCCCTCCCTTTCCTACCTTATTGATTTTTGAGCATCGTAACTTCTTATCTCTCTTCTGAGTTCCCCTAGCTGCCAAGCTGCTGAGCTTGAAGCTATACGCATTATAATCCATCCTCCACAACTAAATCACTACGGTCGAGCTTCATGCTTCCCATATTATTTAGCATCTCATATTTGCTACAAGTTTTTCTGAGATTCTGTATTTGTTTTTCAGTCATTGTGCAAATGCTCGACTGCTGGAGTAGAAGATGGTAGTTCATGGCAATAGCTATGGAGGCTGAGACAAGACTAGGTGGCATAGGTGGGGTAGTAGGGCCGCAAGAAGGCCCTGTGATCAAACCTGCCTGAGAGAGAGAGAGAGAGAGAGAGAGAGAGAGAGAGAGAGAGAGAGAGAGAGAGTTGTGATGTGTGTTTGTGTGTGTGTGCAGCCAATGCAAATGCTGCCTGAGAGAGGCAAATTGACTCCCGCCAAGAGTCTACCATGCGAACACGTTGTGTACTGTATATGCTTGCCGGTGCTCCAAGATGCATGGCGATGGTGAGAATAGGGTGTAGGCATAGCTGTATGCATGCATACGTGGAGAGAGAGAGAGAGAGAGAGAGAGAGAGAGAGAGGCCATGCGTAATCTTGTTGTGTGTGCGTGCGTGTGCATAAGAGAGAGTCCAGAATACACGATGACTCCACCATTGTGTGTGCATGTGTTTGTGTGTGTGTGTGTGTGTGTGAGAGAGAGAGAGAGAGAGAGAGAGAGAGAGAGAATAGAATAAAATTGTTTATGACTTCATCTCAATTGAGCCTTGACTAACTACTTTGCCAATGTCATCTTGATGTGTCTGTGTCTTTCTCACTACAAGCATCTCATCCTATTAGTCGCACATTCAAGTACTTTAGCTCTCTTGGTGTAGACTTGATGTACCCAACAAGGAATGGCATCCTGATTCAGGTAAAGAGTATATATCTGCTGGTGGTGCTTCTTTGAGGAGGTACCTACGTGTAATGTTCTCAAACTAAGCTGCAAATATAAGTACATTGGCAAGCAACATTCAGCCAATGCTAAAGTGAACAAAGGTGACTCCTTGGCAAGAAGCATTGGCTGAGTATATAAGGAGCGCGGGTTGAATACATTGATAGTAAGCAAGTAGTATTTATCCAATATATATATATGGTCGAGGTAAGTACTCAAAAGGTTGTACAGGTGCTCCTGGCAGCTTTTTTAAGTTCATGGATGGGCACCCAAACACCTGTTGCAAGGGCAAAGTGGTCGTGGCCAAGGCTTGCCCAAACCCTTATTCCTAACCAAAGAGAAAGGGAATGGTTCAGCAGTTTATTGATGTGAGGTGTAATGGCCCTTGAGATGCACTTGGGTTGAGGATGCTTTAGTAGCATCCACGAGGGAATTAAACATTTAATGTGATGTGAGAGGGTTTAATAAGTAATTATCCCAAGATAGAACAAAGAAACTAAGGCGCCATGCTGAAGAATGCTTAACATGTGGCTCAAAAACACATGTTAGTGAGGTTGTGCATTATTATTTGAGCCCCTATGCCATGGTGTAAGAAAAATCATATGGCATTGATGCGTACATATTGAAGACTTGTTATGAGATTAAGGATGTTGGTTTTGTGTACAAGCACCCTAAAGTCCTTAAAACTTGAAAGCATGCCCTTTTGGTTTCGCTGTGAAGCATGAAAACACACTTGCAGGTGCAACTTAAAAGTATATGTTGTGCTTACAGGCCATGGCACTCCTCCAAATGCCATAACCTTTGTGCTCTTGGAGAGGAAAAGAAAATACTTAATAATGTTTTGTGGCATCAATATTGGAGTGTGTTTATTATCAAACGCCTTTGCAAATTTTATAACTCCAATAGGAGTTTGGATCACCATGCCAAGTCCCCTCTAAATCCACGAGTGAGGCCACAAAATTGGCTTCCTAATATAGCCAAGACATTCACTTCATAATTTAGCACATTGACTATTAAATATTTGGAATGTAATTCTATTATCTTAAATAATTCAAGTGGATTTTCTCCTTTTTTGTTCTCCCTTGAACAGACTCAAGGCTAAGCCCAGGCACACACACAAACATACAGACATTTGGAGAAATAGCATCTCACATGCCGTACTTCCTTAGTTTGAGGTTCGTCTCCACACTTAGCCTATGTATAGCTTTTTGATGTAGTAGGAAAGGTTTACTCCATGTTTGTGGTGACCACTACTATAGACAAGTGTTTCTTAGCGTTTTTTGGATATATGAGGAAGGATAAATTTCCAAGAGTAGCCCAAGTACTGGCCCCTAATTCTGTATTTGGAGGTTTTTATTTCATGACCCCCACTATCTATGTAATGCCAAACTAAAAGTGGCTCCCCCTGTTGCTAGCAATCTTTGCTTAACACTAGAATGGTAACTTAACAGGACATAAAAGTGTCCTTTCAGGGTTTTGGGAAAAAATTTCCAAAACCATAGTAGATCCACTCATTTTGAACAATCCTTTCATGAGCTTATAGTTCAATAACTACTACATATGGAAAAAATGAGAAACTTGTAATTTTTCTCATCCCATGGTCACTACAAGCCTCCAAAGTTGATGGACCAGTGCATTTTGCCCAAAACAACATTTTCTTACGGTTGATTGCATATAAATAAGACTGGGGATTTTTGTAGGACATGAGATAAAATGCCCCGTTAACTTCAATGGGTTGGTGACCAAAACATATGGTTGCTTTTACCTCACTAATTTTTTTTTGGTAAAAAAAAAAAGTACAAAAAAGTTGCATTTTTGCCATTCTGCGGACCTATCATCAAAGTTTCTATAGTCACGCTCAATACAGATACTATATACATGTTTTCTTAGTTTCCTTTGGGCCTTTGGATTCAAAAGGAGACATGGAGCATGTCAAAAGGATAAGGGATCTCTTACAATTAGAACCTTGGGGGCAATGATAAAGTGCTAAATATAGCAAACATGAAAAAATTGGGTTTAGCATTATGACCTCTAGAAACCCATAAAAACTACTCAATATCTAGCCAAGTTTGTAGTCTATGATTAGATATGGTTACTACCTACAAAATACACACAATTGGCTTAAGAAACTAGCAATATTGAGGAAGTTATACTTGCTACTCTAAAATGTATCGTATTCTTCAGCAATCAAAAAACTCAACCATCATCATATACTATGCTATATAGCATCTTAGGTCCCCCAAAACTCAAGGAAGATTAGCTTTATGTTATACATTACAGTTACACAATCAAAATTGAATTTGGATATCAAGAAAGCCACCAAAAAAATCATAAAAGTGCTAATTTTGGCCAAAAAACTAGATTATGCAATTCTTATAAATTGGTCATAACTTTCAATTTTAACACTTAGCTCTCTCTACAAGAATCAAAACATGTTGAAAACTATGAAGGCCTAACCTCTAGCCATCTAAACCTCACAAATATGAAGTTTAGAGTGGTATAGTTGCCAAAAATTGAAAAAAGGCCAAAAAAAGGACCCGTTTTTTCACACAGTTTAGGTTCAAAAATGTTGTGCAAGAGTAAGGTTAATGGTGAGATCGATACTAAAAAAAAAAAGCTAAGTTTTTTTCAGCTCATAAGGCAACTTTGTGGATATATAGCACCTAGAAATTCATTTTCATACTCTTCAAATAATTCAAGCAAAATGGTCACTTAACAGGACACAAAAGTGTCCAAGGACATAAAAGTGTCCTGTTACCATTGTAGTGTTAAAGGTCTCCATAATTTATTTGGGGCTCTAGCTTTCCACTTAATAATAACCCATGAAATACGATTTGCTTGATAATGTAAAAGGGTGATTTCAGAAAGGTTGATATAGATAATGTGCACACATGCCATTGGATAACTTTTGTGACGGAAATTTATGTTGTGTTGTATTACAATGTTTGTAATTTTTCTAAAAGACTACTAGGAAAATAATGTTTAACACAGGTAATTCCAAGTCATCATACATCTATACTATTATAATAGGGGGGGGGGGATTTCTGTCTCTCCCCTAACATGTGGCAGCAATGTCTTGATCAAACTGGTCCACAGAGAGAGAGAGAGAGAGAGAGAGAGAGAGAGAGAGAGAGAGAGAGAGAGAGAGAGAGAGAGAGAGAGAGAGAGAGAGAGAGAATTATCGTCCATGGAGGTCATATATGACTCATGGGACCAAAAAACACATGACAACAATTCCTTCTCAGTGCGGGTTGATACATATCAATTAAGGACTGAGGGTCCATCAAGAGGGTAGAGTAGAGAAAAAGAGAGAACAAAAACCTAAGGAGGGTCGGCTGAGGAGAGAGCCGGTTTGGGGTTTCGAAACTCCTGGATGATCGCTTTGCCACCTCAATAGACTGCCTATTTGCCTTGCTTACGTGCTTCATGCATCTTCTTGAGCTCGCTCGCTTTACTCTTGAGTTGATTCATGGTCAATTCTTCAGCAATCCAAAGCTTTTTTTCTCTTGAGAAGTCGAGATTGACATAGTAGCTTCATACGCTCATCTTTGTCCTTGAAAGTGAGTATGTAATGCTTGGGTGGCACATGTCTACATGTGTATCATTGATCCAGGCAACATTTTCGGGCTTGATGTAGACAGGTTGGAGAATGTTATTGAGCTTGATGATTGCTTCCTTGAGGGTGTCCTTCGTGGTACACCACGGTGAGTGTAGCCCCCCAATCCTGACCTTGAGGCCAAGAGATTCTTGTAGCCGGCATTCTTGTAGGGCTGCCTATATCTTGGTGTCAATCTTCTTATGTGTTGCTTCATGTGATTCTTTCTGCACCGCCATGGAAGTTTCGGTGAGTGAGGCTTCGACTGCGTGTGCTTTTTCAAGCAAAGCTTGGCTCTCCACTTCCTTCGCATCTTCAAGCTTGCGTAGACGTTCGTTGAGTTTCTCATTCTCCCCGAAAAGTTCTTGAATATGAACCTCAAGGCCTGTGATTCTTGCTTCTTGGCGGGCGGCGGGGTCCTTCCTTGGTGCTGTTGCCACCGTAAGAAAGCTCTTGCATGCAATAGGGGTGCCAAAGGACGACATCAAGCCAGGAATTCCTGAGTGGTGCGTGAGATCGAGGGCTTATAATGATTTAATTTTTTTTGGAAGCATTATCCCATGCTCTGTGTAAGCGGGTTAAGAGAAAATGAAGGTGTCGACAAGCAGAGGATGAGGCTTGCATTTGACGGACTGAGAGAGAGGGGGAGAGAGAGAGTTTCTTGAAACCAAAACGCCTATGCTGCTGATGAGCAGGTCGCAACATACGCCTCATTGACGAGTATGTCGCAGCAGAAAATGGACGCAGGTCACAACAGGCAGGTTTCGAGCTTGGGCACGGGTTAGAGCTCGGGCATTAACGCCCCCACAGGGGCGCCCTCACCCAGGGGAGACGCGCAGGGGTTCAGACTTAGGGTTCGACGAGAGAGAGAGAGAGAGAGAGAGAGAGAGAGAGAGAGAGAGAGAGAGAGAGAGAGAGAGAGAGAGAGAGAGAGAGAGAGAGAGAGAGAGAGAGTTAATGTACAAACATTAGGTGAGGTCCAATCATTAGATGAGAGGACTCAAACTGCCCGCCGACGTTAGTTCACGCGAGCTCGCTTCCACTCGTGAGTTCTCTGTTTGTGAGTGAGTGAGTGAGTGTGTGTGTGTGTGTGTGTGAGAGAGAGAGAGAGAGAGAGAGAGAGAGAGAGAGAGAGAGAGAGAGAGAGAGAGAGAGAGAGAGAGATGAGATGAGATGAAATGAAATGATATGGTATATTAACTTCTTGAGGGTAAGAGCAAGGGGTTTGAGGGTAAGAGGGGTCATGCCGTCGCCGAAGGCGGCGCCGTTTTACTAGTAGTATTAAAAGGTGAAGCCCATGTTCTTGCCCATAGAAAAAATTGTTCATTTTTGCCACGTTAAAGCTTTGACAACTTAACATGAGAGGGCACCCTCTCCAAGCCGGATTCTTTCATGGTGGTTGGCATCTTGAGACATAAAAAATACTTGTGGTTTGTCACTCGTGTGGTACTACCTAGTTTCTTTAAGCACCTCTCCCTATAACCCAAAGCTAGGATGTCAGTTTTGAGGTTAGCCTCTCGGTATTCTTGAGGTTGGATGGAGTTGGTACAAATTCAAACTCCCTAATTTGAAGGTGAGCTAGTTTGGCTCCACAACTAGGAGACGAGTCAAGGTGTCAACTTTCTTTTGTTAGTTCTTGCTTGAGTGTTTGTGATGTGCCATGTTCGCTAACCATTAGATCCTTGGGGAGTGTGAAAGATGGGATCATGGTAACTTCCAACCAACAAAAGACCACAACTCATGGAATTGTGAGGGTATGAGTTAGGAGTCACGTAGTGACATGAAGCCTTGGAAGAGGAGACTATAGAAGTATCTTCGAGATTTGAGCTGCTACTTATGGTATCATGGTTACAAAGGGTATCACGGTAACTTCTTGATCTTTTTCATGTCAAGAGGGAAATATTTAAATAACAATCAGAGGGCAACATTCAAATAACAATCAAAGCTCATGGAATTATCACGGTAGAGGGTTGATGAGCTTCTCATTGCTGCCCTTCCCTATGGAAGGAAATATTTTCTTTTGGCTCTTCTAATGACAAAATATCACAAAATTCACAAGTCAATTGTTGTAACTAAGTGACATGTTTGATGAAGTATAGAGATACATGAAAACTAGGTGAGACTCCTATTTACATATGATTGTTTGTGTTTTCTAAATTAGATGGGCATCTCAATGTACTTGCCTTGTAGGCTACTTTGTTACCCATTCTTGTAGAAGAGCAATGTTCAAACAAGCCCTTCTAATGACACTTTTGAAAATTGGCATTCATATGACGTAGAAGATGCCCTAAAGAAGGGTAGATAGGTGTCAAATCCTATCATAGCAATTTCATTATCATTGCCCTTTCCACACTTGAAAAGTTACATAGAAACATGGACCTTTAGAAAAAGCAATTATGGACATCTTATTGAGGAGTACCTCTATAGTACCTTTTTATGGCTGGTTTGACAGTGATGGTAGGGCATTGACGCTCATTGAGATAGTTGGTCAAGGTTGCTTGCAATATTCATAGCCTAGCAAAAGGCAAGGGGTGGCCTTGTATGTAGAGAATCTAATACTTACTTTTAGATTCAATGGAATTTAAATATGAAAGGAGAGAGTTTTCGTTTAAAAGAGAGAGATAACAAGGAGACCAGAGGTTGTGCTGAGCTAATTTCTTTACACAAACATTTATTTAGAATACTATAACCATGCACATAATTCAAAGAAAATAAATAATTAAGATTAACAACTCGATGAGGATCTTATTTGCTTGGAGTCGGCGGTCCCCCCTCCAAAAGGATTTGTATTATAATCCTCTCAAAAGAGAGCTTTTTTACAATGCATGTTTGTGCTCTTGCGAAGCCTTGTTTGAATCAAGAAGATAGTGTCTTCAAGATTTCTTGGTATAACCCTCCTTCTCAAACCCTAAACACCCCAATGGGGACAAAGGAACATCGTGGAAAGAGAAAGATGAAGGTGGAGAGAAGTAATTTTTGTAGCAAGATGATAGATTCTTTGTATATGCTTGCTCATGGTCAAGATCTTAGCATAGCATAGTAATAGAATAGTAGAGATGGAGAAGAAGAAACTTTCACTGACTTGGATTTGCATCCATAGCATCACATACACTCACACACACTTGTTCACATAAAACAAGTGTGGACTACTTTAGACATGTGGCCTAGCTAAGCTTAGTAAACAAAGACTAGAGTCAACTTACTGAATGAAGAAGGCCTGATCTAACCTTAATACAAATCATAAACTTATCTTTTAATCAACTAGCTCAAGCGCAAGACCTTTGCACAAACCTTGGAGGCTTATGAAGCTGATCGAGGCTACATTCTACATGCTAATTTAGGACCTGCTAAATTAGGATAAACTTTGAAAAAAGTAAAACTCACCCTTTGGGATTTGAAACTCACTTTCTGTGCAAAACCTTAGCACAATTCTGTGGAGGTACCGCCAAGCGTCTCCCAAAACTTGCTAAATTAAACATTTTGTGACAAGTTAAAATTTCACCCTAAGGCTTCATAGACTTCATACTTAGAGTCTAAAGATTTATTCTAATGACTTGAGCTTAGCACAATTACTTTCTATTTTTAGACTCCTATAATTGCTCTCGGTCATCTCCTTTGTCTTGTACCTTTGATCAAGGCTGCCAGACATACAATTATCCTTCCTTGACCTGTACCTATGACTGAGATAATTAATTAGCAATTATATGGAATTGTTACTTTTGGTCTTGTTAGAAGCTGGACTCTCCCCACGGAGACGAACTACTAAGAGGATTATCATTTTTTGTAATTATTCATTTATTGAGGAAACTTGATTTTTCACCTTGTAAATATTGGGACTTACAGAAGTTTCCAGATTGTATCCCAATTTTGATAGTTAGATTTAGTAGATGGTTGATTTTGGAACTTTAGGGTTTGATAATTATAAGGTATATATACCACTTTTTGACCTTAATGAAAGAACCTTTTGTCATTTTAAAAACACAAGTTTTGAAGTCTGTGAGTGAGCGTACTGTGTACGAGAGAGAGTGTGAGCTTCATCTTGACGCTACGTGTGCACCAGTGGTCGGAATCGAGTGCGGAGAAGTGCAGCGTGTTGCCCCCGACGAGAGTTACGCGCCGATATCTACATTGCGCGCGTACGGTCCGGTTCTGCGAGCTCCTTCTACGAGCTTCATCTGGTGATTGGGTGAGCATACGTTGTTCGATTTTGCATTGCAGCATATCCACGCGTTCACATTGAGTAGAGCTACACATTAGGCACTTTAGATTTCGAAAACGAAGACCTGCAAATTTCGGCCAGACTTCCTACGTGATTTTGCACCGGGTGTTTTGGGGTTGGGGTTTTGGTTCATAGACCTTAGGGAGAGCGACCTATTGGTATTAGTAGGGTCTCCTTCAAGTTATATGGTGTTTTGAGATTGTTTGATGGGTGTTCGGCTCTAGAAAGCATTGTAGGAAGTTTCCTCTTATGCACTCTTGAAGGCTGTGACTTAGACAATTGGTAGAGACCTCTGTAGGAATTAGTTAGGAGGGTCGGTCGAGTGTAGGTTGACATCTTATGCTTGCTTCCATGCGCCTGCGGGTCGAGCTTCGTCCTTAGCTGACATTATATGTTAGGTGAGTTCTCGCTGTGCTGACGTCCGTCGCGGCGTATCCGTCCAACATTGGCGCCGCTGTCGGGGACGAAAACCTTAGGTAGGTGACCGAAACTAATCCTTGAGGATAGGGATTTTTGGCTTGCCAAAAGTCTCGTTTTACATTTAGATAGGATCAGAGGGTGGAGGACTCTCTAGGTCTTAGAGGGAGTCTAGGAAGCGTGTGTCTGGCCTAGATCCTTCGACTTAGGTAGACCAAGATAGTTTTAGGTAGTAGTCGAGTCCTTGAGTAGGAGTTGGAGTGGTAGAAGCGGTGAGAGGAGAGCTTGAGAGTCCGGAGAGATCAGAAAGCAACCAAAACACCATTATCACCATTTCACATGATAAGTAGGAGTAGAGTAAGTAGGACATCATGATTCAAAATCTAGAGCTTTTCATGTATGTATGCTTGCTTGATAAAGTCATCACAAGTTTGTAAAAGACGCAAAAAGATACAAAAGTGTGTTTGAAAGCCTAAGAGAAGTCCAAAAGTTACTGTGAGTGTTTCTGATAGAGCTACAGAGCATCAGGAGCATTTCTGTCAGGAAATAAATTAATTTCAAGCCAGGAGATATCCTATGCGTAGGATGTCTACAGGCTAATCTGGTGGGAATTTTGGGAATTTGAGTTGACCAGTGTGTTCAGAGGGTGGGGTTTAGCCTAATTTCAATTGGAAAGTGGAAATTTGACCATATCTTGACAGGATAAGTCCAGATAGACTGAAATTGCCATACATCCTACCCAAATTGTGCCAAAAGCATTATTTTGAGACCAAAACCATAAGATGGCTGCATGAGCATGTCTTGCATGATATATTGAGTGCCTGAAAGGGGTTTCACCTCATTTGGATGAGAAAATTGGGTTTAAAGCAGACTTTAGTACTTTTGACTGAAAAAGGCAAGAACAGCTAAAATTGGGGACTTTTGAAATCCAAACCAAAATCTAAGCATACCACTAGGTTACTGACATCAAAGGGAAGCTGTGGGTCAAGTCTGGGGTCAAACAGGCCAAAAAGACATCCTACGCGTAGGATGTCTTCTCTGTGATTTTGGACTCCAAACCAAATTTTGAGTATACCAAAGTGATCAGAAACTCAAGGGGAGCCTGTGCTTTGAGTTTGAAGCCATTCTGATGAAAAAGACATCCTACGCGTAGGATGTCTAAAGCAAGAAATTGAAGCCAGACATTGACAGTGGGCATAGCAAGGTATTGTATAGCCTAAGGCAAGCCTCCTGATCAATTTTGGTCCAAATTGGAGTTGATTAGACTAATCAAGATCAACAACAGGCTGTCGGAACAGACTTTTGACTCATTGACCAGCTAATAGGTGTCCAAATCAAAAAGTAAAAACAGCTGTGGACTCAGAACATCAAGGGGAATCCACAGTGCAAAAATCCAGGCAAAACAAAGCAGGAGACATCCTACACGTAGGATGTCTATTGGGGCTTACTAAAGAGAAAATTTGACTGGGCTTATACAGTGAGATTCCATTTGGCTTAAGGGTTCCAGAACTTCTTTCAGAAGTGAATTTGGACCTTGTTTGTCCATTTGACGGAGCAAAGACTGAATTCAGCCTTTTTCGCGTTGTCAAGAGTTTTTTGGAGCAAGGGATTGCGCATATGTACATACACATGCATGGTGCATCGAATAAAGGATTGCTCATTTTCCAGAGCCAGGTGGTTACGTGGGGCCCACATGTGTACATGTAGGACACAATGTACATAGTGCATCGATTTTCACTATTACCAGTACCAGTGTGTTTTTTCTATAATAATGAGGAGTTGGTAGCGCGTAAAACTTCTGGAGGAAGCTATGCGCGGGCTGACGACATGAGGGAAGCAGGTGCGTCATATGGCATCTAGTGGCGTCAGGAGGCCGAATGGGGTCAATACTTGCACGTGGATAAGTACGGACACAACGTGGGTGTTTTGTTGTGATAATTATGCAGAAAGTTCATCATGAGGACCTTATTTTGGGGCCACTTCACGTGGTGGCGGGATGCATTATTGAAAAAAGTAGAGTGCCAGGTGTGCGTATGGATGCAAAAAGGTGACAACTATGCACTGCGAGGTCAGTTTTTGGCATGTTCGGGGTCCGTTTGAGGTCATCTAAAAGGCCAAGGGTGCCCAAGTGATAAAGATAAGTGTGGGAAGTGAAAAAACAGAGAGAAGACCAGAAAAAACATGGAGAGAAGAGGAGGAACAACCGCAACTGTGTTTTTGCTCATTTTGGAGCCTATTTTGGCTGTAAACTGCTCATCCGAGGTCGGATTTGAGCACTTTGACATTGTAGACTGGGGTTTTGGGCCATTCCGGACGTGATGGCGCTATCCATTTTGCCAAATTACTCACTATTTTTCTGCTGTTTTGGCTGTGTAAATTTCTTCTATGAGCGAAGCTTCTGCTCCAGTTTGTGATTGTATCTGGCATATTTTACCCATATTGTGTGAGCTATTTGCCCCATTGGTGTTGGCCCAAGCTCTATTGTATCTAAACATCAGAAATTCTCCTCTTTTGAGCTGAGTTTTTGGGTGTGTGTGTGTGTGTCTCTGTGTGGAGTGGGCAAGTGGATAGTCTCTCTCCTCCCATTCCATAGGTGTGTTCCCTGTCTCGGCAAGGTGTGTTGTGTAAGCCGAGTGGTGCCGCATAGTGTGTGTGTGTATCCTTCCAAGAGTGTGTGTCAGGTCGTTATAGAGGCGTTCTGTGTGTTTCCATCCCGCTCACATTCTTTTGGTGCCCCCACGGAGGATCTTCTTCGAGTATCTTTTGCTTTGAGCTTCAAGCTTCGAGATTCGGGATTACAGGTTTCAGGTTACAGGTTACAGGTACAGGTACAGGTGATTGACACAGGTAAAGGTAGCTGGAGTAGAGTGATACACTGGCAGTGGTGTCACTTGCAGTTGTTGTGGGTATGCATCATTTGGCGCCTGTTTGAGCGCATTGTCTATTGGTATTGTACGTTAGTTGTGGAAACTGCCATTGTACGCCTTTGTGGAGCCATACTTGGTTTTATTTGGCAGTCCCAGCCATTTTTGAGACTTGGTCTGGAAGATAGTCGTTTCTGAGACTTGACTATACGAGATTTGCATTAGCCTTCGTGTGAGGGTCGATAGCGTGAGGTTTTATTGATCTGGGGGATTCTCAAATGTGGAGATCCTTTCGGTGATATAGGTAGCTGGAGCACCCTTTTCGTGACCGCGCCATAGGCTATGTACTAGCGAGTCCTATTTGATGCTCGGGTTCTATTGTTGACAGTTTATGCATACATATACAGTCTATATTTTGGGTTCCTACTACTCTACTTCTGGGGAAACTCTGTCAAAAATTTTCCAAGTTATGTTGGCTGGTTTTTTGGTCTTTTGAGCCATTTATGATGTTATGCTGCTGAAATTTTGGCAAAATTAGAGGATAAGTCAGGTGTGCCTTCTTGAAGCTTCATGGTTGACTTTAATGGATGATCAAAATGGCCCTCAATTCACTCCTTTTCATTTAACTCAAAGAATCCAAATAAATGTTCATGTGTCCAGGAGATTTTTTTTCCAGCAGCGCATAGTCTTTATGTTCGGGCCAAGAAGATTACGAGAGATCCTGGAATGTCCTTTGCCTATTGTAATTCCGATGATTAACTATGAAAACTCATTTGATGTGCATGTGTTTGTCCTTATCTAAAGTTGAGCTCCATTGAAGTTTCTGGGAATTGAGTCAGTCAAAAGTTTTGGGTTCTTGCACGTGTGTTCGAAGGGATTCTCAAAGCATCGTAATTGGGTAGCCATGGCTTTCTCTTATCCAGAGTTTCATGGAAGAAGTGATGAAGATGTGGAAGATTTTTTAGAAAAGATGGAGGTTGCCTGCATTAGCAACCAAATTCATGACCCTGCGCAGATGTTACGTCTTCTCCAAATCTGTTTGAAGAGTGATGCAAGAGTTTGGTCCAAAGCATTTGAAGAGGAATTGCGTGTGGCTGATCCACCTGTAAGATTGAGTTGGGACAATCTAAGGCATGGATTGGAAGTGGAGTTTGTGAAGATAGAAGATCCTGACAAAGTGTGGCAAGAAATACAGGGTTTGGTGCAAAAGGAAGGTGAGCCAGTAGATGCGTACATACGTAAGTTCTCATTGGAATGGGAGCGGATGTGCAAGGCCTTAGCACCACAAGTACCCCCGCATGACATGATGAAGAAGGACAGGTTCTTGGCTGGTCTTTGGGAGAATATACGTTGGAGAGTGGAGCTAAAGAAGACTAGGACATATGAAGATGCATTGGAGGTAGCAAGGAACAAAGAGTGTAAGCTGAGGAAAATGAGTCAGCTAGGAGTAGAGTCTTTGCCCATGAGGTCTGATTTTCAGCCTAGGGATTCTTTGCAAGGTCACATGCCAGAGGTTCATCATGAACCAGTGGTTGCTGTTACTCCTCAGGTTATGCCAGTAGTGGTCACCACAGCAGTGCAAGATGATGGGTTAAGGCAAGACATGAGGCAAGTGGTAGATTTAATGAAGAATCTTAGCCTAAACATGCTAGGTCAAGTGGGAAATAATCGAGGTCGAGGGAGGTTTGCAAATCAGCCAGGAGGTGAAGAAAGACCTAGGAATGGTGTTGGACAAAGCAATGGTAGGTTTTGGAGGCAGACACCCACGTGCTATAATTGTGGAGAGTTGGGCCACATCAGCCCACAATGTGATAAGCCACCAAGGATGGGGGGAGACATGTATCGATTGCCAAGACAGGTGCTAACCAAGTCAAATGATTATGGCATCGAAATTAAGGGAGAAGAAGGAACCAGTGGGTTAACCCAGGAGGAAAAAGGAAAGACAAAAGTGTTAAGTGTGGTTACCTTAGAGAAGGCATCAAAGCTAGAGGATACATTAGTGATGCCTATTGGGAAGAGGACTACAGAAGACAAGGAAGGAAGAAGTGCCCCAGGTCCTAGTGAGAAGAAAGGAAAGAGTCATGAAGACGAGAATGTCAAGGCCAAGAGGAAAAGGAGGGCTCGTCGCAAGTTTCATGTTTCAGATTTTCCACTAGGGGATGGGCAATTGAGATATGACTTGAAGGAAGATCTGACAAGCAGGAAAGCGGATGTTACTTTCGGCAGCTTATAGAGATGGTGCCTAAGCTAAAGCGACAGTGGAAGAGGATGTTTAACGCAATGGAGAAAGAGCCAGAGAGAGGTTCAGTGAAGGTGTTGGCGATGGATGAGCTACAAGACATTTGTCCAATAGTAGATGTGTGGCATAAAAAAAGAAATCTGGGACAAGGTTATGTGGATGGCGGAGCCCAAATATGTGTCATAACACACTCATGTGTTGAGAAGATGGGTCTTACAATGACTGGGGTGTCAGGCTTTCGGATCAGATTGGCAAACCATCAAAAAGTAAAATGTTTGGGTGTTGTAAAGAGCTTAGAAGTGGAGGCGTATGATGCAAAGGCGGTGGTTGATTTTCATGTGATGCCAGCGGGGTTGGGAGCATATCCTATTATACTGGGCAGACCATGGTTACGTGCAGTGGGAGCTGTTCAAGATTGGCGACGTGGTACTATTAGCCTCTATGGAAAGACAGGTGCGAAGAAGCTTTATAATATGGACACAAGGAAACGATTGGAGGAGATTTATGAAGATGAGGATGAGTCTAGTGATGAAGACTATTCCACAGTGTCTGATGAGGACAGTGATAGTACTACTAGCAGGGATGAGGATGTTGATGTTGCATTTTTTTTATTGGACAAAGGAATCCAGGAGTCTGGTTTAGTTGCATTTGCAAATGAGGTTGAAGATGAAAGTGAAGGGCCTTATGAAGTGATTGAAGGGCTGATGCAAACCAAGGTCGAATTGTCAAAGAAGCAAGAATTGATGACACAAATGATCAATGGAGACCTCTCAACTATGGAGAAGGAGATATATTTGCACATGCTGGCTAGTTTTCCTGATTTGTTCATTACTTCATATGAAGAGATCAGAGGATTCAAGGGCGAAGAGATGCATATATAGTTGAAAGAAGGTGCTAAGCCAGTGCGGAAAAGGCTAAGAAGGATGGGTCAAGAGCAGATGGCAGCCTTGCGGGAAGAGGTAGACAAGTTATTGAAGGCAGGGTTCATAGTTCCAGTGGAGACCACAGAATGGGTGAGTCCAGTAGTAGTCAGCCCAAAGAAGGATGGAAAGTGGAGGATTTGTGTAGATTTTAAACCCTTAAATGCAGCCACTAAGAAGAACCCATATCCTCTTCCATTCATCGATCAGATCTTGGATTCAGTGGCAGGTTATGAGAGGTACAGTGTGTGTGATGGTTTTTCAGGCTATTTTCAATTGAAGATTGCTCTTAAAGACCGAACAAAGACAACTTTCATTACGCCATGGGGCTGCTATTGCTACACAGTATTTCCATTTGGGTTGTCAAATGGACCTTCCTTCTATCAAGAGAGAGCAAATTGGGTATTGGAACCATTCATTGGTAGTTGTGTTAAAGCTTTTATGGACGACTTCTGTGTCTACAACAGTAGGGCTGAACACCATGAGAAGTTGCAGATGGTATTGGCTCGATATGATGAATGTGGAGGACAACTAAATCCAAAGAAGTGTCATCTAACACAGCCAAGGGTGAAGTTATTGGGCCATGTGGTGTTAGAAAATGGCTTTGAGGCTGATCTAGACAAGGTTAAGTCTATTATTCTTCTTCCATCACCTACGACTACAAAGAAATTGGCAACCTTTATACACAAAGTGAAGTACATGGCACGGTTTATTCCATTGTCTTCTCAGCTTCTTTACCCATTACAACAAGTGGCAAAGCATGATCCATTGCAATGGGATGACAAGTGTGAAGAGGTGTTTCAAGAGGTAAAAGAGGTGTTAGGGGGGTTGTCAGCCATGCAGGCTCCTAATTGGGATCAAGTGTTTTATGTAAATCCATCAGTAGGGGATGATGCCATTGGAGCCATGCTATTGCAAAAGGGGAAGGGCAGCCATTATATGAGGCCCGTGTATTGTGCAAGTCGAGTGAAGTTGGTAGCAGAGAGAAAGTTCTCGGAAGTAGAGCTAGTGATGGCCAATGTACTATTTGCTTGTCGACGATTTCGTCATTACTTGCTACCACGACCTTTTGTTTTCTTGACAAGTTATGATTTTTTGCCACAGTTAATTAATGGCGCTAACACGTCAAATGTGGTGAAGAAATGGGTAATTGAGCTATAAGAGTTTGAGTTCTCTTTTTTAGTGGAAGACAGTACAAGAGCTACCCTAGCTGATTTGTTGACCTACAAGGAGAATCCCCTTCTTGTTAAGGAAGAGGTGGTGAGAAAGGTAGTCGAAGAAGTGCCACAGATCAGAAATGCACATGTTTTGTTCTTTGATGGCTCATACAGAAAGAGCCATGATGCGGCTTCAGGAGGTATAGCACTTTATGATCCAAAGGGGAAGCTAGTATGTAAGAGAGGGTTCAAATTGGATGCACATAGTAACAATGAGGCTGAATATGCTACTTTGGAAGCCGGATTACACATTTGTTTGAAGCATGGGGTTAGAAGATTGAGCATAAAAGGTGATGCCTTGTTAGTTGTGAAGCAAGTGTTGGGTGTGTGGAAGAGCAAGAACACTTCATTGAAGGAAATGTGTTTCAGAATTAAAGGCCTGTCAAAAAAGTTTGAAGCATGGAGCATCAGACACATTGAACGTGCTCTAAATGGAGAGGCACATGAAGCAGCTCAAGGCATGATTGGAGAGCTATTTGTGTTGAGGACGAACTTACCTCTTTATCATGACTGGGAAAGTTTGGCTCAAGAAGAGGAGTTTTTGCTAACAGGAATCATTCCAAAGGAGATTCAGAAGTTGAAGAAGTATGGTTTTGTACGTAGAGCATACAGGTACAAATTGATTGGTGATGTCTTATACATGAAAGGGGCTGATCTCGTGTTGAGACGTGTACCTTGGCGGGAGGAGCTTTACAGAGTGTTGGAAGAGAATCATGAAGGCGCATGTGGTGGAAATTTTTCTCTAAAGATCACCTTGCATAAGATCTTGCAAGAGGGGTATGTATGGCCTAGTTTGCACAAGGATGTTCACCATTGGTGTAGGTCTTGCAATAGGTGTCAAGCATTTGGGAAGAGAGTGTTGAAGCCAGAACTATGAAAAACCATTATGGCATTTGATGTGTTTGAAAACTGGGGGATTGATGCAATAGGACCGTTACCTATCACAAGCAGGGGCAAAAGCTATATTTTGATGGCAGTGGACTATCTCTCTAGATGGGCAGAGGCTATAGCAGTAAAATAGATCGCTGCAAAGGATGTGGCAAAGTTTGTGTATGATGAAATATGTTGCAAGTTTGGGGTGCCATTGGAGCTACTTTTGTTGGAATTAGGGTTGCAGAGAAACGCACACAGCTTGGAGAAGACGAAGGAAGCTCAAGGCACACAATAGAGAGTGTGTTTCTTAGTATGCGATGGAAAGATGGATAGCCCTAGAGTGATGGGCGTATATACAATGCACGGGGGAAAAAACCTCCTAAAGAGGGAAAAAATGCCCCGGCGGTCCTAGTGTGTTCACACACATCACTACCACATGTATATGGTAACAAATCCCCCCTGGAGTGATGCGGTGAACGAGAGCTGGCACATGAGTAAAGGGAAGTGCCATGCCCTGAGGACAGGATCAGTCCACAAAGGGTAGTAAGCCCAAAGATTTGCGGAAAGCTTCAAGCTTCTCACGAGACAATGCCTTTGTGCAAAGATCTGCAAGGTTTTCCTGTGTTGGCACATAAGCCAAGCTGATCTCTCCTGCTGAGAGCCTCTCCCTGACATAGTGGTAATGCACCTCAATGTGCTTTGTGCGAGCATGAAAAACTAGGTTCCTCGCAACTGCCAATGCGCTCTGACTCTCAGTGTAGATAGTGTTGGCAGTGTCCTGTCCAACACCCAAATCAGCCATAAGGCGTCTGAGCCATACACACTCAACCGTAGCTGTGAAGACTGCCCTGTACTCAGCCTCACAACTCGAAGTGGCCACAGTAGGTTGCTTCTTGCTCAACCATGATATACATGAACTGCCAAGCATGAAACAAAAACCACTTGTGGACACTCGCGTGTCAAAACAACCACCCCATTCTGAGTCCGAAAAAGCATGTAAGTTTGGCGGCAATGATCCCCCCTTGGGATAAAACAAGCCAAGATGTAAAGTGCCACTAAGGTAGCGAAAAATCCTCTTGACAGCCTGCCAATGCTTAGACCCTGGGCTATGCATAAATCTGCTGACCTGTGAGACTGCAAACTAAATATCTGGCCTCGTGTTGCATACATAAATGAGGCAGCCAACAGCAGTTTGGTAAAGAGTGACATCAGCAGGATCGCCAGCATCATGTAGACTCAACTTCAAACCTTTTTCCATGGGAGTGGCAATAGGTTTGCAATCCTCAAGTCCAAACTTACATAGCAATGTCTCTATGTAACTTTTCTGACACAAGGCAATACCACCATCACACTGCTTAAACTGTATACCCAAGTAATGATGCAACAGCCCCAAATCTTTCATCTTGAAAGTAGCATTCAAATCAGCCTTAAATTCAGCAATATGTCTCTCATTTGGTCCAGTGATCAACAAATCATCAACATAAAGAACCACGATGAGAAATACATCACCCTCACGCTTTACATACAATGTGCTTTCTGTTGGACTGTTACGAAAGCCTTGTTTGACCAAATGAGTGTCAGCTTTCTCATACCAAGCACGAGGAGATTGCTCCAACCCATACAAAGCCTTGTTACATTTGCACACTTTGTCCTCTTGTCCTTTTATGACAAAACCACGAGGCTGCGTTACATAAACTTCCTCAAATATGTCACCATTCAAGAAATCAGTAACAATGTCTGATTGATGTACATCCCAACCAAAATGAGCTGCCAATGCACATAGAAAACGCACAGTAGTCATACGACAAGTGGGAGCAAAAGTCTCTTCATAATCTATGCCTTTTTGCTGTGCATAACCTTTTGCAACAAGTCGAGCCTTATGGCGATCGATCTCACCATCCGGCTTGCGTTTCAACTTGTAAACCCACTTCGTACCAATGGCCTTTTTGCAAGGAGGCAAATCACATAAAGTCCATGTGTCATTTTCTATAAGTGCATCATATTCTGATTGCATGGCAGCCATCCAATTTTCTGAATTTTGTGCTTCATCAAAAGACAGAGGCTCCTCAACATCATGTAAACTAGACACAGCCAAAGCATAACAATCTGATGCATAAGATGCATGGTGAGAGCCTGAACGAGTACGACTAGACAAAGGTGCATCCAATTTACTGTCATGCAAAGTGTGCACCAACCATTTTGGCATAACTTTAGCCTGCTCATTTTCAGCCCTTTCCTCATCAAGTACATCATGTACATCTGCATCAGTAATAGGCTGATCTAAAACATTTTCAGAAACCCCCATAGGCTGTACAATTGCCTCATTGGAACTTATATTCGTATTTCCACCACTGAAAAGAGGCAACAAAGTGTCATAAATGTCCTGTGAGCTTACATTACTGTCTCTAGTACATGACAGCAAGGGCTGAACAGAATCTTCCACAAACACTACATCCCGAGAAACCAGAATACGTTTTGTTTGCGGATGATACAACTTGTAACCTTTGCTTTCAGCATTATAACCAACAAAAATACATTTGACAGCCTTATCATCCAATTTTCTGCGCTGCACTTGTGGCACCAAAGCATATGCCAAACAGCCAAAAACATGCATGTGCTCAATAGAAGGCTTTCTATCATGCCATGCTTCATATGGAGTAATAGATTGCAAAGCTTTCGTAGGACACCTGTTAAGTACATAAGTGGCACACATGATGGCCTCGAGCCAAAAAGAATGCTGTAAAGCTTGACTTTTGACCATACATCGTGCCATTTCCATCAGTGACCTGTTTTTCCTCTCAGAAACACCATTTTGTTGAGGTGTATAAGTCACTGTACATTGGTGTTTTATCCCACGACTAGCCAGAAATGCATTAAATTCATGAGACATATACTCCCCCCCTTGATCAGAACGGAGGGTGCCCATAGTACATTTCGAGACATTTTCAGCCATAGCCAGAAATTGTTTGAAGCACATAAAAACTTCGGACTTCGCTTTAAGCGGAAATACCCATGCATGCATGGAGTAATCATCAATGAAAGTCACGAAGTACAGGTAATTGCCCAAGGACGGAGTTTGCATGGGCCCACAAACATCACTATGCACAAGCTGCAACCTGCATGTGGCCCGAACTGAACCATCCTTTGGAAATTTAGAACGCTGCATCTTACCCAAAATACAGCCTTCACAAACATGTTTGACAGGTGCTTCAAGAGGCGGCAAAGAAGCAACCATATCAGATTTCTGCAAACGCAGCAAACTGGCAAAATTCAGATGACCAAAACGTGCATGCCAAAGTTTTGCATCTGAAATAGCCCTTGAATCTGCAACAGCATTTGCAAAATTTTGTCCACACTTGTCATACAAAGTGAGCTTATACAACCCACGGCACAAAAGGCCAGATGCAACAACCATCACCAAAACTGAGATCATGAACTGTACATCTGTCATCCACAAATTGACTACAAGTCCAAGTCTAGCAAGTGCGGATACAGACAAGAGATTCTTCTTGATCCCAGGTACATAAAGTGTATCAACAAGTGTGAAGGAACTGCCATTAGCAGCAGTGAGCACAATCTTTCCAACTCCCTGAACTGGATAAGAGGCGTTGTTGGCACAAGTGACTAAATTCCCATGAGGGACAAACTCAAGAGAGGTAAACAATTCACGATGTGAGGTAATGTGCTTTGTAGCACCACTATCGAAATACCACACATGTGAATCTGCAGCAACTGACAAGCATGCATCATGGACAGCAGGATTGTAAGTGCACTCTACGCTAAAAGCCCATTCTGCATCAACATCAGCAACACAGTCTCCTTTCACAGAAGACTCAACAATGGTTGCATTTGTAGTGGAACCAGCATTTGCAGTGGAACCACCCTCTTTCTTCTTAGCCTCTTTGGCCTTCAACTTAGGACACGACTTGATCAAGTGATCATTGGCTTTACAATAATGGCAACGCATCTTCTTTTTGCCCTTATCACCAGAATTTTCAAACGAAGTGCTACCAGCAGAAGCATTAGGAACAGAATTTTTGCCACTCGTCGCAGAACTATAAGAAGTGGCTGCATTACTGTTACCACCCTTTCTTTGAGAAGCAATAAAAGCCTGTTCAACTGCATGCTGCCTAGTCCTGTTTTTTCTAGAATGTGACTCTTGCAACAGCAATGTGCATAATGCATCAAACTTGACAACTTCAGGATTTCCTTGGGTCATCAATCTCCAAGTACTAGCAAAAGTCTGGTAGGAATCTGGTAAGGCATCAAGAACAGTCTGCACAAGGGAACTGTCTGAAATGACTTCACTTGCAGAAATAAGCTGCTCATTGATATCCTTGACACTAGCAAGGAAAGTGTCCATATCATCTTCCTCATGTATAATCTTTGACTCCTACTCTTTACGCAGCAAAGCAATTTTAGCCTCATTGCGGCTTGCATAAAGACCTGCTAGAATATCCCAAGCCTGTTTTGCAGATTTTGCTGAACGGATGTGAGGAACAATGGTGCGCTTCACAGACAACGCAATCAATGCATGAGCCTGCGCATCCTTAACATCCCAACGAGCTTGTTCTGCCGTAGGCAAAACAACTCTAACAGCTGCAATCCTTGCAGCAAGACCTGCAACATCCTCAATATCGCCTACATCCTCAGAACCAAGACGTACATCAATGCCCTGCACAATGTTCCAGACACCCTTTGACAGAAGAACATGTTGTATCATATAAGCCCACATAGGGTAGTTGTCCCCATCCAAACTGTCCTCAGCAGCAAACATCTTGAACACATCTGTGTTGTTGTTTTGAGCCATGGTAAATGTTGCACCTGATGTGAAAACTGCCCGAAAATAGGAGAAACCGTAGAAGACTATAAGGCACCTGTTATGCAGAAAACGGCACTGATAGAAATTCTGCACAAAATGACGAAATAGCCTGTGCAGTACTGCCTATAGTGGAAACGGAGGCCGAAATGAACCCAAATCAAAATTCTGAGCAGACCAAGCTCTTCGATCTGTCCCAAAATATTTGTGAAATCGGAGAAAGTGAGCGGGCGTGTGTTGGAGCAGCTGGCGACTAAGCCCGGGAGGACGTGACCTGCTCTGATACCAATTGTTGGAATTAGGGTTGCAGAGAAATGCACACAGCTTGGAGAAGAAGAAGGAAGCTCAAGGCGCACAATAGAGTATGTGTTTCTTAGTATGCGATGGAAAGATGGATAGCCCTAGAGTGATGGGCGTATATAAAATGCACAGGGGAAAAAACTTTCTAAAGAGAGAAAAAAATGCCCCGACGGTCCTAGTGTGTTCACACACATCACTACCACATGTATATGGTAACAACTTTCAGATAAGGGGCCAGGATTTAGAGCTAAGCTTCTAGACTTTTTATGTGCAAAGATGAAAATTAGGCATCAGCATACCACTCCTTATTACCCGCAATGTAATGGATTAAATGAAAGGTTCAATGGTGAGTTGGTACAAATTCTTTCGAAAGTGACAGAGCACCAAGGAAAGAATTGGGATTTGGAATTGCCTAGTGCATTATGGGCTTACCGTACTTCGGTGAAGACAGGTACCATGTTTACTCCATTTCATTTGGTGTATGGAAAGGAAGCACTATTGCCTGTGGAGGTAGAGTTGCCTGCGATCAAGATGTTAGAGAAGTTGCTTGGGCCGCCTAGTGATGCATTCAAAGAGAGGCTCTTGCAGTTACAAGAGGTTCAGTTGGATAGGATGAGCGCATTGGAGCATTATGGGCAGATGCAAGATAGGGCTTTGGCAAAGATAAATGAAAAGGTCAAAAGTAAGGGTATCAAGAAGCATGACTTGGTTTTGCGCTACAACAGTAAGCTAGACAACACCTTCCAAAAGAAGTTTCAAATTAAGTGGGAAGGCCCTTTCAAGGTAGTGGAGTGTTTTCCGAATGGAACATATCAGTTAGCTAACTTGGATGGGATTCTACATAAGTCAAGGGTCAATAAATTGCGACTTAAATTGTATCATGCTAGGTTGATGATGGTGGAGCAAGATGAGCTGTCTGTGGATCAAGCAGTGTTGGTGAAGGATGAGGAGACTTGTGAGACTGCGAGTCTCATATCGCTTTTTGCTGCTGCTGATCATGAATGATCTAGCAGGCTAGGGGATGGGCAAATTATGTCAAGAGTTTTTTGGAGCAAGGGATTGCTCATATGTATATACACATGCATGGTGCATCGAATAAAGGATTGCCCATTTTCCAGAGCCAGGTGGTTACGTGGGGCCCACATGTGTACATGTAGGACACAATGTACATAGTGCATCGATTTTCACTATTACCAGTACCAGTGTGTTTTTTCTATAATAATGAGGAGTTGGTAGCGCGTAAAACTTTTGGAGGAAGCTATGAGCAGGCCGACGACATGAGGGAAGCAGGTGCGTCATATGGCATCTAGTGGCGTCAGGAGGCCGAATGGGGTCAATACTTGCACGTGGATAAGTACGGACACAACGTGGGTGTTTTGTTGTGATAATTATGCAGAAAGGTCATCATGAGGACCTTATTTTGGGGCCACTTCACGTGGTGGCGGGATGCATTATTGAAAAAAGTCGAGTGCCAGGTGTGCGTATGGATGCAAAAAGGTGACAACTATGCACTGCGAGGTCAGTTTTTGGCATGTTCGGGGTCCGTTTGAGGTCATCTAAAAGGCCAAGGGTGCCCAAGTGATAAAGATAAGTGTGGGAAGTGAAAAAACAGAGAGAAGACCAGAAAAAACGTGGAGAGAAGAGGAGGAACAGCCGCAGCTGTGTTTTTGCTCATTTTGGAGCCTGTTTTCACCGTAAACTGCTCATCCGAGGTCGGATTTGAGCACTTTGACATTGTAGATTGGGGTTTTGGGCCGTTCCGGACACGATGGCGCTGTCCATTTTGCCAAATTCCTCACTGTTTTTCTTCTGTTTTGGCTGTGTAAATTTCTTCTATGAGCGAAGCTTCTGCTCCAGTTTGTGATTGTATCTAGCATATTTTACCAATATTGTGTGAGCTATTTGCCCCATTGGTGTTGGCCCAAGATCTATTGTATCTAAACATCAGAAATTCTCCTCTTTTGAGCTGAGTTTTTGGGTGTGTGTGTGTGTGTGTGTGTGTGTGTGTGTCTGTGTGGAGTGGGCAAGTGGATAGTCTCTCTCCTCCCATTCCATAGGTGTGTTCCCTGTTTCGGCTAGGTGTGTTGTGTAAGCCGAGTGGTTCCCCATAGTGTGTGTGTGTATCCTTTCAAGAGTGTGTGTCGGGTCGTTATAGACGCGTTCTATGTGTTTCCATCCCACTCACATTCTTTTGGTGCCCCCACGGAGGATCTTCTTCGAGTATCTTCTGCTTTGAGCTTCAAGCTTCGAGATTCGGGATATGCATGCATATTATGAAGATCCCAATGGATATGCGGAAAACTCTGTCTATTATCCACCGGAAGAACCCTCGACACCAGAACCATGGAGCATGATAGGAAGTACAGGACCGCCAACAGTTGCATAGGCAGCAGGAGAAGGAAGATATAGCTTAGATGAATGAACATTGTTGTTCATAGCCAATGGAGGCATGGGAGGACAGAGACATGCATACCAACAAAGAGGAGCTCAAGGATCACCTCAACAACCCAAAGGACCCTGCTACAAGTGTGGTGGAGACCATTGGGTAAGAGACTGTCCTCATGATGAAATCATTAGAGTCAATGCATATTGCACCGAGTGTGGAGTTACTCATTTGATTTCCGATTGCCCTAAAAACCCGAGCAGAGGAGCAAAAACCACCTTGAACATGCTAGAAACAGTACCTTCCAGTGGAGGGTCGAAAAATGAAACAATCATACCTATTCAGACAGTGACACGAGCCCAAGCTCAAAGAATGACGAACGAACCCATAGTTGAAGAGCCAAAAATCGATGCCCAAAGTTCAGAAACGAAAAATCAGAGAAGCACTTAGAAAGCTAGAAAAGCGCGTATAAAAGCCAGGAAAGAACGAGAGAAAACAGCTCTATTCGAGGAGTTGAAACGTACAAAAGATAGATTAGAACGGTTAGAGGATCTAGCTAGCTTAAGCTCACACACCACGGTAACCATAGCACCCAAGAAAATAGCAGAGCCCAAAAGTGCAGGATCAGGAGGATCTGTACTGGTAGACAAGGTAAATGAGTAGTTGGATGCACTTCTAAAAGCTTATGAAGCTAGACTTAAAAAGAACCAAACCCAGGAGCAAAGGTGGATGACTTATCCATATGTAGAAATAGAAAAAGAGAGGAATAATTTGAGGCAACGTCACAAATGAACTTTGAGATACATTCACAAGGGGGAGACCAAGGATCAATTAGTTCGGGGCACAGCCAACCAGACTCGCTGAGAACTCTACCCTCTTACCTAGGAGAGTATGAAGCCAAGTCGGAAGTGAGAGCAATCCCATCTCAAAGACTTTCATCTAATAAAGTGATGGATTCACAAGGATTGATTGAGTTATTGTCCACCCCGGTGGCATGCACAATCACATTAGCAGAACTCCTAAGGTTATGACCAAACATGTGGACCATAGTAGGTAAATGCCTAGAAAAATTTGGAGTGAAAGACCCCACCTTGAGCCTACAGGAAGGGATAAGAGAGTTGGACATACCTTAATTAAACACTAGGCCAGTACCATTAAACAAGGTTGGAGAGGATTACGAGGGAGAAGATGGAAACACCACGCTACCAGTAGAATTCCAAGGAGTAGTTTCCAAAGCTGTTCTTGATAGTGGAGTGGGAGTTGCTATCGCCACCAAGGAAATCTGAAAAAAATGGGGAAAACCAGCTTTGAGAGCTACCCGAATGAAATTGCAATTGGCAGATGGGTTCATGGAGAAGCCTCTAGGACTCTTAGAAAAAGTGATTTGTCACTTCGTGCGGGATTGAGTATGAGCATACATTTGCAATAGTCGATTTCGACAAAAAGAACAATTATGAGATCATCTTGGGACGACCATTCATGTGACAATTGGAAATGGTCCAAGATTGGGGTTACGACCACATATACCTCAGACATGGCGAGACAACAACTAAAATACACCTGAAGGACCATAGTTACAAAGATGTGAACCAAACACCTGTGGAAGAGTTTGATTCAGCTACAGTAGCAAGATCAGAACTCCCAGCATGGTTAGGGAAACAAAAAGAGCTATGGATGTACGGAGCTTCACATTGTGGAAGCCTAAGAAGAGAGGAATGCGTCTTAGAAAGAGCGATAGAGGACAAGGAGTATATTCTGGAACCTTTCCCTGAAGCTGCCTTGGAACCTCTAGAATGGGAACACATACTAACAACATTGGATGTCTATACCATTATAGATAGTCCAACAACAAAATTTTGCGATAAGGATGGCTATGATGTGCTACCCTACTACATGGTAAACATTATACCAGGAGAAGATGAGACCATAGAACCACCGGGACAAGAAGAGTTTTATAACTCCTCTGAACATCTGGAAGTAAATGATGATGCAGATAATGAGTGTTCAGACACCTCAAGTGAGCGAGGAAGGGAAGCCGAGAATATCAAGTTTTATGATTTTGCTAATCAACACCCAAGACACCAGGAACGCTATAGGAGAAAACGAGCAGGAAACAAAGTGAGAGAGAACCTCATGCCCAGGATAAAAGGTAAAACTCACTATTTGATGCTTGTAAAAGCAGAGGATGGTGTAAAAGATCAAATATCAGGAAGATTCTCAAAAGATCGAAGGGAAAGAATGCGAGAGGAAATAAAACAGGAACAAAAAGCTAAAACAGAAACAAAATCACAAAAATCTCAAAAATAAAAAAAAGAAACAACAAAAGACCAAGAGTGGACCAAATTGGAGCGTAAACAGAAATACCAAGAACTGAAACGGTCTTTACGTGAGATATGGACTACTGAAGAAGATAGTGATGGTATAGGGGAGTCAGAAAAGGGAAACATGAATGTACCATCACACTATCGAAAATTTACCATCCAGGATAGAAAAATCATCATGACACCACCAGTCAAGGAAAGAACCAACCAAGAATCTTACGATGGGCCAGAAAATGCAAAAAGGATAGATCTTGCAGAACGAGGTGAAAAGCCTCAGCCAGTCTATATAGCAAACGATTTAGAGCCTGAAGAAGAAGAACGACTAACACAACTTCTCAAGAAGTATAAAGATGTGTTTTCATGGTCCTATAAAGACCTCAAAGGAGTTAATCCATCGATATGCCAACATACAATTCCTTTGAAATCGGATGCAAAACCTAGCAAACAACGTCCTTATACTTATAATGACACATTTGCTAAACGAATCAAAGAAGAGATTGATAAACTGATGGAAGCTGAATTCATCTATGAAATCGAACATACAGATTGGGTGTCACCCATTGTGGTAGTTCCCAAAAAGAATGGAAAACTGCGAGTGTGTGTAAATCTCAAAAAGGTAAATGTAGCCACCATAAGGGATAATTATCCCTTGCCAATCACAGAACATGTACTTGAGCAGGTGGCCGGGAAAGGGGCTTATTCCTTTCTGGATGGGTTTTCAGGATATAATCAACTGGGAATAGCAAGGGAGGATCAACATAAAACAGCGTTTGCCATTGAATGGGGAATTTATGCGTATCCAGTTATGCCGTTTGGCTTAACTAATGCCCCAGCTACCTTCCAAAGGTTAATGATGCACGCGTTCAAATATTACCTAAGAATATTCTTAGAAATATACATGGATGATCTTTGGGTACACTCTCTTCTACGAGAAGAACATATTGACCATTTGCAAAAGGTCTTTGAAAAATGCAGGACATATCGAATCTGTCTTAACCCGGAAAAGTGTATATTCATGGTTAAGCAAGGCCGCATCTTAGGACACATTGTCTCAAGAAATGGCATAACAACTGACCTAGACAAAGTCAAAGTCATTGTAGACCTAACTAGGCCTACTAATGTGAAACAAGTGCAATCCTTCATGGGACACTGCGGATATTATTGAAGATTCATATACATGTATGCGGTTATTGCACAACCTCTGTATCATTTGCTAGTCAATTTCGATTGGACCGAGGAGTGTGAAACTTCATTCCAAAAGCTGAAGGAAAACCTTATATCAGCACCTGTACTGAAGGCATCAGATTGGGAAAAGATATTCCATGTTCACATTGATGCTTCTGCATATGCAATCGGGATTATTCTGGCTCAACCTAGAGACGGAACAATGGATTTTCCAGTGTGTTATGCAAGCCGACAGTTAAACAGTGCTGAAAAGAACTACACAACCACCGAACGAGAAGGGTTAGGAATGATTTATGCTGTAAATAAATTTCGGCATTATTTGCTCGCAAACAAATTTGTGTTCTTCACAGATCATCAAGCTCTTTTGTATATGGTAAATAAACCATGCAATACAGGGAGAATTGTACGCTGGTTTATCATATTGCTAGAGTTTGACTTCACAGTGGTGGTCAAAAAGGGTAAAACCCATCTACGAGCGCATCATCTTTCAAGGATACAAAACGGGGAAGCTCCTGAAGGAGTAGATGATGACATACCAGATGCTTATCTTTTCAATGTTGAAATGGTACCCAAATGGTCTCAAGAAATTGTTAGCATTATTTTCTTTGGAAGTGGGTTTAATAATACGGAATATAGATCCAAACAACAAACAATTCGACAAACAAAACACTTCCAGTTGATAACAGGACGGCTGTATCAACTAGGATCGGACCAAATCCTACGATTATGTATAAATCAGGAAGAATTCGAGTGTTACCTTGAAGAAGCACATGTCCAGGATTGTGTATTTCATTGTTCATCAACAGTGAAAACATACCAAAGACTGAAACAGTTAGGGGTTTATTGGACAACTATGTATGCGGACACACATTCTTATGTTACCAATTGTACTATATGTAGTGCCAAACGACCAGTGGATCACGCAACATTGTTTCAGGTAAACATCGCACCTGCATGGAGTCAATATATCATTGATTTCTTAACCACCAGGACATTTCCTGAGAACATCACAAGAGCACGGAAAAGAGCTATAGAGCTGGAAGCTCGTGACTTTCAGTTAATTGGGAACCAACTCTATAAGCGAGGAAAGGACAATCAACTTAGAATCTGTGCAAGTGAAAGCGAATACTTGCTGATTCTAGAACATGCACATAGCGGAATAAGTGGAGGCCATTTTTTGGGCGATAAGACGGCAAAAATTGTCTTAACCGCAGGAATTTTGTGGTCTACATTGCACATGGATGCTGGAGAGTTTGTAAAGCGTTGTGACGCATGTCAGCGCACCAAGGTGCCAATAAAAAGAGATGAGATGCCACTACGGCCAATGATGGGAGCAAGAGCATTTGCAAAATGGGGCATTGATTTTGTGGGACCTATCTCACCCCCTACATATTGCACCCATACCCAATATATCATTGTGGCTACGGACTATCTCACAAAATGGGTGGAAGCCAAGGCAACGCAAAAAGAAGATGCACGCACCACTACACATTTTTTGTATGAGAATGTTTTTGTACGATACGGGTTACCAATAGAAATTTTCAGTGACCGTGGGACACATTTTCTTAATGAAGTCATTGAATATCTGCTAGAGGAATTCATGGTCATACATAGGAAATCTGCTCCATACCATCCACAGGCCAATGGACAAGCTGAGGCCACAAATAAAACACTATGCGGTTCTCACTAAAATAGTGTCAGAGTCAAGAACAGATTGGGATCAGCAGCTACAATCAACACTATGGGCGTACAGGGTAGCTTACAAAACATCAATAGGAACAACACCGTACAACATGGTGTTTGGCCTAAATGCTATACTACCCATAGAGTTTTTAATTCCAACTCTACGAGTAGCAAAATGCTTAGAATGGACAGGGCATGAGCTCTCTTCAAGAATAGATGATCTTGAAAAGCTAGATGAACTCCGCTTGAGAGCTGTAGCTTCAATCTATGCTAAAAAGAGAAGACAAAAAGAGTTTTTTGACAAGCAGGTGCGCACTAAAGAGTTCAAAACAAGTGATTATGTACTTATTTATACTTTGAAGCAAATGCCAAGAAAATTAAAAAGTGAGGGATGGAACCCTTTGTGATTAGTGATCTATCACAAAGTGGAGCTGTCAAGCTTGCTACATTAGCAGGTGAAGAAATGCCGAACTGGATTAGTGGATGTCGACTGAAGAAATATCATCTAACACTCACATAGGAGATGCTCCAACAAATTCATCAAGGAAAACAACGAATGAAGGAAAAACAGAGAGTACGAGAGGAAGCTCAAGCAGAAGCACAAGAACGCTTAGCAAAAAGAAGACTTCTGCGACAACAACAACAAAGTGGAGCACCAGTGCGAATCAATGCCATTCGACTGACGAAGTTGGATGAAGACACAGTGGAGCCAATAATTGCAATCAAAGTGGGCAGCAATCAAGTTGAATCGACAGCATTGCTTGATTCTGGAGCTCAAGCAAATTTGATCTCTTACGGATTATACCAACAACTCAAATCCACAGGTCAACTTCATCCTACTCCTCAAGTGCTGGAAAGTAGTACATCACACCCGTTGAAAACATTGGGATGGACTATATAGCATGTACAAATACATCAATATATTTACCCACACAAATTCTATGTGGTGGAGGATGAAAGCACACAACACCAAATGATGTTGGGACAACCTTGGCAAAAAGAGTACAATGTGCAGATAGATTGGAATGCGAATGCAATCAAAATTCAGCATGCACATGAACAACAGGTGATAGCCTTTGTTCATCAATACCGAATAATCAGATGCAATCCATGCAATCACAGGAAAAAGAGCCAAAAGCAAGAATGCCACCGAAGAACAACATGATACCCGAGACCAACAGACAGGTAAAAGCCAACCATGCTAATTACAGACATACGAAGTCACCGACCATAGTGCAAAGTTCTAGGTTTCCAAAACAGGGGAAACAAGTATGGATGCGGAAGGATAGAAATGACATGGCAGACAAACAACAATGCAACGAAAGAATTCAACCGAAGCAGATAGTTCAACCAAAAACCAAGGGCATAAAACAGATATGGATCCCAAAGAAAATGCTCAGCAATAACTCAAATGTTACTCGCACTTGGATACCCAAACAAAAGCAAAAGGAACTTCCTTCAGTACAAGAAACAACGGAAGGCAGACAACTGCATTTGAAAAAGGATAGCCGACTTATGTGGATGCCAATCCGCAACAAACCAGTGGCAACAAAGGAAGTAGCCAAACATCTACAAAAGCCGGCAAAAGCAAAATACCAATGGAAAGCAAAGGCAATACGGTCCACGACAATTCCGGCCAAGCCAATCCTCTCCATAGAAACAACTACGATTATATCAACAGAAGCAGCAAAGCGATTGCCTTTTGCAAAAAAGACTATTAAACAGAGAGCAGTAGAGTTACAGCTGTTACTTGCAAAGAAAATAGGAAACCTCGACGGCGAATGCCAATAAGCATCTTGCTTATTCCCTTCTCTTGCACATAATTAATTTTTCCATGCATTGACCGAGTATGCATAAAATAGGGCCACATTAATCGGCCAAGCATTAGCACAAAGTTTTCAACCTATGCATGGCACATACTCCGAGGCGATACCTTGTCGTCTGGGAGGACTCCGGCTAGGAGGGGGGGAGGCATTCTCAAATGCGGAATCAATAGCAGAAAGAGCAAAAAAGGGCATGATTTTCCACTATTTTAAGGGTTGTTGTTTGAATGCGATTTTTTTTGGATTAACCCAAGTACATATGACCTTATACATCATGTATCTATAGGTATATGGGGCCAAACGTCAAATCAAGCCCCTAGGTGTGTGTATATAAGTAGAAATAGCCATTTTTCGGGCAAAATATTGGTAAAACGGAGAAATCCGGCTATAAAAATTTCATGTGAGTGTATATAATGTTTTGCGGTGATTTTTGTGATTAATTATGATTTTTGAGGATTTTTTGGGTTTGATTTGCTATTTTCCTTTTAATTTTGCTAATTTTCAGCAAAAAAACTTCAAAAATACAAAAAGCAGGTGAAAAACGGTCGTAATGAAAAACAAAAAATATGGGGGTGATCAGTGACAATAGGACAACCTATGGTACAGTGGGGGTGCAATTATGAGACTGGAGCGGAAAGCATGTTTTGGCCAGGTTTTGACCGAAAAGCCAAATTTCTGGTAAACAGAGCAAATGGAGTCCAAATCAAGAAATTTTTGAGCCTAAATCGCATTTCGCAAGAAGTTGGGAGCACATGTCAAATTTCATGAAAAGTGGTTCGGGGACCTCCATTATAAGAAAATTTCACCTCATTTTTCGCTCATTCTCACTAGGGTAGAGGAGCCAGTAAAAATACGGGTACCAGTTCAGGAACCAGTCGACCCCCATCGTTTAACACTTTTAGTGATCAATTTAGAATCGTCATTACACGAGATTTTGCGTGGCTAGCACATTTGGGATGAGCTCTACGCCGTCGGATCCTGTGTTCAAGCCTTGCTGTCGTGTTTCCCCTGATATGGCCCCGGGTAGTCTTCCCTTTCACACCCACTTTTTGTACACGCAATTTTTTGTTTGCTGTCGATCTTCATCGTCCGACCCCAGAACGTGATGGCGCCACTACTGAAGATGCATGGTGCGCAGACCGTTTGAATGCCGTCCTCCACTCTAGATTTGATTCAGCAGATCGCTGGGAATTGATCGCTCATCTTGGGCGTCTCTAAACTGGCTCCTCTACCCTATTGACTTTGTGGAGAGAGCTTCTGCCACCTAGAGCGGACGGACCTTCCAGTAGCTTCTACGACGCGCACGACTATCCGACGAGCTCGAGACATGAGAGGTAGGCTCACCACCTTGAGCTTTTCGCGCATGTTTGTCATTATGCCGCGAAAACTAGCGTAGGGTTCACACACAAAGCGGGCGGTAGAGACCTACAAGTAGAGATAGCGACCTAATGGCTAACCCAAAAGCAACAAGACTTCATTGGCAGCTTACCCTAGTATACGAGACCAGTCCTTGATGTCCAAAGGCAGTAGAAAACCATCGGGAAAAACCCTAATTCCTAGAAACCCGCAAGAGGCCACCAAATAGGAAATCGGCGAAACGGCAACCAAATGCTACCAAAATTCATGGATAGGAGCATCTCGACATGCTCGATAAGTCTATGTGACCCGCATGACCAAAAAGGACCCGAAGCGGCACTAAACCTCAGAAACGGCATCAGACACACAAAGCGTCAAATTGCTCTTGCGGCCAAACCACATGCCCGTTTGCCACCAAACTTCACGAGCGGCTTTCCTAGACCATCAACAACCAAGTCCTATGGTGCTAGACCACCACAAATCATCGAAGATATGTAAACGCAACCAAGGGTGCTTCTAGAGAGACAAATTGCCAAATGAAGCTTCGGTGAAGCCAAAGTCGACAAAAACCATACGGCAAGGATCCCCAGGGGATCGGGAAGCTATGGAGACCAACATCAAGAAATTTCATCACCAAAAAGCACTCCAAAAGACAGAAAACGCCTCAAAGGCTCTGAAGTCCACATAGGGAGTTATTCTCTATCCATATGACTTTTTTGTTGAGATTAGGCTTAAAAGGGACTCAGGGGGACCAAGGCACGCACTAGGAGCACAATCCATGAAAAAATCATCAGGAGACATCCTACGCGTAGGATGTCTCAAGGGCACTTTTGGGTACAGACTCCAACATTTTTCATCATACACATCTTCTGAATGACCTTTACATGCTATCCAGCAAGTCCCATCACAATTGGACCAAAATTGACCTCATATGCATGAAAAAATGCAAAGTTAGGGCATAGAGGCAATAATGGGCCATAGACCTACCAAATCTTGTCCAAATCACATGAAACTTGCACAACACATTCACCAACACATCACCAACCAATCTGTGTGGTCAGAAGCAAAAATTGGTGAAGTAGACATCCTACGCGTAGGATGTATATTTGACTTTTTTGGCCTGCAGAGGATGTTTGTTCATTCCAGATCCAATCACCTCATCATCAAGAGCTCATATATCAATTTTGAAGCCATTCTAATAATTTTTGACCCCCAACACCTTCAAGATACACTTTTGGAGCCCAAAAACACCACACAGGCTCTTACAAGCATCAATCCTTGTCCAAATCCAAATCCAAGAGCATAACCATGTTCCAGAGGCCAAGGACTACCCACAGAACAAATCTCATGTCATTTTGATGAAAAAGACATCCTACACGTAGGATGTCTCCAGCATAATTTGGACCTTTCGTGCAAAGAGTGACATCATGGGAGCCAATACCATGGTGCAATGAGCCCATATACCAATTTTCAACCCATTTGGACATCAATTGCTACATGTTATGGACTTTCTACCCAATTGGTGACCTAAAGCCTGAATCAGCCCAAAAAATCCACTTTTTGATATCCAAATCCAAATCCAAGCACATAGACATGTTGCATGAGCCATGCACTACCAGCATGTCAAGTATCAACCAATTCTGATGAAAAAGACATCCTACGCGTAGGATGTCTAAATGGAAAATTTTGGCCAGAATTGCACTGTGAGCACATGCACAGCTTCACAAGTTCCTTTTAAGCTTTATTTTCAAATTTCAAGTCATTTGGATAGTTAAAACTCAGTTTCTCAGCTAATATGGAAAAAATGCTAACTTCGGACTACTGAGTGCAACAGGATCTATGGCAGCCACGAAGTCACCGGCAAAGAAGAAAAGAATGACCATCAAGGATTACCTAGAAGAAGTGGAGCCCTTCGTCATACCAGAAGGAACACTAAAGCCCACCAGCACATGGATCGAAGAAGATCTGTTAGAGTCCAACGACCTAAAGATCTACCAAGGACTGTTCAAAGACACTGAAGGCAATGTGATAGAGCTACCAATGCTGCCGCGAGAACTCAATGAGTTCGTAATAAGCAAGATGGCCGGGTACTTGGAGAAGATTGATCTCCACAACTACTTTGAAGTAGTACCGGCGGGGGTGGACATAAAGAGAGTCTGGGAGTTTGTGACAACCATCAAAGAAGATGGAGTGGCCAAAGTAACAAATCTACAAGGCAGGCCAGAAACAGAAATAATCACTGAGCAGGTTATAGTAGATGCACTAGACCTCTCCAACAAGGGGGATAGTGTAACTAAAAGAAGGGATGAGGTCAAGGTGTACAATGAGAAGAAAGGAAACTATATCGTTGAAGATATTGCAAACCCAAGAGTGGCAATCATGAGCCAGTTGTACAACCAATACTTCCATATGTGCACGAAGCGGCCACAAAAGTACAGATGCCGCCAGGTGGAATTGCCGCGATATTCACTTGGGCAATGACGAAAGGCACCCCAAAGATAATCAATTATGCAGCGTATATACATGACAACCTAGTAAAGATGGGTAACAAGAAGCCAACATATATTGTGCCAGGAGAACTAATCACTAAGGTGATTTATGGGGCACTGCACGCAAAAGGAAGATGGCCTGACCCCCCGTCTCAGAACGACTGGCTGAGGCTAAAAGAAGACAAAGAAGACGAGCCAAAAAGAGCACCAAGGGTTGCTACAAGACTGAAAAGATGGCTAGAGCCTGTTCAAGAGGAGCAGCCAGAGCAAAAGAAGGGGAAGAAAGAGTTTGTCCAAGTGCCAGTGAAAGAAACAAAGTCACAAAAAGCGGCAAGATTAGAGAGACTGATGGAGAGCTTCAGAGCAGAGAGAGCCCTTAAAGGTGATTTAAGTGAACTCTAGAAGCCATCTCTAGAGTCAATGTCGGGATCATCCCGAAGAGTGCAAAGGGACAGATTCGAGGATTATATCAAGATATTTGAGATTCTTGATGCCGCATCAGAGAATATATGCATGTACCTTTCACAGAGGAGGAAGTGGAGCAAATACGGAAGAAACTGATAGATGAGCAAGAGAGCCAAGAGAGAGAAATAAAAACTAAAGCAGACAGAGATTTAAAGAGAAAGCCTACATCTCTACCGGCCAGCCCTAAACCCATCCCACCGCCCTCACCACCTCCTCACAGCCCTCCACAAGAAGATAAAGAGGCTGAAGACAAACCAGAAGAACGGGAAGAGGCTAAGCAAGAGTAGAGCCAGGAGCCGAAGCCAAAGGAAGAGGCTAAGCCTCGAAGTGAGAAACAAGAGTCAGATGATTCGTGTCACACATTTCTGGACCTGCTAGCTGCAGGGTACACAAAAGAAGAGGCTGCCACAGTCGCATTCGACTTGGCAAGCACAGGGCCTAAAGAACAAATGCAAGGCATCCGGTTAATAGAACTAAAAGAAATGGCCACAAATACAGTGGACCTGCACCCGCCCTCCAATGACTGGGATGTGGTGATGACAAAGCTAACCGGGTTGAGAGCGCAGTCCATGGCTTCAGAAAGTGAGATGGCAGCTCTCAAGGCCACGAAAATAAAGATGAAGCTGGAAGTAGACTCTCTACAAGGACAAAGCCAAAGACAGAAAGAGAGAGAAGTTGAGCTACAGGCCAACCTAGCAAGGGCATTGCAAAGATGCCAGGCAATGGAGGAAGAAAATCAGGCAACAACAAAAAGAATGCAAGGAGTTGAAGAGGAATGTCAGCAGCTGAGCAAATCACTGATAGATGCCGAGAGGGAAAGGGATAACAAGGGAAACGCCAAAGAAAAGGCAGAGATAGATCAAGAAGCCAGCCAGGATGAGGTCCTTGAGCTCAAGGACCAGCTCAAAGTGAAAGATCAGACCATCCAGAGGCTACGGGCATCCCCTGCCAGAGTCAGAGCTACTAGCTCGACTCACATCACTACGGAGAGTCAACTTTATGAAGAACAGATGCAAGAACTTCAGAAGGAGCTGACTCTAGAGAAAAAGCAAAGATTGATGATGGAAGAAGGGTCTATTGTCATGCAAACAAGAATGGAAGAAGACCAAAAAGCCCTGCAAGAGGAAGTAGAAATTATAAAAAGAAAGCTCGAGGAGGTGGAGAGGATAAACGCCGAATTAAATGACCTCCTCGTGAATATGGGCGAAGAAGTTGAATCAGAAAAACAAAAACTCCTAAAGCAGATTGAGGAGCTGAAAGGAGAGCAAGCAGGAGAGCAAGAAAGCACAGGGCCAGCGTCCAATGAAGGCATTGATTTAGAGAATGTGGCAGATCCGGTGGACACGCCTATGCAAGAGGAAATCCTAAAAAGATCCTCTCAAGAGCCACATGATCTAACACAAGAAGAGGAAGAAAATTTGCATAAAGCAATAGAGGTGGAGATCAGAGAGACAACAAGGGAAGCCTTGGAGTGGGAGCAGAGGGTTTTCAAGTCCATGACCATTCAGAAGATTGACGCCAGCAACCTCAAGTGCGAATGGCTTCAACCCTCTCTCCCATATCCATTGTTGAAATATGAAGCAGCCACCATCAATAAGCGGATAAGAGAAGAGCCGATCGTACCACTCTACAATGCAGATACCTCCCAACTAGAAGGGGTTAGGATAATTGTTGACTCTCAGCCAAAATGGAGGAAGGCATGGCTCACAAAGTACCCACAATACCTAATCCACTTGGTAGAGGCACCGAAAAACATCAGAGACAACCTCAGCTTTTGTCCTCTACCAAGGATCAGGACGTGGAAACCCCAAGAGATCTTGCAAAGGACGTGGAAAGCCCAGAAGATCTTGCAAAGGAGCCAACCCACTTGAGTGAATTACCCTAAGCTGCAGGGCTTGAAGGCAGGTGAGAGAATAAGTGTCCAATACATGTTGAAAACCCTAACGGGCGCCATCAAATTGTTCACTGGCTCACCCGACCTTACGTGCATCATGACGAAGAAAATCTGCAAGACCCTCTTGGCAGTATTTGAGACATTCAAGCCAGGCCAAGTGACAGACAGTATCTTTTTCTTCCAAGATACTTACAGATGCGCTTATGATCTGTCTGGTCAGCCTTCCAAGGAGGTGATACATGCCATGTATCAGAGGATCATGTTTCTACCATCCTATCACCTCCAGGCCTTTGAAGAAGCGTTCTATACCGGCTTCTTCACAATAAACACAGATATTTTTGGCCCAACAATGATGAACCTGCATGCAAGATACGAATCACTAATCAAGATGCACGAAACCATACGATGAAGAAGCGGATCAGTGGCGGCCATGTCGGGGACGACATGAGCAAGGAGGGGGGGAGTGTTAGAAGCTGGACACACCCCACGAAAACTAACTACTCGGAGGATTATCATTTTTTGTAATTATTCATTTATTGAGGAAACCTGATTTTTCACCTTGTAAATATTGGGACTTACAGAAGTTTCCAGATTGTATCCCAGTTTTGATAGTTAGATTGAGTAGATGGTTGATTTTGGAACTTTAGGGTTTGAGAATTGTAAGGTATATATACCACTTTTTGACCTTAATGAAAGAACCTTTTGTCATTTTAAAAAAACAAGTTTTGAAGTCTGTGAGTGAGCGTACTGTGTACGAGAGAGAGTGTGAGCTTCATTTTGACGCTACGTGTGCACCAGTGGTCGAAATCGAGTGCGGAGAAGTGCAACGTGTTGCCCCCGACGAGAGATACGTGCCGATACCTACATTGCGTGCGTACGGTCCGGTTCTGCGAGCTCCTTCTACGAGCTTCGTTTGGTGATTGGGTGAGCATACGTTGTCCGATTTTGCATTGCAGCATATCCATGCGTTCACATTGAGTAGAGATACACATTAGGCACTTTAGATTTCGGAAACGAAAACCTGCAAATTTCGGCCAGACATCCTACGTGATTTTGCACCGGGTGTTTTGGGTTGGGGTTTTGGTTCATAGACCTTAGGGAGAGCGACCTATTGGTATTAGTAGGGTGTCCTTCAAGTTATATGGTGTTTTGAGATTGTTTGATGGGTGTTCGGTCTAGAAAGCATTGTAGGAAGTTTTCTCTTATGCACTCTTGAAGGCTGTGACTTAGACAATTGGTAGAGACCTCTGTAGGAATTATTTAGGAGTCGGTCGAGTGTAGGTTGACATCTTATGCTTGCTTCCATGCGCCTGCGGGTCGAGCTTCGTCCTTAGCTGAAATTATATGTTAGGTGAGTTCTCGCTGTGCTGACGTCCGTCGCGGCGTATCCATCCAACAGGTCCCAAGCCTTGACTGGTTGGTCCATTAGCACTCATCAATTTCACTTGTTCTCTTTTTATTTTCTTTGGACTTAAGTAGCCAATTTAAGTTGGAAAATACTTTTAGAAGATTAGAAATTAATATTCATGACATTACCTCTCCCTTGAAATCATAGTTGTCCTCGACTATGGGAGTGGAAAAAATGAAGTCACAGCTAGTCCTTTTGCTTTGGGTAGAGGATCTCTTTTTACTTGTTGACATTCTTCCGCGGTGGGGACACTAATTCCACTGAGTGCTTCAAAGGCTTAGCTATTGCAATCATGTCTTTACTTAGCCCTAATAATCTTTCATAGTAGATTGGAAAGGTCTACTAGATGCTTGAGAGACAAAGCTACTGCAAGCTTGCTTCATGGTATGCATATACTTAAAAATGAGATTGAACATTTAATAGAAATATTAGAATCAAAACAAGACAAAATTATTTATAAAAAATACTTTTTTGATACCTAATTCTCACCTTTGATAAGAGTCATTGTAAGTATTTACAAGGTTTACATTACCCTTTAGCTGGATGTCTTACATCCATCTTGCATCTTCAAAATGATAATTTTTAAATTTGACAGGACATCTTCGGATAATCTTACCACTTTTTAAAACCTTGTCTTTGTGTTGCAAGATGCTTTCTAGCTGCAAAATCTCTTCTTGACCCTCAAACTCAGGTGGTCCTTCAATTACTGGTTCTTTGGGTGGCTCGCCCTTACAAGGTTTCAAGAGGCTTACATGAAAGGCATTATGAATGATTTAGGTACTTGGTAACCTTAACTTGTGTGCTGTTTCATTGATTGCCTTGAGAATTTTAAATGGGCCATAGCATCTTTTGCTCGCTTAGCATAATATTTTTGGTGATCGGTTGGGCATCCTTGTGTTCCCTTGCCCATAGTATGACTTAGGCGTGCTTTTGGAAACTTGAGAAATACCCAATCATTTTCTTTGACGTCAAGGCTTGTCTATGCGTGATGGATATAGATTATTCTATTGCATGATGGATATAGATTCTTTGATCTTTTGAAAATATTCTTGAAGATCTCTGCTATACTCATCAACAAAAAACATGTTCCCAAGTGTCTTGACTATCAATTGGAGCTTGGGTCTTCCTTCAATTACTTCAAAGGATGCCTTTCCTATAGTACAATGCTATTGTATGCATATTCTACTAAGGGTAAATACTTTTCCCATGGATCTCTTTGGTCTATTTCCATAACATAGGCTTTACGTAGATCCATGATAGTTGAATTTTCTATCTCACTTTGGCCATCCGTTTGTGGGTGATAGGCTGAAGAGAAATTCAACTTAGTACCCAAGTTCTCAAAGAGACCCTTCCAGAAATTACTAGTCATTCTTGGATCTCTATTGGATATTGTAAGCCATGGTACTTAAAAACATGTGAGATAAAGAGGGTTGCCTTATGCCCGCCTTATGATGTGTTTTTATAGTCTTTTTGACCAGTATGAAATATGGTTGCTTGCTAAACCGGTCTACTATTGTCGATATTCTCGTGTTTTCATATATGGACTTGGGTAATCCAAAGATAAAATCTATGGATATCCTTTCCCATGGGTGGGTATAGGCAATGGCTGAAGCAAGCCATGCTGCTTTCCTCTATCATACTTTGTCTTTTGACATACAATGCAGAGTAACTAATTAAGATTGACAACTCGATGAGCAACATATTTGCTTGGAGCCGGTCCAGCCTCCAAAAGAACTTCTATTATAATCCTCTCAAAAGAGATATTTGTTATAGTAAATGTTTGTGCTCTTGCAGGGCCTTGCTTGAATCAAGAAGATGGCATCTTCAAGATTCCTTAGTATAACTTTTGGGGGCTCCATCGTTGCATAGCTCCAATGACCAACAAAATTATCAATCCAAAGGGATGAGCTACCCATCTAGGGCATGGAAACACTCACACGATTAGTGAGCTAATCATGGCAACACGAATGGTGACTCTATGAGGTGAGCTTCTCGGCCTATGGAGGAGCTAAGCCACAATGATGGGCAATCTCCACATGCACTTCTCTTCACCTCTAATCAACCCAATCACACACACTAACGATTGCAAGACGCACACAACACTAATCCTATCATGCAACACACTAATCACAAGCACACACACATAGATCTATCGAGCACCACACTCCAATCAAACCTACATGCACACACAAGCAAGAGAGGGCAATCACAAAAGATTAGAGAGGGATTAAATGTTACCATATACATGTGGTAGTGATGTGCGTGAACACACTAGGACCGCCGGGGCAGTTTTTCCCTCTTTAGGAGGTTTTTGCCCCTATGCATTGTATCTACGTCCATCACTCTAGGGCTATCTATCTTTTCGTTGCACACTAAGTAACACACTCTCTATTGTGTGCCTTGAGCTTCCTTCATCTTCTTCAAGCTCTGTGCGTTTCTCTGCAACCCTAATTCCAACAATTGGTATCAGAGCAGGTTGCATCCTCCCGAGCTTAGTCGCCAGCAGCTCCAGCACACACCTGTCCACTTTCTTCGATTTTGTGAGCTTTCGTGAGCATTCGCAGGTTGACAAAAATTTCGGGAGAACTCGTAGAGATTAGCCTGCTCAGATTTCGGATTCGGGCTCATTTCGACCTCTGTTTCCACTACAACCAGGTTTGCACATGCAATTTCGTCATTTAGTGCAAATATTTTGTTAGTGCCGTTTTTTTCATAACATGTCCCATACAATCTACTGCAGGTTGTGCTATATAGCACGTGCTGAGCCCACTTAGTTTCTCCTCATTTCGGGCAGTTTTCACATCAGGTGCATACATTTTCCATGGCTGACAACAACACAGATGTGTTCAAGATGTTTGCTGCTGAGCACATGTTGGATGGGGACAATTACCCTATGTGGACTTACATGATGCAACATGTTCTTGTGTCAAAGGCGTCTGGAATATTGTGCAAAGCATTGATGTACGTCCTGGTTTTGAGGATGTAGGCGATATTGAGGATGTTGTAGGTCTTGCTGCAAGGATTGCTGTTGTTAGAGTTGTTTTGCCTACGACAGAACAAGCTTGTTGGGATGTAAAGGATATGCAGACTCATGCGTTGATTGTGTTGTTTGTAAAGCACACCATTACTCCTCACATTCGTTCAATGAAATCTGCAAAACAGGCTTGGGATATTCTGGCTGGTCTTTATGCAAGCCGCAATGAGGCAAAAATTGCTTTGCTGCATAAAGATCAAGAATCGAAGATTATGCATGAGGAAGATGTTATGGACACTTTCCTTGCTGGTGTCAAGGATATCAATGAGCAACTTATTTCTATAGGTGAAGTCATTTCAGACAGTTCCCTTGTGCAGACTGTTCTTGATGTCTTACCATATTCTTACCAGACTTTTGCTAGTACTTGGAGACTTACCCAAGGAAATCCTGAAGTTTTCAAGTTTAATGCATTATGCACATTGCTGTTGCAAGTCACTATCTATAAAAAATAGGACTAGGCAGCGTGCAATTGAACAGGCTTTTATTGCTTCTCAAATAAAGGGTGGTAACAACAATGCAACCACTTCTTATGGTTCTACTGCAAGTGGAAAAACTTTTGTTCCTAATGCTTCTGCTGGCAGCAATTCTTCTAGAAATTCTGGTGATAAGGGCAAAAAGAATATGCGCTGCCATTATTGTAAAGCTAATGATTACTTGATCAAGCAGTGTCCTAAGTTGAAGGCCAAAGAGGCTAAGAAGAAAGAGGGTGGTTCCAATGTAAATGCTGGTTCGACTACAAATGCAACCATTGTTGAGTCTTCGGTGAAAGGAGACTGTGATGCTGACGTTGATGCAGAATGGGCTTTTAGTGCAGAGTGCACTTACAATCCTGTTGTCCATGATACATGCATGTCAATTGCTACACATTCAATGTGTGGTATTTTGACAGTGGTGCTACAAAGCACATTACCTAACATCGTGAATTAACATGCATGCATCATGGACATGCATGCATCATGGTTCCACTACAAATGCAGCCATTGTTGAGTCTTCTGTGAAAGGAGACTGTGATGCTGATGTTGATGCAGAATGGGCTTTTAGTGCAGAGTGCACTTACAATCCTGCTGTCCATGATGCATGCATGTCAATAGCTGCAGATTCACATGTGTGGTATTTTGATAGTGGTGCTACAAAGAACATTACCTCACATCGTGAGTTATTCACCTCTCTTGAGTCTATCCCTTATGGAAATTCAGTCACTTGTGCCAACAATGCCTCTTATCCGGTTCAGGGGGTTGGAAAGATTGTGCTTACTACTGCAAATGGTAGTTCTTTCACACTTGTTGACGCACTTTATGTACCTGGGATCAAGAAGAATATTTTGTCTGTATCTACACTTGCTAAACTCAGACTTGTAGTCAAATTTGTGGATGACAGATGTACAATTCATGATCTCATTTTTGGTGATGAAATTGTTGCATCTGGCCTTTTGTGCCGTGGGATGTATAAGCTCACTTTGTATGACAAGTGTGGAAAATTTTTTGGAAATGCAGTTGCAGATTCAAGGGCTATTTCAGATGCAAAACTTTGGCATGCACGTTTTGGTCATCTGAATTTTGCTAGTTTGCCGCATTTATAGAAATTTGATATGGTTGCTTCTTTGCCGCCTCTTGAAGAACCTGCCAAACATGTTTGTGACGGGTGTATTTTGGGTAAGATGCAGTCTTCGAAGTTTCCAAAGGATGGTTCAGTTAGGGCTACATGCAGGTTGCAGGTTGCAGCTTGTGCATAGTGATGTTTGTGGGACCATGCAAACTCCGCCCTTGGGCAATTACCTTTACTTCGTGACTTTTGTTGATGATTACTCCAGGCATGCATGGGTATTTCTGCTTAAAGAAAAGTCCAAAGTTTTTATGTGCTTCAAACAATTTCTGGCTATGGCTGAAAATGTATCGAAATGTACTATGGGCACCCTCCATTCCGATTGAGGAGGGGAGTATATGTCTCATAAATTTAATGCATTTTTGGCTAGTCGTGGGATAAAACACCAATGTATAGTGCCTTATACACCTCAGCAAAATGGTGTTGCTGAGAGGAAAAACAGGTCACTTACAGAAATGGCACGATGTATGGTCAAAAGTCAAGCTTTGCCGCATTCTTTTTGGCTTGAGGCCATCATGTGTGCCACTTATGTACTTAACAGGTGTCCTATGAAAGCTTGCAGTCTATTACTCCATATGAAGCATAGCATGATAGAAAGCCTTCTATTGAGGACATGCGTGTTTTTGGCTGTTTGGCATATGCTTTGGTGCCACAAACACAACGCAGAAAATTGTATGATAAGGCTGTCAAATGTATTTTGGTTGGTTATATTGCTGAAAGCAAAGGTTACAGGTTGTATAATCCGCAAACAAAGTGTATTCTAGTTTCACGAGATGTAGTGTTTGTGGAAGATACTGTTCAACCCTTGCTGTCATGTACTAGAGACAATAATGTAAGCTCACAGGACATTTATGACACTTTGTTGCCTCTTTTTAGTGGTTCCAAAGAGGCAAATATATAGCCTATGGGGGTTTTCAAAAATGTTACAGATCAGCCTATTACTGATGCAGATGTACATGATGTACTTGATGAGGAAAGGGCTGACAAGGAGCGGGCTAGAGGTATGCCAAAATGGCTAGTGCATACATTACGTGATAGTAAATTAGATGGACCTTTGTCTAGTCGTACTCGTTCAAGATCTTGCCATGCATCTTATGCATCAGATTGTTATGCTTTGGCTGTTTCTAGCCTACATGATGTTGAGGAGCCTCTATCTTTTGATGGAGCACAGAATTCAAAAAACTGGATGGCTGCCATGCAATTAGAATATGATGCACTTATAGAAAATGACATATGGACTTTATGTGATTTACCTCCTGGAAAAAAGGCCATGGGTACAAAGTGGGTTTACAAGTTGAAATGCAAGCCGGATGGTGAGATTAATCGCCATAAGGCTCGACTTGTTGCAAAGGGTTATGCACAACAGAAAGGCATAGATTATGAAGAGACTTTTACTCCCACATGTTATACGACTATTGTGCGTTTTCTATGTGCATTGGCAGCTCATTTTTTTTGGGATGTACGTCAATCAGACATTGTTACTGCTTTCTTGAATGGTGACATATTTGAGGAAGTTTATGTAACGCATCCTAGCGGTTTTGTCAAGAAAGGACAAGAGGACAAAGTGTGCAGATGTAAGAAGGCTTTGTATGGGTTGAAGCAATCTCCTCATGCTTGGTATGAGAAAGCTGACACTCATTTGGTCAAACGAGGCTTTTGTAACAGTCCAACAGAAAGCACATTGTATGTAAAGCGTGAGGGTGATGTACTTCTCATTGTGGTTCTTTATGTAGATGATTTGTTGATCACTGGACCAAATGAGAGACATATTTCTGAATTTAAGGCTTATTTGAATGCTACTTTCAAGATGAAAGATTTGGGTCTGTTGCATCATTACTTGGTCATAAAGTTTAAGCAGTGTGATGGTGGTATTCCCTTGTGTCAGAAAAGTTACATAGAGACATTGCTATGTAAGTTTGGACTTGAGGATTGCAAACCTATTACCACTCCCATGGAAAAAGGTTTAAAATTGAGTCTTCATGATGCTGGTGATCCTGCAGATGTCACTCTTTACCAAACTGCTGTTGGATGCCTCATTTATGTATGCAGCATGAGGCTGGATATTTAGTTTGAAGTCTCATAAAAAAGTAGATTTATGCATAGCCCAGGGTCTAAGCATTGGCAGGCTATCAAGAGGACTTTTATCTACCTTAGTGGCACTTTACATCTTGGCTTGTTTTATCCCAAGGGGGGCTCATTACCGCCGCCAGACTTACATGCTTTTTCGGACTCAGATTGGGTTGGTTGTTTTGACACGCAAGTGTCCACAAGTGGTTTTGGTTTCATGCTTGGCAGTTCATGTATATCATGGTTGAGCAAGAAGCAACCTACTGTGGCCATTTCTAGTTGTGAGGTTGAGTACAAGGCAGTCTTCACAGCTACGGTTGAGTGTGTATGGCTCAGACGCCTTATGGCTGATTTGGGTGTTTGACAGGACAGTGCCAACATTATCTACCACTGACAGTCAGAGTGCATTGGCAGTTGCGAGGAACCCAATTTTTCATGCTCGCACAAAGCACATTGAGGTTCAGTACACTATGTCAGGGAGAGGTTCTTAGCAGGAGAGGTCAGCTTGGCTTATGTGCCAACACATCACAACCTTGCAGATATTTTCACAAAGGCATTGTCTCTTGAGAAGCTCGAAGATTTCCTCAAAGCTTTGGGCTTACTCCCCTTTGTGGACTAATCATGTCCTCAGGGATGGCACTTCCCTTTACTTATGTGCCAGCTCTCGTCACCGCATCACTTCAGGGGATTTGTTACCATATACATGTGGTAGTGATATACTTGTGGTAGTGATGTGTGTGAACACACTAGGACCACCGTGGCATTTTTTCCCTCTTTAGGAGGTTTTTTTCCCCGTGCATTGTATATACACCCATCACTCTAGGGATATCTATCCTTTCATTGCACACTAAGTAACACACTCTCTATTGTGTGCCTTGAGCTTCCTCTGTTTTCTTCAAGCTGTGTGCATTTCTATGAAACCCTAATTCCAACATTAATCACTAATTAATTATGATCTAGCTAATCAAAGCATCATTAGCAATCACAAGAAGCATGAGAGAGGCATAGTGAAAGAGAATTAAGCATTGATTAGTGTTAACCAAGTCACATGATCAAGGAGAAGCTCAAGGACTCCATAGCCACACACCTCAAGAGCTCTCAGCAAAGAGTGCTCTCAACAAATGAGCTTGAGAACCCTAATTTCTTTTACACACTGCCTTATATACCTAGGGTAAAAATATGCAATGTCCGGGCGCCCAAGGCCTTTAGGGCTCCACCACTTACTAAATTTGCAACCTAGGCACACTAACTCACCTGTTCTTTATAGCTTACTGAGCCCATAACACATTAAAATATTACAATGTCTTGAAATAAATCGAGAATTTACAATACTTGACCATTTTGGGAAAATGTGTAACTTCAATCTTTACTGCTTCTTTGTATTCATCCTTGATGCACATCTGTAAGGCTCGGGCCTTTAACAGCTTTTGTTAACTGATGTTGACTCATTTAACATTCCCCCTTCCAATTTTACTGCCCGTCCTCGGGCACTATTGAAAAGTGTCCGTGAAGGCTATGGAAGTTTTTGATTGGTGTTGATGGGCTGATCGTCTTCATTTTGTCGTTGAATTTGTTGATGAGGTTCAATTTGGTGCAGCACCTTCATTGGTCCGAATATGTCTGATGTGAGAGATGATGTTTCATTTGTCTATTGTAATAGCATAATGATGAGGCTGCTCTTTATTTAGGAAAAATATGTACAAGGGAAGTAGAATGATGAGGTTCAAAATTAGGGTCTGATACCTGGATAATCAAAGTGAAAAAACCCAGTGGAAAAAAGTGCCTTTGGGATAAGCGCATTATTGGGGTACTTATTAGCATTGGAAATATTAATAAAGTACTCAAGGGATTATTTGCTGATAGATATGGAATTAAAAAGGCAACAAATATGAAAAGTTAACATGATGGAACATTTGTTTGCCTATTGTAGTCCACTCAAGGTGCATAGGTGGAAGCAAAAAAGAGTGTCTAGTGCATATGTCCAATGATGGGACATCCTATTTATGCATACATAGAAATGCATGGAAAACAATATGCTGTGCAAGAAAGATTTTGAGGGGTTCTTCAGAAAGATGGTGTAGCTATAAAAGAATATGACATGGCTTTGCAAGCTGGAACCCCTTTAAGAATGGTTTTCGTTGTCGAGGATATGTTCTCTCATCTTACTTTGCATTGGCGTGAGTGTTGTGCTCTACGATACTCCACCAATTGTAAGTTAATAGACTTTGGCTCTTATGCTCATCTCATCTAGCATGAGCAACACGACTTAGATATGCTCAACTCTTCCAGCTTGTGCGTAAGTCTAATAAATACGACTCTTAGAATAGAGTTTATTAAGACATAAAGATTTGGGACTAATGCTCTTCTCATTTTATGGCTCAACAGCCCGAATCTGACTATGCCAAAGAGTGTTTTTTGCACCCTAGCAACTTGAATTTTGACATTCTTGTGCTTACTACAAACATTTCTTTAGGTAAAAATAGGTGTGAATCCTCAAAAAGAGGATTAGTGAAGGACCAAGTTGGCATTGAAGGTTTCTTTTGCCATACCTGTTTTATCTTCTTTCAAACTGCATTCACGTTGGTTGGGTGGTCCTTCTTTGACTGTAAAGACGCCTTTCTCTGTTTGATTATCCAATTAGGCCAATTGATAGGAGTCTTTGATGTTGTTGTAGGCCTCTGTTCACTGTCGGCATCTGGCTTTTGACTAGGAGCATTGGAAGACTTAGGAATCCAAATCTCTTGATGACCTTTGTATCTCCAGCTCTAGGTCTTGTTGAGTTCTTGAGATCTTCATGCAAGTTTGGTGTAGTTGTAGTTGGATTATGGTTGACTGCTAGCCAAATCTTTGTATACTGTGTGTAAAATCCTTGTCGAAGAGGAACATTCTTTGAGATCCATCTTTGTTTTGTATCCTCTTGAGAGTTGTGGTAGACTTCAACATCTTTTGATGTTGTTCCATGGTATACCTTCTTCTTAGATATCCTAGGATATTGTCGAGGTTGATACCTTATGGGACTTATTTCTTGGAAGGGACTTGACGTTACTTCATATGATCTAACCTACGGTTTTGGCACCCATATCTGTCAGTTACCTCTATAGTACTCCTATTCTTTTAAGCTCCATTGTGATGCTATCCATCCCACGTGTTTGTCTTTCTGTGTTGCTTTCCCGTCCTTAATCCAAATTGGATCATTGACTTTGACTAAATTTCTCGGAACAAACACTTGCTTGACTTTCCTTTGCTTTCTTGAGTTCTTTGGTTGATATACCCTTGATTTTTTAGGTGTCTCCTTAGAGGTTTTAGTTGGGTCACCAATTGACTTGAAGTTTTGAAATTCGGACTTGCTTGAAGAAGCTGATCCATGAGGGTTCTTTGATGTAGATGCATATGCTGTCACACCTTTTGTGCTAATCGGTGGAAATTCCACTTTAGCATTAATGGTACTCTAAATCTAGCATTAATGGTACCTATAAATGTTGTTGGCTACCTCTTGGAAAAGAGAGTATTAGCATTGTATCTTCTTTGTAAGCCTTGTGTTGGTATAACCAATGATATCCAAGGATTACATCTGCGAGCATTTCCTTTGAAGGCTTCACCTGAAACTTTACTTGCTCTTCATGATGTTGGATGCTAAGGGTAGCAACCATTTCTTCTTGAGCTGTAGCCTTACCCATGATTTCTCTATTATCTGGCTTGCCTTGGGTAATCTCTAGAATGCTTTGGATGTTTTCGGCAACCATATTGCACTTTGATTTTATCCAGTAAAGAATTGCATCTAACACTTGCTCCTTTTGTACTGCTGAGAGCTATAGCTATTCTCATTGGAGGTTTTATTGAAGATCTTTGTTCTGCTTTTACCATGGTCTCATCTTGATCTAACTGTGTCTCTATGGAGGGTGGTTTGAGACTTTGTTTTCGAATCTGACTTACATTGACTGATTTGACTGGCATTGAGTGATTGATCTTTGGACTTCTTATTGCTTCCTGGTTGATTGCAACCTCGATCTTCTTTACTTTTGGCTTTGATAGTATTTTTTACTCTTTTTGATATGCACTTGTTATTGCCTAATTTGCTTCAAGCCCTTTTGAAGTTCTGATTGATGGAGATGAATCATCTTCAATAAGATCTGCTTTGATATCAGTTTCCATTTTAACTGTGCTTGAGGACCTTGTGCTGTTGTCCGTGGGTGACCATTGTTTGGTCTTCATTCTTGGTTGTCTGTGAAGACTTCACCTTGTTGTCCGATATGATGTCGTCTGGCATATCCTTTGCTGTGATTATGTGGAATTGGGTGACGATGATCTGTGAACTTACTTCAATGATAATGGAGATGATTCCCCAAAATTCTGCTTGTTTGTCTCCAGATATGCTCGCAAATTCAGGAGCATCTTCTAGCTGTGATTGTCCACATCTTTTCCAAGTGCAAAAAGACATGAGGTTTTTATCTAACTGAAAATCTAGCTTTACTTCGCTTGAGAGTTTTTCTTCATTCTCACCAACAATGTTGCACTTGATCATCTCATGATTTCTTTCTAAATTGACTGATTCTGTTGTGGCAGTGTCCTTTGGTTGATCTTTATCTGCATTTTCTTTGCTTTGATCACCTGATTCAATTGATGTTGGCTCCATTGGATGTAATATTGCACTTTTTGCTTGCAATTGATGAAGCATTTTCTACCTGCATTTGAGTAACCTTTGATCTTAGAAGATCCATTGTACTGTTTGGCAAAATCTGTCTCTTTGGAGGATATTTTGGTGGTGACCTTTGTGTAGATTTTTGGACTTTAGCTTTTGTGATTTTGACTTTTTGTCACCTGTTCTGGCAGCTTGAGGCTTTGCATCACCTTTAGATAGTTTTCAACTTTAGTCGGGCCATCCATAGGGGTTTGTACAAGGTCATGAACCTGTTGGTATTAATTGCCATGTGCATCTTGATATGCATATGTGAGCTTGGTCACATGTAGCTGTTTGAACACTATGGGATTTGTCGGCTTTTGACTCTGACATGTGGAGATCAGCTGAAACTTTTGTCCCTAATGATCTTCATATAAGCATTTGTCTGCAGATTTGATGGAATTTGGGTAGAAACTTCCAACAACCATATGATCTTTTAATGGTTTATGCTTTGAAAAGGTCTGTTGGTTAAAGTCTCTAGGGCTTCTAACTCATGTAGCATTTCCTGGTACATAAGCTAAGCTTGATGGATTTACTGCTCCCCCCTTCCTAGGGTGATCACTATAGCCTGCTTCATTGTAAGAGTTCAAAATTGTTTGGCTCTGGTTTAGTCTCACCTTTTGGGACTACGAAGGTACACTTTGGATAGCACTGTATGCATGGTTTCCTATGTATCTCCGTGAAACATGACAAATTATTCCCCAAGTCAAGTTGTAGATCAAATTATCTTTGCTCTCATATTGTCTATCCCATGGGTCTCCTATGATATGAGCTTTTGTGGTTTCAAGACCCAAGGCATCATAGATGCTAGAATATCGTGTATATCTATGACTGTTTTGGTCAAAGTATATGCTCGTTTGGTTACAACGTCGAAGCTTGATTTCTGATAGAGGAGAGTTTGTCTCTGAATAGATTTTTGGGTTCACTCGGGTAATATCCTTCGGATCTAGAGAGGATGGGCTATAATAGTTTCTTTTCTCTGAAATGAACCATCCTACTGGACGTACTTCTATGAGCTGGTATGTGGGCCGTTCAAACACTGGTTGATCCTTTTTGTACAGTTTTCCTTTTTGGTCTACATAGTGTGCATATGAATGTGTACATATAATGCTAACAAAATTCTGTTTGATGTGTCCCTTAGACTCGTGAATGATTGCACACTTGTGGCAGTGGATGCAGAATCATTTACAAACCTAACAGTCTTTTCAACATTTTGTGTTATATGGACATCTTGACCAAATTCGTGCAGGAATTTGTTGTTCAAAGAATCAGTTGTAAGCTTTTCAGGTGCCTGTCCATCTTTATGCTAATTTTGAACTTGCAGTGCTTTTACTAGTAATACAAAATCATCCGATTGCATTAAAAGTGACAAGTTAGATGCACTTACATCAAGATTTGCATTTCCAATTTGCTTGGTAGTTGATGTGTCCTTGTTGTTTGGATTTCTTGGACAATCTTCAGAAAAATGTCCACCTTTTCGTCCACAATCTGAGCAATACACCATGACTAATGGTATTTCATTTGGTCCTGTCATGTCAAGCTCTAACTGAGAGGTTTCTGCTTCTATGCTGGCCAAGTTGTTAGCATCTTCTTTTAAAACACTAAGCATCAAGTAGTAGATTGCTCCATCTTGACCTTTGTACCGTCTTTGGCTTGGTTCTCCAACTAGACTGGCTTCTATTGGTTCTTGCAATTCAGGCTCTCGAGTATAGATCTGACCATTGTAATCCATGTACAATGACCCTGATTGCATATGCACCAATTGTATGTTTTGTTGGCTTGTGCAGATTTCTAGATAAACACTTGGGGTTGAATTTTTGAACTTCTATCTGCACTTTATCTTTGAGCTTGCAATACCTGGCTCAACTGAAGTCTGTGAACATCTGGGAGTTCTCTGAATCTGGCTTTACTTTAATCAATAGAATCTTGGCTCCTGTGTTGCTTTTGCCGTTCATCAAGTATTTATGGCCTTTTGAATCTGTGTATAAGACTTTATCTCCATTGTAGCCATATAGCTGTAAAAGGTACTCTATTGCAGTTGTGCATGTGTTGCCACTGGTACTAGCTTGCTCGGTTGTACTTCAACTCTTGGCTCGATTTGAGTCCATGTCGGTTGGTTTTGTAAAAACTCTCTCCTAGCAGATTTTGGTATCGATTAGCAAAACTTTTGCTGCTCGTACTAGCCTAATCTACAATTACATGTGAGTTGTGTCCCTGTTAATCCAACTTGAAGGTAATTTTCATGCTTGATTTTGACAACTTTAAAAAAGTTTTGCGCTCACGGCCTCGAGTTGGTCTTTTTGCTCGCTTTTTTTTTGGCCGTTTTTTTTCTACGGTTTGTTCGGCCCGTTTCTTTCCTGGCTGCTCTTCTTGACTTCTGCTCGCTTTGTGGTGCTCTTCACCGGCCTTCCTTTTTGGCTTTTGATTTTTGTTTGTTTTTTCGTCCCCCTTTTGTTTTTTATTTTTCGACTCCTCTCTTCTTATTTTATTTTATTTTTGTAAAATTCAATTTTTTTTATTTTTTTGGTATTTTTATGATTTTTTGTAATTTTTTTGGAAAAGTTTTGATTTTTAAGGATTTTCTTTGGTAATTTTCTAAAATTTTTTGGTGAATTTTGTAAATTTTATGGAATTTTTTGAAGGTTTTATGAAGTTTTTGATTTACTGTGATTTTTCTGTCAATTGATGATTTTTAATGAATTTTTTGTGAGTTTTTATAAATTTTTTATTTTTGTCAATTATCTGTGAATTTTTTTCCGATTTTTTATAAATTTTTTGTAAGGTTTTGATTTTTTTATAAATTTTTGAGGAAAAATTTTTTTGGGTAATTTTTTCTAAACCTTTTTTTGTTTTTTTTGGATTTTTTGAATTTTAAAATTTTTAATGTATTTTTATTTTTAACTTTTGTGAGTTTTTTTCTTTTTGTGAATTTTAAGAACCACTTTTATTCTTTAAAGGGAATTTTGTGATTTTTGATTTTTTAAATTTATTATTATTATTTTTAAATTATTTAATGCAATTGACTAAAAAAAGAAAACATTACCTTTGCCTTACCTGGATGGCGGCAGTGTTGACAGCGGGTTTGGCGCTGATTTCGGGGGCTGACAGCAGCACGTTGATTGCGGGATGTCAGCGGCCTTGCAACGCGCATCAAGGGAGAGAGAAAGTGGAGCCGCAAGCGTACTGCACGTTGAGGAGAGAGAAAGGGAGAGAAAGTGATCGTGGGGCGTCGCAGGGTAGAGCGAGGACGGGTCCACGGGACCACTGTTGACGTGGCAGCCACACGAGATGCGAGGCGGGAGCAGAGGAGATGCTGCAGCCTACGGGGCTTGGGCCTGAGCGGGACGATGAGAGAGGGAGAGACGCGCACGCGCTGGAGAGAGAAATGGGAGTGTGTGTCAATGCATGAGAGAGAGAGTGAGGGGGGATGAGAGAGAGCATAAATGAGCGAGATTCGAGAGAGAGAAAGAGGGTGTTAATAATTGTTAGTGGGAGAGAGACAAAGAGAGAGTTAGAGAGAGAGCCGGAGTGTGTGGGGTGTGTTCACGCGCCACGAAGCACGAGAGATTGGCCGACAAAGGAAAAAGAAGAAGAAAATTATTTTAACATCATAGGAAACTATCCCAAGAGACCGTAAAGATCTATTCGACGAGGTGGCTTTGAGTGTCAACAGAGGAGAGAGAGGAAAATACAATAGCGCAAGAAGGAGACCATTCTTGCGCCGAAAGGCACGCTCGAGAAGTGCCGAAGCTCAAAATTTGACCGTTGAGTGTGCACAACCGTCGAAATTTGCCGGAGCGGGCGCCCAAGCTCGAGATCAACCAATGGCGCTCGTTGAAGCAAATTTTTCAATGTTTAATTTTCTTAATGCTCGAAAAAGCCAAATTTAGTCCAAAATTTAGCTGAAAACGCTAGAATTTACTTGAAAATCGATAAAAAAATCCCCAAAAATTCTAGAAATGTTAGAAAATCATGGACAATCACAATCAAACATTTTCTACAAAATACCAAATTCGACAAAATCATCAAACCGAACCTCGAAAATAGCAAATCGCTCAAGATTTGGCGAACGAAAGCCCAAATGCGCTAGAAATGATACCATAGATATGCACACAAAAAAGCTCGTAAAGATCGCAAGATATCAAATTTTTACGGAATTAAGCAAAAATCAGTAAAAAATTATCCAAAAAATACCCAATTTTTTTTCAAAAATTCTCCACACATAGGAGATTAGTGCAGCCAAATAAAATCACAAAAAGCGCATCAATTCAATTGCCAAATAATTTGATCAATAAAATCCAAACTAGACAATTAAACCGGCAAAATTAGGTCAAAATTTGGCGCTTTTGGAGTGTGTAAATCCCTGTTTTGAGCTAAGAAATGCAGCAATTAGCCATTACATACATCAAATATGCAATCAAAACATTAAATTAATCAGGTACATTAAGAACTTTTAAGGCGCGCGCGTACACACAGACACACACACACACACACACACACACACACACACACACACACACACACACACACACACACACACACACACACACACACACAAATGATTGGCAGTTTTTACCAATCTTTAGGTGCGCACACAAAAGGGTTAATCTTGTCAAAATTGCAATGTGATTCCACAAATCTCTAGTTGGGCATGACCACAATACAACTCAATCATCACAATTGAAAAATCATTAAGCACACATTGATTTTTAGGTGCACAAACAAGGGCAAAATAGTGTACACACACCTAAAATTAGGCACACTCAATTAGAATGGACACATAGTTGATTTTAGTGCACATACACTTCCAATTGACCATTCAAGCATGCAATTCAATCAATTAGGCACACAATTAGCAACACACATTCACCAATTAGCAAATAAACTTGTCAATTTCATACGCCACCAAATCTGAAAATTTTTGGCATTACGATGGTGGATGGGGGGAAAGGGGAACACACCCGGCAACAAATAGCAAACCTCTCTATAGCCTAGGGTAATCACTGCACCCCGACCCACTGGAGTTCAACTTCAAAACTCACACAATTCGTTTACAAACCTTGCCCACAACCTTGTAAACACAACCTTCAACCTTAGCACAATCTGCTGTCAGCTCTCACTCAACAAATCACTCTCTCTCTCTCTCTCCCTCTCCCACAACACAGGTCCGAGAGAGGCACACACTTCTCAACCGGCACCACACAATAGGGATGGAGAAAAGACGAGAAAGGGAAAAAAGAGGCAAAGAGATGACACCAATTGTGGCTATGGATTCCCTTGATTATCAACAAAAACGATGACTACAACCCTCGTAATTTCTTGCTAACACACTCTCCAACAATCCTCAATGAAATGAACAACAAGAAGCTTGGGGCAAGAACTGATTCCACCTTGGCCCGGCCTCCTCCTTGGAGATGCAAATGGAAAGCTCCATACTTCGGTCTTCCGCAAGCTCCCCCTCTCCTCATTCTTCTTCTTTCCCAAGCACCTCTCTTCTCATGCAAAAAAAATGTCTCCCCCCCAAAACTGCCAAAAAAAGGTTCTTCCTCTTGGGCGTGTGTGCCACAACTTCTAATTTTAGCCCCACTTTCTTCCCCACCGTTGCATGTGGCCCTTCTCTTGCCCTATTTTGGGCTCCTTTCTTGGGATTCAAGTCACTCATTGCGTGAACCATACTCAAGTCAAGCGGGGCACCGACGGTGCTGTCAGTGCACCCTGTGTGCCCCTTCAAAATTTGTGGCATGGGAACCAGACCCAGTGGGGACCATGTCATCAATAGCTTTGCGCCCAGCGCTGCCTAGGGCCGCCGACGAACTCCAAACGTGCCACCGGAGGAGCGCCCCCGCACGGACTCCATAGCCAACGAGCTCCACGAGCTCCCAACCCATTCGATATCCACATTGGGCACCCTTTGCTGCCCTTATACCGTGCGCAGCCAGTCCCTCTTTGCGCATATGGGCTTAAGCCCCCGCCACGTGGCGGCTCCTCGTCACTTCGACCTCCATCCTCCCTTAAGAATTTCACCTAGGTTCACCAAAAACCTTTTTTTTCCTCCCACTTCCCGTGCATGTCATCTCCTGCTCAAGGATTCGACCACCGAACCGATAAGACCACTTAGAAGCCACCTTCCTCAGCTCCTAACTCCCTCATCTTGGACCCCTTTTGGCTCCGAAGGGCCCGCCAACCAATGCGACTAGAACCCCCAAAAAGCACCTGCAACCATTTCTTAACAACTGTACCCCGATTTCCAACTGCTACATCTTTTCGCTCCAGACTCTATTTGACAAGTAGTCGATTCCTGCAAGCTCCTTACACTACATAGCACCTTCTTGAACCCAGTTGAGGACCAAAAAATGCCAGATGGCATGACTCCCCATGCGGTCAAGTGGGCATCAACCTAGCTCCCAAAAAACTTCAATTCGCCATAAACTGCAATCCGTATCTTTGATATGCAATCTGAAAAGACGGGTAGGCCCCATAAATAGAGCACTACACATGTACATTGACATCATCTTGGGCCACCTGTCCTCAGCCGCCCTATCTGACAAGAATCTGCAACACACCGCACCTTCAAACTCCAACACCTTGGGCTTCGTATCTCTGTTTGATGAGTCGTTTGGACCTGCTCGTTCATCACTTCAAGTTCTACATTTCTTGGCCAAAAAACATTACTTTGATCACCCTTCATCTGCCTCCCTATCAGGACCTACCTAGAGCATTTTTGGCCTAAAAAACCACATAAAGCATACACCTCTGCTGCCACTTGCCTGCACAAGTTCTTCCCATCTGCTCTAGCCCTTTGCCATGAATCGATAAGCATACACATCACTACCTGTGCCGTCTTCTATGGTCGACACACTTTGGCTACACCATCATTGCCCAACCCTCTTGTTGAACATTCATGTTCAACCAAAAAACATCTTTATTTTTCTACTTGCTGCAAAAACTGATTAACACTTTTCAAGATTGAAAGCGAACCAAAAACACTACTATATATACAAAGTCTTATCCGTGGATTGTGTAAACTCTTTTCAGGTCGGTTGCCCAACCCTCTCCATCAAAACCTGATGCACTTACGGCACCACTTCCCTCTCAAAATATGGCTTGAGACGCACACCATTCACCCTGTTCCTTAGAAGACGACCATTCATCCTCATGAGAAAATAAGTACCATTAGGAAAGGCCTGCTGAACTTTGTAAGGCCCGATCCACTTCTTCTTGAACTTCTTTTGGAAGGTAAAATCTAGATAGCTTTCATACTTCATGACTAAATCCCCCCTTCTCTATTCGCTTCTTTGGCAAGTGGTGGTTGAATTTTGCTACTCTTTTCTCCCGCTGCTTCACATAGAAATCTGCTGCCACTTTGCGATCCATTTTCAGAGCTTCAAGACTGGTTATTTTATCCTGCAAAATATCCTTGTAAGATTTGTTAATCCGCCACATACCTCTTAGTGCCCCTAGCTGCACATGAACCGATAGCATCGCTTCCTTGCCGTAGACCAGCTCATATGGAGTAAAGTTGGTAGCCACCTTGTAAGAGGTTCGGTATGCCCACAAGCACTTATCAAGATTAGCTTCCCACTCTTCTACCTGTCTATATACATACTTTGTGAGCATTTTGACTGTCTGTCCATTTTCACTCTCAACCAAACCATTGCACTGAGGATGGTATGGAGATGAAAACCTGTGATGAATCCCCAACTTTTCCACTAGTGCATGCACCAGTTTGCTCCTAAAACCTTGGCACCGATCAGAAATGAGCACCCAGGGCACTCCAAAACGGCATATGTAATCAAAGACAAATTGAGCAAATGTAAGGGCATTTACCTCCTTTACCACTTTTGCTTCAACCCACCTAGTAAGATAGTCGATGGCCACCACAATGTATTTCTTACCACTTGCAGACTTAGGCAATGGACCGATGGAATCCAATCCCCACTTCTCAAACACATCCTGAGCTATGATATCCCCTTGTGGTTCAGATATTAGCCTCCTTTCACCAATCGTTTGGCACGGATGGCATGTTTTGCACCAGTAGTGTACATCTCATACAATTGAAGGCCACCAAAAATTGCCCCTTATAATGTGAAATAAAACTTGATTCTTACCTTGATGACCGCTTTCCTCATGACATTGCTCCAATACCATGCCAACCTCCTCCTTGTAAAGAACCCTTCTTAACACTCCATCCCTTCCGTACGTCATCAAGTCCTTTCCCACTAGAGTGAACCTTCGTGACTTTTGAACAATTCTTCTCTTTTGCAGCTTTGACAATCCCTCCTAACATTGACATGTACTCAAAAAATCATCAACTTCCTTGAGAGTTTCCCTTCCTGCATAAGTAGCCGGTGCTATATATAGACTTGACACTTGCGTTTGCACTCGACTGCTAGCCAACCGATCTGCTTCTTGATTTTTGTCTCTCCTGACATGCTTGAACTGCACTTCTTCAAAAAACTTTAACAGCTTCTTTATGGAAAAAAACCAATTTTTGAGAGAATCTCTTTTTGCCTTCCACTGTCCCAACAGCTGTTTGATGACTAAGAGGGCATCCCCCTTAACTATTAACTTGGAGATGCCAAATTCGACACACTGCTTGAGCCCCAAGTGGAGAGTCAAGTACTCGGCTTCATTATTTATGTGAACACCTTCCAAATCATAGGCCTTGGAAAACATTACCTTACCATGGGGGTCTTGAATGACCACACCACCTCCTACTTTCTGCATAACTTTTCTGTAAGTACCATCAAACCACATGGTAAAAGCCTCCTTAAATCTGGTTCCTCTGCAACATCCTCTTTCACCACCCTCGGGTAGATAGGTAGGTCTGCATCCTTGTTGACCAGGATATTCGCCAAATGAGACCTACTGGTATGATCAATTTTGAACTCGAACTCAAACTCCTGCAATTCCAGCACCCATTTCTCGATCCTCCTCCCTGGCTGTAGGTGAAGCACCACATCAGGCAATAGATTGTTAGATGTAAGCACGTAAAACTTTTGGACAATTAAATGCACTTTGAATTTGCGGCAGGCAAAGACCAAGGTCATCACCCACTGTTCAGCTTCCGTATGGGATCTCTCCCCTGGGCTAATTACTCTACTATCAAAATATATTGGCTTGTAGCACTTACCTACCTTTTGCATCAATACGACACCTATAGCAACCGTACCCACCGTCATGGCCACATAAAAAGCATCCTCATTGTTAGGAGGGCATACCGTAGGTAGTTGACACAATATCTCTTTCACTTTGTCAAAGGCCACCTGTGCATCTTCAGTCCATCGAAAACCATGAACTTGCTGGCTCAACTTTTGTAGAGGGTATACATATTGGGAGAGCATCCAAAAGAACCTACCCAAAAACTTGGGTTTGTGCACAAAAAAGGCAAACCTGTCGCATCGGTGGGAGGCTCCATCAAAACTAAAGCCTTTACTTTTTCAGGATCTACTTCTATACCATTTTGTGAGACCACATGGCCTAAAAAATGAGCCCGCGGCTGGGACCAACTTGCACTTCTTCGGGTTCAGCTGCCCTTCTTCTTCATCTAACCTTTGGAAACACAACTTTAACTTGGACAGGTGCTCCTCCCTAGAACTATAGCAACCAATGTCATCCATAAAATCTCTAATAAACTTACCCAGATATGGATCGAATACCCTATTCATCCAATCTTGAAATGTCGCACAGCATTCACCAATCCAAAAGGCATCCGTCGATAGGCATAGCACCCCCATGGTGAAATGAATGTAGTCTTTAGCTGATCCTCCAATACGATACCAATTTGAAAGTAACCAAAAAAACCATCCATACTAGAATACCGCTCATGTCCTGCCACTTGATTCAAAATCTCATCCTGAAACGGCAAAGGGTAGTGGTTCTGCTTGGTAGTAGCATTTAATCCATTCTTCTTGGGTGTAATGACAACAGGGGAAACCCACTCAACCTCTTTTATTGGATATATAATACCTGCCTCCAACAGCTTGTTGATCTCTTGCCACAAAGCCTTCTTTTTGAATGTCCCCTAGCCTTCTCAATTTTAGTGCCTTTGGCTTGTATCCATGTTTGAGAAGAATTCGATGCTCCACTCCTTTGGCCCCCCACAAATCTTTGTATTCAATGGAAAACAAATTAGGATACGATGCACACAACTCCGCATAGCTGTCCTTTTCCTGCTTGGTTAGATCCTTTCCCAACATGTTCTCTACCTCACCGGCTTCCAAACCACAAATCAGCTCCTGCGTTGTTACGAAGTGCGCAGTGCGACTAGGAAAGTGCCGGGCCTCTAACTGTGAGGATTCGTAGCAAAATCAAGCAAGGGGTAGACGATTTGAAGCCAAAAACACACTAAGAAAGAACAAAACTCCATCCATGAAAGCTCCACTTTGAAAAAGAACCAATACTAACTCAAAACTCTTGTGTGTGTGAAGATTAGGTGTAGCCTCGCTCCCAATTGCACAGATGCAGTGCTCATTCGACCTGTTAAAAACCCTAAATTTACGCTTCGATTCTTCGCCGTGAACATTTCATGGAAGCTTCAGTACTTCATTGGAGAAGCCCAAGTAGTTATTTGAGGAGGGGAAACCCTAATTGGAGGCCTCACAGCCTCAACCATGTAGTGGAAGCAGCACGGGACTGCACTAGCACCTTGTAAAGGAATGGTTGTATCTCCTTGCTCATGTGCCCAAATGAGCTCATTCTTGGCTCTAAAAATTCCCACACAACTTGAGCAACAACTCCAGCATCGTTGATGTGGCATTTTGAGCTATTTTGAGCATTTTTAAGGCTATTTTTGACCATTTTTTTCCATTTTTAGCCCAAAAATGTCACTTTTTGTCCGTAAAAAGCTCAAACGAGCTGGGAAAAATCCCTAAAATAATGGAAAAATCCCATTGGACTCAAATTTCATGTTGAACCTCATTTTCCCACTTGGACACGTCTTTCACGCCAGCGCACGAAACCTGCTATTTTTGGCCGAGATTGCCCGCATCGAACTTTCTAGGCAAAACGAGCATGCCACTTCAAAACACTTGACATTTGTACATTCCTAAATCAAATTAGGCATATATTTACGTGAAAAATCATTCCATGGCGCTACGTGTAGGGCCTCGCCCGCTCGGCAAGGTATGTACACGACTGCAACTGTGACATTCATTTTCGCATATATCACAATATGTATATTGTAGCATTTGGTCCCACACATCATAAACATTAAGAGTGAGGTAGATAATTTAATTTCACATTATGAAAGTGCCATGGCACGATAGAGTACCTTTAGAGGATTTGGTAGAATCAACTGTGACTCCAAACAAATCATTGTCAAGCTTTAGCAAACCTTCGTTGCTCTCTTCATCCTCCACACTACTCGAGCCTTCGTCATAGGTCGACTTAGTCTCATGCTCATAGCTTGTAGTAGACCCATCTTGACCATCCTCAGCCCCTAGATGGAAGCGGCTTTCCCTGGTCTTCAAGTCAAGCACTATTTGCCCGCCATTTTCTCAATCCGGCAGGGTAAAAACCCATGTTCCCCAATCCTGTTTAGCCCCGATTGCCAATAACCACGGCTGCCCCAAAATGATGGGATATGCATTTTCCCCTGCCTTCTTAACAAAAAAGTCAATGAGACATTCGATACCCATAACTTTTACCTTCACATCTTGGGCCACTCCCAAACAACGAGCCTTGGCATGGTTGGCCATCCTCAACCGAACATTAGACCTAACCATTGATTTGATGCCAATATCTCTCATAGCAGACTCCGTTATCACACAAAATTGGGCCCCACCATCAATATACGCTTGCACTTGTTTCTTCCGCTCCACCAAAACCTCCACCATTGGAAGCACATCCGTGGGTCTCCCCACCCTTAGGCTAGATTTTGCACCGCATGTGCATCACCTCTTGCATGGGGTAACCTCGTACTAACACTAGTTGACCACTGCCTTCTTAACCTAGGGTTCAATGCAAGCAATTGCCCAAAAGTGATGTTAGCCTTTTGTTTTTGAACGTCACTTACCAAATCATACTCAAGATGACCTCGTCCTAGCTAAAAATCTGCCTGCTTGATCTTTCTTCGTCGTCTTTGTCTGCTTGGCTCAGGCTGCTCTTTCCCCTCATCCACTTTCTCTTTCCCTTTTTTGGCTTTGGTTTCTTGTTCTGTCTTGGTCTCCCTTCCTCCTCTTGCTCTCTTGTTGGCCATAACATCCACTTCCTGACGATCAACACCTATAATATTCACTCTTTGCACTTCATCATTACCTGGCGGAACCGACGGTGCTTGATTTTCAACAGCTAGCTGCTCCCTTTGACCATTAAGCTGTACCCGTCCTTTGCCTCGACCAAATAAAGGGTACATGCCACCTCTTTCCCTCGGTGGGAGAGGGTAGTCCGGAGCATAATGGCCCTCTTCTCCACAATTGTAACACCTACCCGACAATTGCTTAGCTCTACCTCTTCCTGCTCTTGGTTGACCTCTGGCCATTACACTCATACGTAACTCTTGAATTTGCTCACTTAAATCTTGGACAGTACATACCCATTGTTGAGGAATAGCCACCACACCTCGATTTCCCATGTTGTCCACTTGAGCTTCCTCCCTTGGAGTTGGAACACGGTTCGGGACCATCAACTCATACCCCAATGCACCTTGTTCAATCTTCTTTTTGATCTTCCTTATTTTGGCTCGTGCAAGGGCGACAACCCCATTATATTTTTTCGGGCTTTCAAAATCCACTTTTTCTTGAATCTTGGGGTGTAGGCACGCCATGAACTTTTCCAATTTGACGTACTCACCACCACCTGCCAATTGCATAGTGATTGCAAAATCCCTCCAATGCTCTTCAAAGCGGTCAAGAAAAATTCCAAACTCTTCGTTCACCTGCTGCTTCAAATTATTTAGTTTTGCATCTAAATCAACAGGAGATACCTCTTTATGAAAGTCCTACAGAAATTGGGTCCGTAATGCTGGCCACATAAATCTCTGTTCACCCTCCAATGCATAGAAGCAAGTCTTTGACCTTCCTTGCATTAGCAGTGGAACCGTCTGCATTTTGTTATCCACCGTAGGCATATGCAACGACAGCATATACAGCTCAAAGTCGGCCATCCACTCCTCTGGATCTTCCTCTCCAATGAAAATTGGGCCATAACCTCTTGCTGCCATCTTTCCTTGATGAAAAAAGCACGTCCTCGATCAGATCCGAAGAGCAATCAGATGCTCCTCCGTGGGGGCACCAGAAGATGGATGGGGGGAAAGGGGAATACACCCGGCAACAAATAGCAAACCTCTCTATTGCCTAGGGTAATCATTGCACCCCGACCCACTGGACTTCACCTTCAAAACTCACACAATTTGTTTACAACCCTTGACCACAACCCTGTAAACATGACCTTGAACCTTAGCACAATCTGCTATCAGCTCTCACTCAACAAATCACACACTCTCTCTCTCTCTCCCTCTCCCACAACACAGGTCCGGAGAGGCACACACTGCTCATTAAGCACACATTGATTTTTAGGTGCACAAACAAGGGCAAAATAGTGTACACACACCTAAAATTAGGCACACTCAATTAGAATAGACACACACTTGATTTTAGTGCACACACACTTGCAATTGACCATTCAAGCATGAAATTCGATCAATTAGGCACACAATTAGCAACACACATTCACCAGTTAGCAAATGAAACTTGTCAATTTCATACGCCACCAAATCTGAAATTTTTTGGCATTACGACGGTGGATGGGGGGAAAGGGGAACACACTCGACAACAAATAGCAACCTCTCTATAGCCCAAGGTAATCACTGCACCTCGACCCACTGGAGTTCACCTTCAAAACTCACACAATTCGTTTACAAACCTTGCCCACAACCGTGTAAACACGACCTTCAACCTTAGCACAATCTGCTATCATCTCTCACGCAACAAATCACTCTCTCTCTCTCTCTCTCCCTCTCCCACAACACAGGTCCGAGAGAGGCACACACTTCTCAACCAGCACCACACAATAGGGATGGAGCAAAGACAAGAAAGGGAAAGAAGAGGCAAAGAGATGACACCAATTGTGGCTTTGGCTTCCCTTGATTATCAACAAATACGATGACTATAACCCTGGTAATTTCTTGCTAACACACTCTGCAACAATCCTCGATGAAATGAACAACAAGAAGCTTGGGGCAAGAACTGATGCCACCTCAGCCCTGCCTCCTCCTTGGAGATGCAAATGGAAAGCTCCATACTTCGGTCTTCCGCAAGCTCCTCCTCTCCTCCTTCTTCTTCTTTCCCAAGCACCTCTCTTCTCATGCAAAAAAAATGTCTCCCCCCCAAAACTACCAAAAAACGCTTCTTCCTCTTGGGTGTGCGTGTGCCAAAACTTCTAATTTTAGCCCCACTTTCTTCCCCACCATTGCATGTGGCCCTTCTCTTGCCCTATTTTGGGCACCTTTCTTGGGATTCAAGTCACTCATCGCGTGAACCATACTCAAGTCAAGCGGGGCATCGACGGCGCCGTCGGTGCACCCCATGTGCCACTTCAAAACTGATGGCACAGGAACCAGGCCCAGCGGGCACCACGTGATCATCAACTTTGTGCCCTGTGCTGCCCAGGGCCGCCGGTGGATGCCAAACGCGCCACCAGAGCAGACCCCTTGCACGGACTCCATAGCCAGCAAGCTCCACGAGCTCCCAACCTAGTCGATATCCACATCGGACACCCTTTGTTGCCCTTATACCGTGCCCAACCAGTGCCTCTTTGTGCATAGGGGCTTAAGCCCCCGCCACGTGGTGGCTCCTCGTCACTTGGACCCCCATCCTCCCTTAAGAAGTCCACCTAGGTTCACCAAAAACCTTTTTTTTCCTCCCACTTCTAGTGCATGTCATCTCTTGCTCAAGGATTCGGCCATCGAACCGACAAGAACACTTGGAAGCCACCTTCCTCAGCTCCTAACTCCCTCATCTTGGACCCCTTTTGGCTTCGATGGGCCTGCCAACCAATGCGACCAGATGCCCCAAAAAGCACCTGCAACCATTTCTGAACAACTGCACCCCAATTTCCAAATGCTACATCTTTCTGCTTGAAACTCTTTTGACAAGCAGTTGATTCCTGTAAGCTCCTTACACTGCATAGCACCTTCTTGAACCTAGTCAAAGACCAAAAAATGCAAGATGGCATGACTCCCCATACGGTCAAGTGGGCATCAACCTAGCCCCTAGAAAAACTTCAATTCGCCATAAACTGCAATTTGTAGCTCCGATTTGCAATCCAAAAATATGGGTAGGCCCCATAAATAGAGCAATACACATCCGTACATTGACATCATCTCAAGCCACATGTCCCCAGTCTCCCTATTAGGCCAGAATCTGCAACACACCACACCTTCAAACTCCAATACCTCTCCGTAGCTCTGTTCGATCAACCATCTGGACCTGCTCCTTCAGCACTTCAAGCTCTACATCTCTCGGCCAAAAAACATTACTTTGATCACCCTTCATCTGCCTCCCTGTCAGGACCTACTTGGAGCATTTTTGGCCTAAAAAAACACATAAAGCATACATCTCCGCTGCCACTTGCCATCTTCTCTAGCCCTTTGCCATCTTCTCTAACACAAGTTCTTCCCATCTTCTCTAGCCCTTTGCCATGCATCTATAAGCATACACATCACTGCCTATGCCCTTTTCTATGGTCGACACACTTTGGCTGCACCAACGACATGAAAACGAACAATCCAAAAATTTTCATAGCATCATAGCATCAACATTGCATTGGCATTGACATGGCATTGACATCACATTGCATCATTGTGGAATCTCTACACAATTCTACACATGCTTAGATCCTAGGGAGGTTGAGAATACCACCTTGATTACCTTTCCAATGAAGATCGATTGAACGGTTGAAAGCTCCAATCCTTCGTAGCAAATTAGTGTGTAAGTTAGCAAAATTAGTGAAATTAGCAAGAGGTTAGTGTGAAATTAAAGTGTGTAACACATAATTGGCAAGATAAGGTGACAAATTAGGGAATAATGAACACATTGCTTCATGCACACATATCCAAAATCCACAAAAACATAAACACACAAGTGAAATTAGTAGTGAAATTAGGGAGGAAACACATCCGATTATGCCACAATTACACTAGCGTAGGCCATCTCCCCGGCAACGGCGCCAAATGTTGGGGGGACTCCCTCATTGCATAGCTGCAATGACCAACAAAATTATCAATCTAGATGGATGAGCTACCCGGCTAGGGCATTTAAACACTCACACAATTAGTGAGCTAATCATGGCAATATGAATGGTGACTCTATGAGGTGAGCTTATCGGCTTATGGAGGAGCTAAGCCACAATGATGGGCAATCTCCACATCCACTTTTCTTCACCTCTAATCAACCCAATCACACACACTGACGATTGTAAGACGCACACAACACTAATCCTATCATGCAACACACTAATCACAAGCACACACACATAGATCTATCGAGCACCACACTCCAATCAAACCTACATGCACACACAAGCAAGAGAAGGCAATCACACAAGATTAGAGAGGGATTAACCACTAATTAGTTATAATCTAGCTAATCAAAGCATCATTAGCAATCACAAGAAGCATGAGAGAGGCATAGTGAAAGAGAATTAAGCATTGATTAACGTTAACCAAGTCACATGAGCAAGGAGAAGCTCAAGGACTCTATAGCCACACACCTCAAGAGATCTCACCAAAGAGTGCTCTCAACAACAAATGAGCTTGAGAACCCTAATTTCTTTTACACACTGCCTTATATACCTAGGATAAAAATATGCAATCTCTGGCGCCCAAGGCCTTTAAGGCTCCACCACTTACTGAATCTGCAACCTATGCACACTAACTAACCTGTTCTTTACACCTTGGAACTCCCATTGAGCCTATAACACATTAAAATATTACAATGGCTTGAAATAAATCGGGAATTTACAATACGTGAACATTTTGAGAAAATGTGGAAAATATGTAACTCCAATCTTTACTGCTTCTTTGTATTCATCCTCGATGTGTATCCGTAAGGCTCGCGCCTTTAGCATCTTTTGCTAGCTGAAGTTGACTCAGTTAAAAATAACCCTCCTTCACAAAGTCTAAACACCCCAATGGGGAAAGAGGAAGGTGAAGGTGGAGAGAAGTATTTTTCAAGCAAGAGAATAGATTCTTCATATATGCTTGCTCATGTCAAGCTCTTAGCATAGCATAGTAATAGAATAATAGAGATGTAGTAGAAGAAGAAAATTTCATTGGCTTGGATTTATATTTATAGCCAAGAGCTTGAGCATAGAATCCGTCTCTAGAGCTCCCATGAGAGTGGGAGAGAGAGAGAGAGATAGCTTGCTTTTCCAATCTTGGGCACTTGAGAGAGTGTGGAGAGGGGAAAGAAGATACCAAAAATCTCCACGAGCCCCCCACTTATGCTAGCGTGCAACTAGGCTTGAATTACAATGCTTCACTCTCTTCCAATGAGGTGGGAACACCTCCTAGTGCAACTCAAGCATGCCCAACATCTGTTCCCTCTTGCCTTGCATGCTAGAACTCGTCCCCACTTCTCTTGGACTCTTCTTGGAAATTCACACACCACACACACACACACACACACACACAAACTTGTTAACAATAGTTCTGTAATTGGACACTCAAGTGTCCTGAGACACTAAAGTGTCCTTTTTGTCCAACAACTTATCATAATTATTTGGTGAAGCTAGAAACAAGACTTATAAGTCATGTTCATATCCTTTTTTGTTTTTTTGCAAAAGTCACAATTGTGAGTGATTGTATTAGAATACCACCAAGAAAAATACAGATCAGCCTCAAGCTCATTCGAGCCTTGAGGGGCAGATGGTTACAACTATTACCAACAACCCAGTCCTTTACACAACAAGGCTCAACTAGATGGCGAGGGTAGCCCTAAGCCAATCATCCGAGTTTTTCCTTTTACTTATCACAAAAATTATCTCCTTAATTTCTTGTACAATGTCTAAAAAGCTAGCCACAGAGAGGTCGCTATCAAATACACAACAATTCCTAGCCTTCTAGATATTATTGAAGAAACATTATCTTACAATTTGAGTACAAATTAGAAGTGTAGGACTTCAAAATTGTTTCCCACCAAGGCACAGATCCTTCTTGAAAACCCAATCTTCCACGTTCTTTGTATCCATTTGCACATCTTCCCTGCCAGGCCGCGAATAGCCAGGCATTCCATGAAAAGGTGGGCGAGGTCTTCACTTGCCATTCTACACCCTGAACATCTATTGGACCCGATACCACGTGCCTAAATTTTGATGCCTGTTGGCAAAGGCCCCCACAACACCTTCCACAAAAACACCTTCATAAAATGAGACCACTGTGGATTCCAAATTTTCTTTGTAACCTCAACCCATCGCGCTTCCGACCATTGTTTCTTGCACTGTTTGCTCAAAGGGATGAACCAATCACACTAGTGCATTAGCACTTAGTAGTGCCCTTGGTATGAGGTTTAAAAAACTAGCTACTCATGGACCATTTCCAAGCTTTCCACTCAAAAGTAGATTCCCAAGTCGGCATCAAAAAATTGTCCAAGCCTTCTATAACTCTGTTGACAAGTAGCTTCTCAGTGCCATTGGGGCAGCCAGCTGGTCAGAGGTTTTCTAGAACTTGCTGTTACCATCCCAGAAGTGGATCAACCATTGGAGTCCTTTATTAGTCATGTTCATATATTAAGTCAATTATGAGGTGAAAAACATAACCAAATTTTTTACATTGCCAAAATAAATACCTTATTAGATTATGATGATATGGGAAAATCATAAAAAATTAGTATAGTTTTAACAATAGTTTCATAAATTGAATATAACTTCTCATCAAAATAAAATTTGCAATAGATGTCAAGGTTTATGTATAAGAAAAAATTTATTATAACAAGAACTTAAGCTTCATAACTTAGTTCTTAAACTAATTTTTTATTATAATAAAAAAAATCCTATTCTTAAAAACGTTGACAAAGAGGGAAATTTTGGTCTTTCAAAACCTCTTTCATTAACATAATGAGGTTATGGGACAAAATGTAAGGTCTATAATGTATCTACAGGCTGACACCCATCAACTAAGCATTTTTTAAGGTTTCAAAGTCACAAGAATCTTGTAATTTAATTATTTGTAAAACAACCCGTGCTATGAAAAACCAATGAAAGCTTTAGATCTTTTCTAGATTTCTTGTACCATTTTATTGAAATCATGAAAAAAGAACACTATAGTGTCCTTTTTGGTACCAAACTAGTGTTAATAAGTTCACACAAAGCAAGTGTGCTACTTTAGACATGTGGCCTAACTAAGCTTATAAACAAAGACTAGAGTCAACTTACTAAATGAGGAAGAGATGATCTAAACTTAGTCTTTAGATTTTCCTTTTCATTTAATAAAAACCATAAACTTACCTTTCAATTAACTAGCTTAGGTCCATCTTGGAGGCTTATGAACCTGACCTGGTGCTACAACCTACCTGCTAATTTAGGACCTGCTAAATAAGGATGAACTTTGGCAAAAATAAAACTCACCCTTTGGGAGTTTACCTCATGTGAAAAATCTTAGTACAGTGCTTTGGAGATGCGGTCAAGCTGCTCCCAAAACTTGCTAAATTTAGACATTATATAGCAAGTTAGAATTTCACCCCAAGGCTTCCCAGACTTCATACTTAGAATTTAAAGAGTTATTCTAATGACTTGAGTTTAGTACAATCAATTTCTATTTTTTAACTCCTATAATTTCACTTGGTCATCTCCTTTGTCCTTACCTTTGATCAAGGCTCGTCGGGATACAATTATCCTTACTTAACTTGTACCTATGACTGAGATAATTAATTAGCAATTACCTTTGCACTTTTATGGACTTTCCCCTTTAGGTCCCAAGCCTTGACCGGTTGGTCCATTAGCACTTAAATAATTTCAATTTTTCTCTTTTTATTTTCCTTGGACTTAAATGGCCAATTTAATTTGAAAAATATTTTTAGAAGATTAGAAATTAATCTTCATGACATTGTAGGGCTTTTTTATGAAAGGACCACTCATACCTCTTGGGTGGCATGCAATTTAATTGGGCAAGATCACTTCTACCTCTTGGGTGGCATGTAATTTAATTGGGCAAGAACAATGTTTGAGGAAAAACTTGCAAATAAGAGTGCTTGGTTCATCTTGTAAAAGGCGAGGGAGACATTGTAGGGGCTTTGTATGATAGGATCACTCATACCTCTTGGGTGGCATGCAATTTGATTGGGCAAGAGTGATGTTTGAGGGGTGGCCTTGTAGGGGCTGTTATGAGATAGACCGAATGGGTGCCCACCTGGATGGACAAGTAGCCGGACACCATATTTGTACTCTATTAGTTTTCGAAGCTAGTGTAGTGATACTTTGTGTAAATCTTGATTCCAGAGTAGTAGGTCCCTAAGGTGTAATTATGTCATGATGATTGTAAAGGTCCATGTGAAGCGGCCACTGACCATTTAGAATACCCTAGGTATAAATATCAATAACCTTAATGTGAAACAAGGCTTATCTTTAGAGAAGAGGGAGCTCTAAAAACGTATGCTCAAGCTTTGATTCTCTCTAACTTGTAATCATCGCAACTAATAATTGGGTAATCTGTTTCAATTCAGAAACTTGCATTGTGTTCCTCTTTCTTTGGTCTTTCAATTAAGTGTAAGAATTGTCAGTTTTGATGTGGTTCATGACTACGTCTGTGAGTCTTAATTGCAGATTTGAGTGCTTAAATCACTGTTTTTAGTCATTTTGACCATAGGAGAGTGTTCCTAGACCATAGGGCGACCTTTTTGGATAGTTCTATTGCAGTTTTCAGGACCTTTTTCATGATGGATCGTGATTTTGGTACCTTGTTGGATTGTGACTAGACTTGCTAGGATAGTGCCCTAGGTGTCCTAGACCTCCTTCTAAAGTTTCATTGCATTTTGAGTCCGTTCAAGTGACAAAATGGCGTGATGACCTAGAGCTTATCTTTAGAGAAGAGGGAGCTTTGAAAACGTATACTCAAGCTACAATTCTCTCTAACTTGTAATCATCGCAACTAATGATTGGGTAATCCGTTTTCGATTCAAAAACTTGGCATTGTGTTCCTCTTTCTTTGCTCTTTCCATTAAGTGGTTTGCGACTACGTGTCTGTGAGTCTGAATTGAAAATTTGAGTGCTTAAATCACTGTTTTTAGTCATTTTGACCTTAGGAGAGTTTTCCTAGACCATAGGGTGACCTTTCTGGATAGTTGTGTTGTAGTTTTCAGGACCTTTTTCATGATGGATCATGATTTTGGTACCTTGTTAGATTTTGTCGAGACTTGCCAGGATAGTACCCCTAGGTGTCCTAGACCTCCTCCTAAAGTTTTGTTGCATTTCGTTCCGAAATGGCGTTATGACTTAGAGTTGTGAGAAAAAACATAGGTAGATCTCCTTGATCATTGAGTGATTTGTTTGCTTTTTGAGTTGGTGTGTTTGCTCGTTAGGTTCACTCCTTGAGATTGATAAGCCCACTTTGGCTTAGTGCAATCTATCCCTTTTTCCCCCTGGTCAGGTCTCTCAAAAGTTAGGTCTTTGTGGCTTTTTGGTCTCTAGAAACTGGTCTTGGGGTACCCTAAAAGTTTGGATTCTCCCTATCCCCCTATTGTTGGCATTGCAACGTTTTTCATGTCTCTGCGTGGAGTAGAGAACCCTGGTGGTGGATGATTTATCATGTTCAAGGCTCACTCAAAACTCTCAAGACAGTCCTTGACAAGCCTACTTTGGCTTGGTGCAACTTATCCCTTTTTGCCCCTGGTGAGTCTCTCAAAAGTCAGGAATTTGTGACTTTTGGGTCTTTGGAAATTATTTTTGGGTACCCTAAAAGTTTGGATTTAGGAAACCTGGAAAAATTCAGCTCTAAAATCCAGTTTAGTCTAGGTGTGTCCTATTGCCCACAAGCTTTCTTCTTGGCTATACCAAACTCAATTTGGAGTTGTCTATCAAAAGTTAGAGCAATTTTGGTGAAGTGCACTTAAAGCTGCACTCAAGACAATCTCAAGACCAGAACACAAGAACTTTGGCTTGTATCTTGGTCTCCAAAAGGTATTTTTAGCTCAAACTTGAGATTTGGGATGTTCTCAAGTATGTTTACAAGATCATCAAGCCAGATACCCCCACTATGCTAAGTATATGGATCGCGATCCATGTTCCTCAGTCACATTTTTTTCGCTCTAAATTTTTTCAAATTTTGAAAGTTGTAGACAAGGTCATATGTAGGCTCTGTACCAGTTTTCATCAAATTCTGAGGTTGAGGTACATGGATCACGATCCATGATTGACCACATCTGGACTTGATCTCTTAGGAGCTTGTTCCTGACTATATCCACAAGCTAAATCTCAAATCTTTCTGGGTTTAGACTTGTTTTGATAGGTCAAATGCCCAATACTAGGTTTGCACTACGTTTTTTAGTTTGTCACTTGTTTTGATCCCTTTTGACCCAAATTTACTCAATTGTTTTCAAAACTAGACTTGGGGATATGTTTCCTTGTGTATGCACTATCGATTTGGAAAGTTTCAGGTTAAGCTATTACTATGGGTACATGGATCGCGATCCATGTAAGGAGCCCAAATTGATTTTTCTTGGTACCATCAGAATCACATGACTAGTAGGTCCTATGGTATCAATTGTTTTTGAAAATGGACCTATGGATTGAAAATTAGGTCAATTCTGGCACTTTGCATGAGTACTTGGCAGTTCTAGGCCTTTGTTTTGGTTTTCAATATCCCAATTTACTTTTGAAAATACCATTAGACCTTGTGATGGGCTCTAGCTACGGTGCAAGCTTGGTATCGGTCTCTGACAGAGGAACATTGATCGCAATCCATGCACCTCTTTGTCAGATGGTAATGAAACTTGACTCACAGCTTGCCCTTGGTCCATTGCCCTTGGTCCACTGATCCCTGTTATATGGTTTTTATGTGATTTGGATCACTTTAGGTCAAGCAAAAGTCAATCTAGAGGTCTGTTTTATGGTTTTCACCTTGAACTATTTTTGACACTTTTGATGAGTTTTTTGGACTTTTTTGACAAAACTTCTTTGGAGACTTTTGTTCACAATGGTCTTTGCTATAGGCTGGAAAAGTTTTTGTCCAAAAATTTCTCATGGATACATGGATTGCGATCCATGCCACTTTGGATTTGAATTTTTGATGTGATGATAGCTTATGATGTTTGTGGCCTGCTTATCAAGAAATTTTTGAATTTGGATAAGTTTTGTCCAACCAAAACTAACTTCTACAGTCTGTTGTGCCAGTTTTGACAATGTTCTATTTTTGGCTCTTTTGATCACTTTTTGCAACTTTTTTGCATATAGTTCTTTTGGGAAAAGTGTTTCTCTATGTCTCAGCTACTGCTCAAATCCCAACCAAAAATTTTTCAATTTTTTTTCATGAGGTGCATGGATTGCGATCCATGTTCCATCACATCTAAACACCAAATTTGGTCTAGGTACTGATAGTCTTAGTAGTCTACTCACCACTTCTTTTTGAATTTGGACAACTTTTTCCCAGTCAAAAGTGAGTTTTTCAATCTGCCTTGTGGTTTTTGGCTATCTTGCAAAATTTTGGTGTTTTGATCAACTTTTTTCAAATTTTTTTGCTATGGTCCCTTTTGGCAAAGTTGTTCCACTAGTTATCAGGGATGTACTTATCAAATAACAGCTCCAAATGTCAAAAGGTACGTGGATCGTGATCCATGTTTGAAATCATTTTTTCATTTATGCTTGTTCTCTATTTCCTATAGAAGCCAAATCTCACCCCTTTTTCAAATTGGATCCCAAAAAGTTGAAAAATCCCAAATTTTGTGTCTGTAATGACTGTTTTAATATTTTTTCCCTAACAGCCAATTCTGATGTGATTTTTGAGTTTTTCTTTCAAGAAAACTTGACAAAGAAATATCCCACTGATGCTCAATGTCACTGATCACTTTTTTGCAAAATTGGTCTCTGGGGTACATGGATTGCGATCCATGTTTCTCCACAAAATCTGGTCAAACTTTCCAGATTGCTTCTTGAGAGTCTGCTAATGCCCTTGATCCACAATTTTTTTAATTTGGATCACTTTTGAATCTACCATCAAATTTTTAGAATTTCAGAGTTATGGTTATTTCGGCTAAAATATGGTTTTCATTGTTTCTTTCTCAATGTTTTAGCCCAAATTTGATGCTGGAAGTTTCTAGTTACCCTACTCCTAAGTACTGAAATGAAACATGAAACAAAAACAAACAAAACTATACAAAATAAAGTTAAAAAAAAAAACGATACAACACTTTGAAAGCATAGAGAAAATTGAAAAATGAAATGCTTTTGGCTATCTCACTCACAATTCTCTTTACCTCTCGAGATAGATCTAGCAAGTGCTAGACTCTATCTAGCACTAAACTTCATGTCTAGTTGTTTCACTACTAAAGTGTAAATGGAATGGAAGGAAAAATCTTTGGAAAAGAACGCTCTAAATAGGCACTAGGTCACTCACCATCTAAGGATCATATCCCCTGCAACGGCGCCAATGTTAGCGGGTCGCCACGACGGACCTCTGCAACATAGCGATTTGGAACTAACATAATGTCAATACTCAGGGAAGTGACTCGAATGGGGCACGGAGACTCTTTGAGATTGTCAATCTCAAGAAGTGAACCTTAACAAGCAAACTTACCAACTCAACAAGAAAACCAACACTCAATGATCAAGGAAATTTGCGTATGTCCTTTCTCATAGCTCTAGGTCATCATGCCAAATCGGCACTCGAACGGACTCAAAATGCAACAAAACTTTAGGAGGAGGTCTAAGTTACCTAGGGGCACTATCCTACCAAGTCTGGTCACAATTTGACAAGGTATCAAAATCACAATCCATCATGCAAAAGGTCTTGAAAACTGCAACACAACTATCCAAAAAGGTCACCCTATGGTCTAGAAACACTCTCCTATGGTCAAAATGACTAAAAATAGTGATTTAAGCACTCAAATCTGAAGATTAGACTCACAAACGTGTAGTCGCAAACCTCAACAAAACTGACAATGCTTACACTTAATTGAAAGAGCAAAGAAAGAGGAACACAATGCAAGTTTCAAAACTGGAAATGGATTACCCAATCATTAGAAACGTTGATTACAAGTTGGACCAGCTTCGTAGCTTGAGCGTACGTACAATAGAGCTCTTTCTTCTTCTAAAGATAAGACTTCTTTCACACTAAGGTTATTGACATTTATACCTAGGGCATTCTAAATGGACAGTGGCTGCTTCACATGGACCTTTACAATCATTATGACAAAATTACAACTCAGGGAAATGACCCGCTACTCTAGAATCAAGATCTACACAGAGTATCACTACACTAGCTCGAAAAACTAATAGAGTACAAATGTGGTGTCCGGCTACGTGTCTGGCCAGGTGGGTATCCGTTCGGTCTGTCTCGTAACAAGGGCCTTGTATGATAGTATCACTCATACCTCTTGAGAGGCATGCAATGTGATTGGGAAAGATAAATGTTTGAGGGAAAACTTGCAAAGTAAGAGTGCTTGGTTCATCTTATTGATGGGTTGGTGTGCTCCTTGCTTATTGGGACAACATTATTCTTCTTTTTCCTAATGTGCATGCCATTGACTTCAATTTTTCAAGATCCCATCCTTTATTATACTTCTTAAAGCATTGGCCATGACATTACATTCTACTGTATATGCTAAGCATAGTGTTCATACCATTCAAGAAACAGTAGTGGTGAAGTGTGAAGCTAGGCATCCTTCAAGCGAGGGATTTTTGACAGAGATATAAAAAAAGAAAACAAATTGGATGGTAAAAATCACATGGATAAGAGCTTTTGCAACAAATCTTATGAAGTTTGATAAATAAAAAATGTAATTTTTGTGGTGTGATCCATATGGAAAAGCTTCACATATCAAAATTACATTGCTTGATAGAAATTGAAGATTTTGTGGAGCAAATGCAGATTGTGCACATGAGACTCCACTATAGATAAAATCACGGCCTAGAGAAGGTGGTTGGAAAACAAGAAAGAAAAAATTTGCATCAATTAGGTGCACATCACAATCCTCGTTGCAAATAAATATGGACAAATGCTAGCATGAAAATATATCAATGACGAACTCTCCACACACTACTAGTGTCTAGCATAGAATTTAATTTGAAACTAGCTCCTCTTTGAAACTTCACATTGGGTCTTCAAGAAACATACAAACATCTTTGTCACAAAGCTTTTAGATTATGACATTAGAGTAGGCCCTAGCTTGCACTCATAGAAGAAAATTTGACTATTGGGTTCTTTGTTTGCCACATTCACACAAGATGCATGGAAAAGGGTTATGAATAGAAAGCACCAAGCTTATTTGTAATGGAAATGGCATATGAACTTTGAGAGTAGCGGAAATTAGAGATAGCACTTTTGTGGAATTACGTTGTGAACAAAGAGGGTGAACTTAATTGATGGTAGCGACATAAACATAGCATTTAACTAACTTGGCATGTACAATACTTTTGCAAGAGAGAGAGTTTAGAGAACATGACAACAATTGAGGACCGGATTTATGTGGAGCCGGTTCCCCCTCCAATAGGCATTTGTATTATAGTTTCTCCCATCAAGAGAGACTTGGTACAATACAATCTTTGTGTTCCTTGTGACCTAAGTGATGCAATGAAGATGGAAAGCTTCATGCATCACGAGCATAACATAAAATTTGAAAAAAGAATTAACTATCCCAAGCCTCAATCCCAAGTCCTCAAACACCTTCGAAGGTGGAGAGAGCTAGCGGGGAATGAGCGTAGAGAAGAGGAAGAAGAAACATTCCATAGGAGAAAGAATTAGTTCCTTACTTATCATCACTCTCCTTGCTAGCATACATAATAGCATAGTAATGAAGATGGAAAGCTTAAGCATTGAAGCATGCCTCTTGGTTGGATTTTCACTCCATAGCCAAGAGTGTTGATGAAGGCTCTCAACTGCTCTGCTTGCTTGGAGAAGGATATGGAGCTCTTGCACTTTGCACTTCACACAATGAGAGTGTGTGGGTGAGTATACCTCCCAAGCATGCCCCTAGCTTCCTTGGTTGACCCCCCCTTGTAGCTCATGCTTGAAGCTCATTGGACCCCTTCAAGCCTAGCCAATCACAAGCAACAGACATATCAAGCAAGCATGCTAGTCTTAAAACAAGTATCCCCCTTTCCCCTTTAAGAGAGAGGACTTGATAAATGCAAAAACAATTATTTAAATTAACTAATTTGTCTTTGGACCCCTTGGGAGGACAACCAATAGGCTCTAGGCACACCTGAGGGCAACATGAGGAGGAACTTGACAAGTGTCCTAAATCCCTTCTTTGGACCAAGCTTACCTTATGTGAGGGTGTGTGTGTTCTCTCTCTATCTCCCTCTTGTAGGGCTCGCGCCCTCCTTGCATGGATAGGATTTGACTTTTTCACACCTTATCGTCAAGCACCTTAGTCAGCAATCATGACAAAGAACCTCAAGCTTGGGTTGGGTTCCCACCTCAAGCTCAACCCTAGCTTACCTAAGGTCAAAAGACTTTTAAACACTAACCTTTGGATGTCTTTAATGAAGCTAACCCTAGGGTCTTTAAGCTCCATTAGCATTTCTCTTTGATAGACCATCTCCCGTTTGGACCCATTACCTTTGGTCTCGTGCTGAGATGCATTCAAAGCACATACCTATCTTCTAACCCTTGTTCTTGTTTATTCTCCCACATTAAATGATCATTTTAATATGAGAAAATAATTTGGGTTGGTCAGATATTAGATTTTATGACATTACCTCTCTCTTAAAATCATAGTCATCCTCGACTATGAGGTAGAAGAGATAAAGCCTTAGTCATTAGTTTAATTTTTCTTAGCGGCTAGAGGATCCCTTTTTACCCTACGACATCTTTCCAAGATGGATGACTAATCCATTTGGTGCTTGGGAGACATAGCTACGCAAGCATGTCTGCTCTTTAGTCCATTTCATCCTCCCAAGTAGAGTGACAAATTCAACTTGGTGTTTGAGACACGCCATCATCACAAACATGATTCTAAGAATGCATACTATTTAGATGCGTGCACAATAAAAGAAAAGAGAATTAGTCTTATAAGACAAAAACAGTGATCATTTGAGAGAAATTTGTACATTTTCTTACTCTAATGTAGCATTGTAAGCATTGACAAGGTATACTATCCTTAAGCTTTATTCCTTGCATCCATCTAGCATCTTCAAAATGATAATTTTTGAGCTTAATAAGATACCGTCGAATAATCTTACCATGCTGTATTACCTTGTCTTCATGCCGAAGGACAGCTTCGAGTTGGAGCACCTCTTCTGGGTCTTTGATTTCGGGAGGATCTTCAATAATTGGTTCACTTGGTGGCTCTCCTTTGTAGGGCTTAAGTAGGCTCACATGAAAAACATTGTGTATGAGCCAATGGTTGGGAAACTTGAGTTGATAAGCCATCTCATTGATTGGCTTCAAGATTTGAAAATGACCATAGTATCTTTTTGCTAATTTAGCATAATACTTTTGATGGTTTGTAGGATTTTTGCTCATCATTTGCCTCAATCGAGCTTTAGGAAACTTAAGTACGACCCAATCATTTTCTTTGAACATTAAGGCCCTTCTATGCTTGTCAGCAACAGCTTTTTCCCTTTGTTGAGTGATGGATATAACCTCCTTAATATTTTGAAAAGATTCTTGTAGGTCACGGCTAGCCTAGGGTCAAAACATTTGGGTGTGCAGTGGGCAACAAGCTGTTTTTTGATCATATCTCTTAGCTTGTGCGTGATTTTCACATGACACCAAGGAAAGAAAATGTTCTAAATGATGTGTTTTATCTTTGGTATAAAGGGTTCGGGCTGATTCATAACGGTAATTTATTATAATAAATATTTAGGCTAAGGTAATTTTCCCAGCCTTCAAGAGTAATTTCTAACCTCTGGTAATTAATGGGTAACTATATAAATTCATTTATTAATTTTCCTTCTCTCGTTTATACACAAAATTGGTTACTTTTAATTAAAACAAGTATCTAAACTAATTATGTGAGCTTAAGATATTTATCACGAGTTTATCAAGGTGTGTCTTGCCTTTGATAATTATCTCAAAGGTTTTTGGATTAATTTGCTATTTTCCATCTTTTATTTTTTTTCTTAAAAAAAGTGTAATTATGCTAAGATAATTAGTTAAACTAATTATCTGAGGTTGAGATAATTATCATGGGTTTAATAAGATTTGATTTATCTTTGATAATTATCTCAAATTATTTTGGATTAGTTTGCTATTTTACCCCTTGTATTTTATCCTAAAAATAGTGTAATTCTATTGAGATAATTAGTTAAACTAATTATCTAAGATTCAGATAATTATCACGGGTTTAATAAGATGTGATTTACCTCTGATAATTATCTCAAAGCATTTTGGATTAGTCTGTTCTTTCTTCCCTTTTATTTTTCCCTAAAAACAGTGTAATTCTATTAAGATAATTAGTTAAACTAATTATCTAAGGTTAAGATAATTATCATGGGTTCAATAAGATGTGATTTATCTTTGATAATTATCTCAAAGAATTTTGGATTAGTTTGCTATTTTCCCCCTTGTATTTTCCTCCAAAAATAGTATAATTCTACTGAGATAATTAGTTAAAGTAACTATTTGAGGTTAGGATAATTATCAGGGCTCAATAAGATGTGATTTAAGATTAGTTTGCTATTTTTCCCCTTTTAGTTTTTCCTAAAAACAGTGTCATTCTGCTGAAATAATTAGTTAAACTAATTATTTGAGCTTAAGATAATTAGCACGGGTTTCATAAGATTTATTTTTCCTTTGATAATTATCTCAAAGAATTTTGGATTAATTTGATCATTTTCCCCTTTACTTTTATCTAAAAAAATGTGTAATTTTGCTTAAATAATTATAAAAATTACTCAAAAAATTACAGGATAATTTTCCTAGCATAATGAGAGTCTAACACAGCTCTGGTAATTATCTTATATTAATCTAAATTTAATTAGTATAATGGTCATTAATTTATGGTTAAAATGCGTAATTTCAGTCCTAATATAATATAATAATTAAGTAGCTTAGTATCCCTAAGCTTAATCTCAATAATCAACAGAGAATTTTGAATTAGGAGAGAATTTTAGAGTATACATAGGTTTAATGTTCAATTAATTAAGAAAATTGTAAATAGGTTAACCTAGTTTTACTAATTAAAAAGGGTTAGTGCTAATTATCGTTGATTAACCAACTAGAGCTTTGCTCTCTACTGATTTCTGCGTAGAGGTCCCTCTAGATGAGAGAGAATGTACCAAGGCTTCGAGTCTAATTTTTTGTGAAGGAAGGGGATCTTTTTATAGCTTTTCAAGGCCCCTGGGCTGTTTCGGGTAGGTTCTGGCACCTCAAGCAAGGCCCCAGCTTCCAACTAGCACCACCTGCTGCTAAATCTATCCCGGGCAGGTTCCCCACAGCTTCACACAACCCCCCCAGCTTCCAAAATTGATTTCTTCTAGTTTTACTGATTTTTAATGATGAAAATTGGAAATATTTGCAATTTCTAGAACCTTAGAATAAGAAAATCTTTAGCAATAATAATTACTGAAACCATCCAATTTTACTTAACTAATTAAATTCCTAGTGTAACCTGTCAGAGCCCGTAACTTTTCCAAATTTCATCAGAATCTGATTCTGAGAAATTCTAACCATAGTAAAGCTCTGGTTACGGTTCCAAAAATACCAATATCAGCCATAGTTGGATCATACTACATTGTTTTCTCAATAACCAATTTAAATTTAAGAGGCTTTGTATAATTTCTAAGGTTTCAGAAAATGGAAACCTTACAATCAACCCAACTTAAGGAATTGAGATGTCCTCATCTCAACCGAAATTGGGGAAATCTTTGAGAAGTGATACTTCGTCCTCCTATGTGGCGTCTTCAGTGGGGTAGTCCTTCCATTTTACTAAATGTTTCCTGATTACTCTGTTTTGCAAACTTCTTTCCCTAGTATCAAGTTTACAATTTGGTTAAAGTTCCAAAATTCCTTGTTTCTGCGTCACAATCTGTTTGTCGTCTAAAGTGTGGTTGGGATTTGGGATATAGGGTTTTAGAAGACTGATATGGAATACATTATGGACCTTGAGGTGTTCAGGTAGCATTAATTTGTAAGCTTGATCACTGATTACTTTAATCACTTCATAAGGTCCACAATATCTGGGGTTTCATTTTTTGTATTTTCCCAAGGATAAATTTCTTCTCTTTGGCCGTACCCTAAGGAATACTTTATCCCCTTGTTTGAAAAACCGATCAAACCGTTTCTGATCACCATAATGTTTTTGGTGGTCGATCTGTAGCTGCCTGAATGTCCTGTCGTATGGCTTTGGTTTGGGCCTCCATCTCCTCCAACATTTGTTTTGAAGCTTCTACTCTTGTAGTAGGGTCAGAAAAATTTAGGGGTGATATACATTCATGCCCATAAAGAGCATTAAATGGTGACATCCCAATGCTTTTATGGAATAAGGAATTATAGGCGAATTCAACCAGAGGGAGAAATTGTATCCATTTCCGAGGTTCTCTACTACAATATGATCTAAGGATGTCTTAAATAACTTGATTCACCCTTTCCGTCTGGCTGTCCGTCTGAGGATGATAGGCTGTACTGAAACATAGCTGGGTACCTAAGGATTCAAATAAAGCTTTCCAATTTTTGAAGTAAATTTTGCATCTTTGTCACTGACTATTCTCTTAGGAAGTCCATGTAATCTAAAGATCTCTTTGATAAATAAACGGCTTATGTCTGATGCAATGTAAGTTGTTTTCACAAGAATCAAATAAGATACTTTGGTCATCATATCCACTACCACCATAATGGAGTCGTAACCCCCTTTAACGGTAGGAAGGCCTGTTACAAATTCCATGCTAATGAATTCCCACTTCATTTGAGGAATGTCCAGAGGTTGAAGTTTTCCTGGCATTATTACTCGTTCAGCCTTAATCCTTTGAAAGGAAAGACATTGTTTGATGTAGCGGAGTATATCCCCTTTCATTCCTGGCCAAAAATAGCTTTTCCTTATGGCATTAAGGATTTTTGCATAGCCATGATTTTTCCTTTAATGTTGGATACTTAGGAATGTAAAGCCGATACTTATAATAGAGAAGCCCATCCTCAAGTGAATAATCCTTGATTCTGTCTTTATCTTCCTCTTTTAGGTCCTATTGATTGATAACCTGTAGGAGTTTTTGATAATCCTCATCTTCAAGGGAGGCTTCCTTAACCTTGGTTAGGATTGGATTGTTGACAGTGGAAATGGCCCCAAGAAAAACCTTACGGCTAAGGGAATCATCAACCACATTCTCTTTTCCTGGTTTATATTTTATTTCAAAATCATATTCCTGTAAGAGTTCTATCCATCTTCTCTGCCTCATGTTAAGTGTTGCTTGTGAAAATATCCATTTTAGACTTTGATGATCAGTGTGATTAACTGAAACTTTCCTCCTAGAAGATAGTGCCTCCAGAGTTTAAGAGCATGGATGATGGCTAGGAGTTCCAGATCATGAGTTGGATAATTCAGCTCATGGATTCTTAATTTCCGAGAAGTAAAGGCGACTGGTCTGCCTTCTTGGTTTAAGAATCCTCCTATAGCAAGACCATTGGCATCTGTTACTACTTCAAACTCTTGAGTGAAGTCAGAAAGTTTGAGTACAGGGGCTGATGTGAGATTTTGTTTTAGTTTGAGGAAACAGTCCTCCTGTTCTTTTCCCATGTAATTTTGGCTGTCTTTTTAAGTAGCTGCGTCAAGGGTGCAACGATGACTGCATAATCTTTGAGAAGATTCTATACCATCCTGTAATGCCCAAGGATCCTTGAATCTCACTGACCGTCTTGGGTTGTGGCCAATCTACTATGTCCTTAATCATTGTTGGGTCTACAGAGATTCCTTTAGGGTTTATTATAAATCTAAGGTAACTAACTTCGGGCGTGAAGAACACACAGTTACTCATCTTGGCATACAACTGATGTTGGCGTAGAAGATGAAGTACTTTACGTACATGGCCTTCATGCTGACAAGGATTGCAATCCATGTTTCTACACCAAACTGCATGAAATTTTCCAAATTCATTGAATGTGGTTTAGTTATGCCCATTTTGCACTTATTTTTGAAGTTGGATCAGCTTTGGAGTTTTGACCATCAATTTTTTAGTTTTTCACAGTTTATGGTCGTTTTGTCCAAAATATGTTTCTCACCTTTTTTTTTTCCTGATCTTTTAGGCCCAATTTGATGGTGGTAGTTTCTACTTACCCTACTCCTAAGTACTAAAATGAAACATGAAACAAAAATAAACAAAATGATGCAAAATAAAATCAAAACAAAAAACGATACAGCACTTCAAAAGTAACTAGAAAATTGAAGAATGAAATGCTTGTGGCTATCTCACTCAGAACCCTCTTTACCTCTCGAGAATAGATCTAGCAAGTCCTCAACTTCTAGACTCTACCAAGCACTAAATCGAGTGTCTAGTTGCCTGACTGCTAAAGTGTAAATGAAGTGGAAATCAAAATCAAAGTCTCTAAGTAAAAAGCTACGACTAGGTCACTCACCACCTAAGATATAGAATTTATAACTAGGACTCTCTTGGCCAGTGGGGACGACTTTACAAGGCTTAGACTTCATTATAGACTTTACAACTCAAATTTTCAGAGATTGTCCATCTATAATCAGAGATTATCAAATGATTACAAGGCTTATCAGAAAAATAATGAAGATACATCGATATTTTGGGGCTCATGGAAGAAGGGATCGACTCAAAAGACACCTCCCTATCTTGAATGACAACAAGAACTCATGCTCAACCAAAGATATGACTTTTGAAAAAATGTCATGTTTTAGATCTAGAAGAAGTGAAGTAGCGGAAATCGATTCTATTATGTACCTCAAGACTGGTTTAGTAGAGTCTATGGACCTATCCTTAAGTTCAATCCTCATAATGTTACCATCACTTTTGACGACTATGAGAAGCCTATATGTGTTTGGGAATTTGATCAAGCATACACAATGGTAGTCAAACCAAGTGTGTATTTCTATAGAGATGATGTCAATGAGCAACATGTCCACGTAAACTTGTTTCATGCATTACCACCAACAAATACCTCTCAAGGGGAAGAGTGGTATAAGGAAGAAGACGTAAATATAATCACAAAACTAGAATTTTTAAACTTTGAAACCAAAGATGTAAGTAAATATAATAGTAGAATCTCAATCGTAGAGACCAAGAATTGGTTCATTCGACCTTCAGGCATTTATGCACCTTCTCCAAAGTAGCATTTAACCTTTTATAATTTATAATTGAAAAAATTAAATCTTCATATGATTCAAATTGTTTTAAATTCAATCTTCATATGGTTCAAATTGTTTTAAAGTCATAATCTTTGAGTTTTGACATATGTTTCATCAGTTTTGACTAACGTGAGTGATGAGGTGTGTGTATAGTGATTGACATTCTGCCTCAAGGGATATGAGTGGATATACTCTCATGGCTTATAGTTGAAGAGCATCTTTAGATGGGAGTGGAGATGCAATAGCTTATCACCACCACCCAAGATGGGATAAAAAGGAAGAGACTACTATTGACACATTGTATTGTACCAGATACATTCCAAGCATGGTACCATTACACTACAAGAAACCTATAATTTAGAACACCAAGACATAAACCTTCACATGTGGAGAGTATCAAATGGGTACAATCCAAGTTAGGGAAAGAAATCATTGTTACTAATCGTCTGTTGTAAATAAATGCCCATGAACTTATCATAAGACCACATTGGTAGCTAGGAATATACTTCCTTTAGTAATGGCAACATGATGATTGAATATTGTCATGTTTAATGTATGGGGTTGGAAGTGTTTAGCCAATGCCAAATATTCTTTTATCCCAATACCTTGCAAATTATTCCTTGTCCTATCTGGAAAATCCACAATCCTATTCTTTGTCCTATTTGGAAAATCCACAATCCACAACCCACAAAATGTAAATATTTTGTACAATTCCCACAATAGACCCCAATGCTTAGCAGATTGTGCAAGTATACAAAGCCTTGATGGATGGGAGACACTACATGAGTTTCCCAAGAACGCTGCTTATTTTGATGACTACTTCAGTTATAAGAATTCAATGATTCATAGCAAAATGGGAGTACATGTGACCAATCGTTCACCCATGTAGGTGGTACAACTCGCATGCGACCAAGGAGATGTTTCAGCCAAAGATTGTGAAGGATTACTGGGATAACCCCTCAAACATACTCGCATGCCACCAAAACGATCTCTTTGGTGATACTAATAGTCGTTTTTTGACTATTCAAAATTGTCATAGTGAGCTACCTCACACTACCAAATTCACCCAAACACTATGGCTATCCCTACCATTTCACTGTACATAGGTGTGTGTGAGTTAGGGGGCTTTTCCCATATCTTCTTAAAACCCTCAGCTAGCTAGTCACTAGGCTAGTTGAGCCAAAAAAAAATAAAATATTATGGCCCATTTGTGTGTAAATATTGCATTGTATATATGGCCTAAATATAGAGATTTTTATAATTATTTTGATATTTTATTTAAATATTTATACCTAGGTGTGTGTTTTACTAAACCTGTGTATGCCTTCTTTCATCCTCTTACACCATAAGTATATATTTGCCAATGTGTACATACTCGAACCTCATGTTTTTCTTTTATACAAATCACTCTCACATTTCCACCCTCACCCTCGTGAAAACAAAAAATGATTTCTACTCCCTTAGTCACGTTCATTATATTATTTTCATTTACTTTTTCCTCTTTCACCCAAAATAATACAAAGAGGGACCATATCATATGCTTCCAATATCTTTCCATATCCATAATTCCTCCATATTTATTTATTTATTTTTTACTCAATATTCTAACACCATGTCTTCATTGAGCTAAAATCCATGAATAGTCCATACACTATTCCCACCATGTATATATTGCTTTCTTCACCAATAATCCTCCTCCATGCATGTGTCAAGGGCAACTTGGATTCTTTGTATTATGATATGACAAAGGAGGGGCTCACTCTTGGATGCATTGTACAAATTCAACAAAGAAGGGGGCCACTAAAAGACTTTTGCAGGCATAAAAAACAGGCTTTTTGGTGAGAATTTTGGCACCCATCTCCACTCCGAATTTGGAGTGGTGGTCAAGAGAGAAAATGTGGAACAAAAGTTGAATAATAACCTCAAAACGTTTGGTGATTTTTGGAGCCACCACCGGTGAGCTATGATTTTTTGAGTGGACCCCAGTCTGCCCACTTTTCTCACAAGTAGCCCATAGTCTTCTCTCACCTCTTTCCACACTTCTACACACACACACAAACACACATTCCTCTCAATCCCTCACTCAAACCTACACCTTAAATGGTTTCTCTCACCTTCTTCACCATTAACCTCCCCACTTACTCCCATAGCTCTCATATGAGCTCTCCATGTACATACACCATCTCTATGCCTCTCTCTATTATCTCCAAAGTAAAATTCCATCTTACCCCTTATATATATACATAAATTCAGCATGTGTACCATGCTTAACCTTTGCAAATCAAGAGATCTCATCAATGGAATTACCATTTTCATTGTGATAATCAACCTTGGCGGCGGTGGCGTAAAGAAGAGAAGACGAAGAAGAAGATCGATAGTCATTTTGAGAACCTACACAAGTAAGTCAAAAACTTCTTCAACCTTCACCATCACAAGGATTTCCTCACTTCATTCAACCATCTTACTTCAACCATCCACCTCATTCTACCCATTGTAAATTCATCATTAAATTTCTAGTGATTACTAACACTAACCACCACTAACATACTAACACAAAATAGTCATTGACCTAACCATAAAAGACACCTTACCTCAAGATATGTGCATAGTAACTCTCTCTCTCTCTCTCTCTCTCTCTCTCTCTCTCTCCCCTTCATTAAAACTCTACTTTCACCTTATCTACCATCAATAATGCTCTTTTTGAGCCCACATCCATGACACAAGCAGACAAAGAAGGCCCGCAATGTTTTGATATTCAGAAAAATCATAATCCTGACTTGTTAGCTTGTAAATTAGGATTTCCAAATAATCTTAATGATGGGTCTCCAACCTATAAATAGGCCCCTCTCCTTCTTGTAAAACAACCTCCAATATCTCACATAGCACCCCAACACTCTATGCGTGAGGAGAGACTTAGGTGTAGCAACCACTTTGTGAGATTCACTCTTGGTGTGAGAGAAGCTTTCAAGCTACACATTGCAAGTGAGAGAGCGTGAGTTCAAAATCTCAAAACCACTATTGTATATGTTCCTCCATCATCAATAAATTGAGGTTTGGTGCATCAAAGGCGTGCTTCAACGTTCAAATCTTCGTCCTTCCACTTGTGCGATACGGTTTAGTGAATTCAAGGTGACTTGTGTATTTTGAGTTCTATCGTTTGATCTTGCTTTAGAAAGTGTTTTAGTGTGTTTTCATCGCCAATTTTGTGTGCATTGTAAGAGGTTATTGTGGTGAGAGGTCTCCCACACCCTAAGATAGTGTGTGTGTGTTGTCAATGTTTAGCATTCACTAAGCATTGAGTGAGTTTTTGTACAAGCTCTACGATAGCAACATAACGAACCATCTCCATTTGCAAGTCACAAATAAGGTATCATGCAAGATCCATTTCTCTCTCTCTTCCCTTTGCTCTAGCTCTCTCTAGTCCATTCTGTGTGTCTTGGTGTGAGGTTGCTTGTGTGTGTGTTTTGTGGTGTATCTTCTTGGTTGTGACAAAAAATCTCTTGCGTCCTAGTTCGCATACCATAACTAGGTGGTGCCCCTATCTTGTTTGGGTTTGGCTGTGGGTTGGTTATTGTGTTGTGCTTGTGGTTGCCCCCAACCCTAATTGAGCATCACGGGAGCCTTGAGGGGTATTTAGAGGTCGCCTCTCTTGTTGCCCGCCCCGGACCGCCTCAATTTTGGTGCCCCCAGGGAGGACGGCTTGTGTATGTTTTGTGTAGGCTCAACCTTTAGCATAATCAAGTAGCTTGCATGAGTCATGAGAATTTGTATGATCCTTTTATTCCCATTGCAAGGCAAAAGGTGCACATAATTGTTAGTACTAAGTTACAATTTCAACGAGTAATTCATAGAATTTTGGGCCCTCGTAGGTTGACTGAAATAAACGCTTCAGTGAATGTATCAATCTCCAAGACTTCCCTCTTGGACATGGTATGGTGCCATACAATTTGTTGGAAGACATGAGAGGTAAGGGTCCTGATATCTCATGGCCTCAGTTTCTTGCATTATGCCCACAAGTTAGGAGGGATTTAACAAAGGCAGTTAGCACTAGGAGAAAGGTAAAAGAGAGTGTGGCTGTTTTAAAAATTGCACATGCTGAAATGAATGAGGATATTACACCTGTGCTAAATTGTTACATCAAAGGAAGATTGGTTAGGAAAGGTCTAGTGGATGGGGGTGCACAAATTTGCATCATGACAGAGGGACTCATGCAAAAACTAGGCATGCACATCCATGAGACACCTGAAATTAAAGTCAAGATGGCAAACAATAGCAAGGCTAGGTGCGTAGGCATTTGTAAAAATGTTTTTGTGGAGGCCTTTGGCATTAAGAAGGGAGTGGATTTCTATGTCATGTCTACCAAAGGAAATGGTTACCCATTTATCCTAGGGAGACCATGGCTAATGAAAATGCGAGCTTTGCAGGATTGGGAGAGTGGAAAGCTAATTTGCAGGAATGACAATCATAAGAAGGTTGTCTTTGACATGAAGGAGCAACGCCAAGAGGAGCTCCATGAAGAATCATCTCAAAGTGAGACGGAGGAAGGTTGGACCGATAGCACTTCAGAAGAAGAAAGTAGCGGCAGCATTATTAAAGAGGAGTCTTCCATCGAAGTCAATGGGGTAAGGTTTAAGCCAAACAACCAAGAGACCTCTTGCCCAGGTTTGGAAGAGGTAGGTTCCCAAGAGAACCAAAATGTGCAAGATGAAGGAATGTTAGAAGGTATGTTGTCTACAACACTTACAAAGGACGAAAGAGAGGAGTTCAAATGTGTGCTAAGGAAATTTCCTAGGCTTTTTGCTAAAGACTACACCGATGTGCGTGGAGTAGATGCTGTTCAATACAAAATTGAGTTGAAGCCAGGGGCCACACCTAAGGCTCAAAAGCTACGAAGGCTAGGAGTCATCAAGGAGCAGGCTTTACTCAAGGAGGTAAGAAAGCTTCTAGCAGCAGGTTTCATTTTTCCAGTGGAGAATTCAGAGTGGGTCTCTCCCGTTGTTGTCACTCCCAAGAAGAACGGCAAGTGGAGGGTGTGTGTGGATTACCGTCCACTCAATGAGGCAACAAAAAGAGATCACTTTCCCCTCCCATTTCAGGATGAAATACTAAATGAGGTAGCTGGTCATGAGAAGTACACTGTGTGTGATGGCTACTTGGGTTACTTTCAAATAGGTATCGCATTGGAAGATCAATTGAAAACAACCTTTATCACTCCTTGGGGTTGTTATGCTTTTAGAGTCATGCCATTTGGTCTGACAAATGCTCTTGCAACTTTCCAATGCTTCATGAACATGGTGTTTCAAGCATTCTTTTGAAAGTCCATTAGGGTTTTTATTGATGATTTTTGCATTTATAGCTCAAAATCATTGCATCTACAAAGGGTAGAAGAAGGTTTAAAGAAGCTCTACGACATGGGAGGTTAGCTCAACCCCGACAAGTGTCACATAGGTGAGGATGAAGTGATCTTGCTTGGTCACAAGATTTCCTATAAAGGCATTGAGGTGGATCCTTCAAAGGCAAAGGCTCTTATTGAGCTCCCATCACCCAAAAATCTCAAAGAGGTCATCTCATTCATTCAAAAGGTGAAGTATATGTCACGCTTCATTCACTTAGCCTCGGAGTTACTTCACCCTTTGTAAAAGTTGACACAACAAGTCGAGTTTGTTTGGTCTGATGAGCTTGAAGAATATTTTTGTAACATCAAAGTCATTCTGTCAGAGCTACCAACACTTATGCCTCCTTGTTGGGAGTACATATTCTTTGTTAGCTCTAGTGTTGGGAAAGAAACAATTGGTGCTGTGTTGTTACAACAAGATCCCCACAGTACCAGGATGCGACCCATCTACTTTGCTAGTAGGGTCATGAATGCTTCGGAGAGAGACTACACAGAAGCAGAACTCATGATGCTTTCTCTCATGTTTGCGGTGAGAAAGTTTAGATCCTACCCGCTACCAAAACCTTTTGTAATTCTCACTGCAGAAAATTTGTTCCCTTGGGTGTCATCTCAAATGAATCTTAGTACTAGGATCTCAAAGTGGATTATGGAGTTGCAAGAGTTCCAATACTCTTTCAAGGTAGAAGATAGTGTGGGTGCATAATTGGCAAGGATTCTCACTTATAGGGTACATGAGAAGGAAATTAAGGTGCCTCAAGTAAAGATCCTACCATTGCCACCACCAAAAAGTATTCCTAATGCTTTTACCTTGTTCTTTGATGGAGCTTTTCTACGAGCCACAGGGAAAGTAGGGGGAGGGCTAGTGTTGCTCAACCCAAGTGGAGAGGTGGTCATGAAAGAGAAGGTCAATCTACCAGGTTCAACTAGCAACAATGAAGCAGAATACGACACACTACTTCATGGTTTGAAGATGTGCATTGGCCAAGGTATACAACGTCTCATGGTAAAAGGAGATGCACTTCTCATTGTTAAACAGATTTTAGGCATTTGGGCATGCAAGAATGAAAGCTTAAGGACAAAAGTTCATGCCATTCGTAGGATGTTTAATCAGTTTGAAGAAGTGCAACTGTATCATATTCCTAGGAAACAGAATGAAGATGCCGATTTACTTGCACAGCAAGTGGTTACATGTGTTGAGAAAGAAGTGCAAGTCATCATGGTGGCAACTGCTGTGAAGCAACCAAGATACCAGGGATTGGAGTCATTGACTCCCATTATTGGCTACATTTTGGAGGGCGAGTTTCCACAAGACTTCACTAAAGCTCAGAAAAGGAGACTCATGAAGAAGGCAAGTTTCTATCTCTTCCTTGAAGGCTCCCTCTATCAAAGAGGAAAGGATCAAGTGTGCAGAAGAATACCAACTATCGAGGAAATTCCAGCCATTCTAAAAGGTTTGCATGAAGAGGCATGTGGTGGTCATTTTGCCCAAGAATTAACTGTGAAGAAGATTTTGCTTGCGGGGTATGTCCGGCCAAGTTTGCATGTGGATGTTCAACATTGGTGTAAAAGCTGTCACAATTGTAAGATAAATGGAAATAGAAGGTTGGTGCATGGCCCGAGGCAAATAGTGCTTGCAAATGGACCCTTTGAAAAGTGGGACATTGATGCTATGGGTCCTCTGCCTAGGACAAAAAATGGTAAACTCTACATTTTAGTGGCTGGAGACTATATGACTAGGTGGGTGGAAGCACAAAGTGTGGCAAGGATAAATGGGAAAACAGTGAGCAGGTTTGTCTACACTAATATTTGTTGTAGATTTGGCACACCTCTAGAGATTGTTTTGGATAATGGTCCGGGGTTCAAGAAGGGTTTACTCACAGAAGTTTGTGAAGAGCTTCACATTCTACATCGTCATTGCACACCATACTATCCACAGTCAAATGGTTTGGTGGAGAAGGCTAATGGTGTCATTGCAGGAATCATTAGAAAGATGGTGCAAAACAAGACAAAATTATGGAATGACTTCTTGGATGGTGCCTTGTGGGCATATCGAACCACATATAGGGAAGCCACGGAGTTCACACCATTTCACTTGGTCTATGGTCAAGAGGCTTTGCAGCCTATCGAGCTCAACATTCCAACAATGCGACTTCATGGCAAAGGTGCACAAGATGATCAAGAGGTATGGATGGATCGACTTCTTACATTAGTGGAGCTTGAGTGGAAAAGAGAAGCAGCTTACGAGTGCCACAAGAGGAAAGCCACACAAGCGAAAGAAAAGCACGACAAGAAACTGAAGGACAAAGGCATCAAGGAAGGAGAGCTTGTGCTAAGGTATGACAATCGACTTGACAATCGTTTTGATGCCAAGTTTGAAACTAGATGGCAAGGGCCATACATAGTCAAGAAGGCTTTCAATTCAAGTTACTATCAGCTTATGGACTTGAATGGTAAAGAGCACTCCAGGAAGGTAAACGGGTATCGCTTGAAGCCCTATTTGAGTCGCCTTCTACCAAAGGATCTACCAAAGATCTGTCCAAAGGCCGCTGTCTCATGTAAGTATTGTTACATGAAGCATGAGTGTAGCTCCAGCCAAAATTATGAGGGGCCAAACAATGAAGATCTCGTCAAGGACTCTGAAGCACTCTCTTTGGAAAAGATGCTCTATGATGGTACATAAATATACCATCATCCTGGGGGAGGGCTACTGATAGTCATTTTTCGGCTATTCAAAATTGTCATAGTGAGATACCTCACCCTACCAAATTCACCCAAACACTATGGCTATCCCTACCATTTCACTGTACATAGGTGTGTGTGAGTTAGGGGGCTTTTCCTATATCTTCTTAAAACCCTCAGCTAGCTAGTCACTGGGCTAGTTGAGCCAAAAAAATAAAATATATTATGGTCCATTTGTGTGTAAATATTGCATTGTATATATGGCCTAAATATAGAGATTTTTATAATTATTTTGATATTTTATTTAAATATTTATATCTAGGTGTGTGTTTTACTAAACCTGTGTATGCCTTCTTTCATCCTCTTACACCATAAGTATATATTTGCCAATGTGTACATACTCGAACCTCATGTTTTTCTTTTATACAAATCACTCTCACATTTCCACCCTCACCCTCGTGAAAACAAAAAATGATTTCTACTCCCTTAGTCACGTTCATTATATTATTTTCATTTACTTTTTCCTCTTTTACCCAAAATAATACAAAGAGGGACCATATCATATGCTTCCAATATCTTTCCATATCCATAATTCCTCCATATTTATTTATTTATTTTTTACTCAATATTCTAACACCATGTCTTCATTGAGCTAAAATCCATGAATAGTCCATACACTAGTCCCACCATGTATATATTGCTTTATTCACCAATAATCCTCCTCCATGCATGTGTCAAGGGCAACTTGGATGCTTTGTATTATGATATGACAAAGGAGGGGCTCACTCTTGGATGCATTGTACAAATTCAACAAAGAAGGGGGCCACTAAAAGACTTTTGCAGGCATAAAAAACAGGCTTTTTGGTGAGAATTTTGGCACCCATCTCCACTCCAAATTTGGAGTGGTGGTCAAGAGAGAAAATGTGGAACAAAAGTTGAATAATAACCTCAAAAAGTTTGGTGATTTTTGGAGCCACCACCGGTGAGCTATGATTTTTTGAGTGGACCCCAGTCTGCCCACTTTTCTCACAAGTAGCCCATAGTCTTCTCTCACCTCTTTCCACACTTCTACACACACACACAAACACACATTCCTCTCAATCCCTCACTCAAACCTACACCTTAAATGGTTTCTCTCACCTTCTTCACCATTAACCTCCCCACTTACTCCCATAGCTCTCATATGAGCTCTCCATGTACATACACCATCTCTATGCCTCTCTCTATTATCTCCAAAGTAAAATTCCATCTTACCCCTTGTATATATACATAAATTCAGCATGTGTACCATGCTTAACCTTTGCAAATCAAGAGATCTCATCAATGGAATTACCATTTTCATTGTGATAATCAACCTTGGCGGCGGTGGCGTAAAGAAGAGAAGACGAAGAAGAAGATCGATAGTCATTTTGAGAACCTACACAAGTAAGTCAAAAACTTCTTCAACCTTCACCATCACAAGGATTTCCTCACTTCATTCAACCATCTTACTTCAACCATCCACCTCATTCTACCCATTGTAAATTCATCATTAAATTTCTAGTGATTACTAACACTAACCACCACTAACATACTAACACAAAATAGTCATTGACCTAACCATAAAAGACACCTTACCTCAAGATATGTGCATAGTAACTCTCTCTCTCTCTCTCTCTCTCCCCCCTTCATTAAAACTCTACTTTCACCTTATCTACCATCAATAATGCTCTTTTTGAGCCCACATCCATGACACAAGCAGACAAAGAAGGCCCGCAATGTTTTGATATTCAGAAAAATCATAATCCTGACTTGTTAGCTTGTAAATTAGGATTTCCAAATAATCTTAATGATGGGTCTCCAACCTATAAATAGGCCCCTCTCCTTCTTGTAAAACAACCTCCAATATCTCACATAGCACCCCAACACTCTATGCGTGAGGAGAGACTTAGGTGTAGCAACCACTTTGTGAGATTCACTCTTGGTGTGAGAGAAGCTTTCAAGCTACACATTGCAAGTGAGAGAGCGTGAGTTCAAAATCTCAAAACCACTATTGTATATGTTCCTCCATCATCAATAAATTGAGGTTTGGTGCATCAAAGGCGTGCTTCAACGTTCAAATCTTCGTCCTTCCACTTGTGCGATACGGTTTAGTGAATTCAAGGTGACTTGTGTATTTTGAGTTCTATCGTTTGATCTTGCTTTAGAAAGTGTTTTAGTGTGTTTTCATCGCCAATTTTGTGTCCATTGTAAGAGGGTATTGTGGTGAGAGGTCTCCCACACCCTAAGACAGTGTGTGTGTGTTGGCAATGTTTAGCATTCACTAAGCATTGAGTGAGTTTTTGTACAAGCTCTACGATAGCAACATAACGAACCATCTCCATTTGCAAGTCACAAATAAGGTATCATGCAAGATCCATTCCTCTCTCTCTTCCCTTTGCTCTAGCTCTCTCTAGTCCATTCTGTGCGTCTTGGTGTGAGGTTTCTTGTGTGTGGTTTTTGTGGTGTATCTTCTTGGTTGTGACAAAAAATCTCTTGTGTCCTAGTTCGCATACCATAACTAGGTGGTGCCCCTATCTTGTTTGGGTTTGGCTGTGGGTTGGTTGTTGTGTTGTGCTTGTGGTTGCCCCCAGCCCCAATTGAGCAGTACGGGAGCCTTGAGGGGTGTTTAGAGGTCGCCTCTCTTGTTGCCTGCCCCGGACCGCGCCTCAATACGATTCGCATGCCACCAAAGAGATGTTTCAACCAAAGATTGTGAAGGATTACTGTGATAACCCCCCATACATACTCCCAGAGTGGAGCCACTGTAATCAAGTAGTAAAGGATCATAATGGTTATTATAGAGTACATTATTTTAGGACCATTAGAACTTATTGAAGACTTTTGAGTCATATTGTAGGTTTTTGAACCACAAAATTTTATGATATAGAATTGATTTAATTTATTCATTACTCTTTCTTCCATTCTCTTGTCTACTTCTCAATGTCAGCTTTATTTTTCTAAGAGGGACTTAAAGGGGAATATGATATATTGTACTAAGAGCAATCTTGGTTCATATGGCACAGTAAGTTACCATGGCTCTGAGAGAAAATGTGGCCATTGTAAATACCAATGTACCGATTGTGCCTCAGCAAACAGTCATTGATAGAGACATCGATGCTATGCTCCACAAGTCTTGACCTAGAAAATTTAATAGAGAAGGAAAAGTTCTTGAAGGTTGGATTGAGCATATGGATTATTAATTTGATCTGGCTCATTCATCTACATAGAACAAGGCTATTATGGCTAAATTAAAATTGAAAAAGATGGCCAAACATTGGTGGAGAGACCTTTGTACTAAGAACAATGTCAACCCAAAAATTACTGAACCACTGCATAGTCTTCCCATCCAAAGTAGTCTCAAACTGGCGCATCTTAGCCTCGGCATCGTACACTCTAGCAAATCCTCTGGCCTGCCATCTTCTCTCGTATTGCGATATGTGGCAATCGGGGTCTTCTTTTGACTTTCCCCAAAAGGTCCAGAATTTGACGCACATATCCTGCCTAGCCACCACCATATTTGTAGGTCCACCTGTTTGTACAGGATTTCCTGCATTCGCACTTCCCAATGGATCAAAAATCAATCTCCTTCTTGCCACTAATGCATGTTGAATAACTGCAACCGCAAACAGCCGCGGAAATATATCCTGCTCTTCATTCGGTACTTCCTCTTCCCATCTATCACTCAGATAATCCTCTGCGCCATCCAAATCCTCCACATTATCATCTGAATCTACCCCTATACAAACTCGGTGCATCCTCGTATAATCCAAAATTCCCTGCAGTTTCGAATGCTGACCATCTCACCCATACAATTGCCGAAACCGCCTAGAAACTGACCTTGTCCAATATGGGAATATATCCTCCTCTGCTTCCTCCAAAGTGCAACCAACTACCCATGCCAACTCACACTATTTTGAACATCCTCCCTCCATTGCTACAGCACTCGCTCCTACAAGAGAAACTTGAATCCATCCATGCTACATCAAACATACACCGTGATCGCCAAGTGTTTAAGGCATAGACATTCAGAATAATTTTGGAGAAACTTGAGGGGCAAGCGATTGAGAATTTTGGTAACTTGAGTCTTGTGGATATGTACACACATTGTAGGCAATTTTATGAGCAAGCAAATGCTGAAAAAATTCCATTTTATGGTTCACTCCCATGTATGCTCTCTTTTTTTACTATTGAGGATGTACGTGGTGGGCTTGAAAAGTTGGCCACTCACAAAACGGGAGATCTTCAAGGTATCAAGCCGGAGATGATCAAATGGATGGGAGATTTTACCCATGAGTGGATGTGTGATATGTGCAACCTTGCACGTCAACATGGTATGCTTTATGATTGGAGTACTAGTTGGGTTAAGCCTTTGCATAAAGGAGGGGATGTAAAGAATGTAAACAACTACCGAACTATAGTGATTGGGTCTCTTATGGCAAAGTTGTTTGGGTGCATGATGGAGATGAAATTGAGTGATTGGACTGAATAGAATGACAAGTGTGCAAAGGGACAAGCGGGTTTTTGTCAATGCCATAGCACCATTGATCATCTTGTCACTCTTCATGTTCTCATGGAGGAAAGTCGGTTGAAAGGAAAGCGATTGTATTGTTGTTTTGTGGACTTCAAGAAAGCCTTTGATATGATTCCACGTAACAATTTGTGGAGAAGGATGGAAGAACTCCAAGTATCAAGTGACTTTATGCTTGTGGTTTCTCGAATCTATGAGACGGTGATTTGTCAATGCGCATGGGAAGAGAAATTTCAAAAAAAATTGTAAGCACTATTGGGGTTAAACAAGGAGGTCCGTTGTCACCAACTCTCTTTGGTCTATGCATCGATCAATTGGAACAAATGGTACTTGACTTTATGCAAGAAGAGGGCATTGAAGAGGTCACTATTTGCAATGCGGTAATCATGCTTTTGTTGTATGCGGATGATGTAGTGCTTCTAGCACACACTTTAGAAGATGTACAAAAGCTTATGGTTATCCTTGAGAACTTTGTTTTGCATAGTGTCCTGATTGTGAATGAATAAAAAACAAAGGTTATGCTTGTGAAAACCAACCATAAGGAGAAGCCCTGCATTGTGTACAACAATGAGGCACTTGACGTTGTTGAGAGCTTTAAGTACCTTGGCCTTGAGGTTCTGTTAAGGCGGTTACGCCGCTAGCGGAAGCTAAATAGCGAGAACTCAACCAACAACAGAATTTGTCAGACGAGGACGGAGCTTGACCTGCAGGCGCATGGAAACAACTAGGTGGGTGTCAAATCACCTACTCGACCTTCTAATGACAATCACTACTAAGGAAATCAAATCTAAGTTCTAGAATACGCAAGTGACTGAAATCCGTACTACGAACGAATGCTATACAAAACAGGATCTAGAATCATTGAATCGATCTCAAACTCAAGGGGAAGTCTATACACTAGGTAAGAACAACACCCTAAAGACTTGAACTGCAAAATCAACCTATAATCACCCCGTGCGGTAAACGCGTATGAAGACAAGCCAAAAAATACAGGTGATCGAAACTTGAACCCGATGGTACTAATGTGTAGCTCTACTCGTTGTGGTTCTATAGATATGCTGCACGCTCTATTCCGACACACGAGTTGGAAGAAAACTCACACCGAAGCTCGTAGGAACTTACCACACATAGAAGCTGATAGCGCGCACTCTTGGTATCAGTGCGTAGCTCTCGCCGTTGCTAACACAATGGCGGTGTCGCTTCTCCAATGGCGGCTCCGTAGCTCGCGTAGCAAGTAGATAAGACTCTCTCTCTCTCTCTCTCTCTCAGACATAGTCACGGCGCTCAAAAACTCACTTTGATTAATAAACTGAATCCCCCTTAGGTTACAAAACTTTGGCTTATATACCTCAGTCTTGGAGGTGAGAACATCTCTAACTAATTACATCAGCAAGTGAAATTACTTCGGAATTACAAGCTGGAAACTCAATTGAGTCCCGTTACTTAATGAATGGCTCAATTCAAAATCAATGTCGGAAAGACATTTATTACAATCAATGGTTACAAAAATGATGAGTGTGAGCAGAAATGTGGGTGTGATCCTCTGCTGGCTCAACACTCCCCTCCCCCGCGTTCATGTCGTCCCTGACATGACTTTTATGCTTGGTCAATAAAGTCCTGTCGTCTTGAGCATCTGCAAATGTGATTGGTATCGTAGGTTGCCGATGGTCAAGGTTGGGCCGAATATTTTGCTTTCGTGGGTGAAAAAGCCGGTGTAGAAATCTTCTTTGAATGTTTGCATGTGGAAGCTAGGCAAAAACATAATCCTCTGGTATAGGAGGTGCAACACTTTTGGAGAAGGCTGCAATGAAAGATCATACATCATATCAGTCACTGTGTCGGCCGTTGATAGTAGACTCGAGGTCGTGGCTTTATCTGGCGCGAACACTTCAATGCAAGCTAAGAGAGTCCTGCAAATTTTCTTGAGCATCTGACACGAAAGGTCAGGAGAGCCAGTAAAGAGCTTGATGGTGCCCGTTAGGGTTTTCACCATGTAGGCTTTACCTATTCTCTCTCCTGCCTTTAGTCCTGGCATCCTGGGGTAATTAAGCCAATTTGGCTTCTTTTCTGCAATCTTGCCATGCTCTTTCCAGCTTCTGACTCTTGGCACCGGGCAGAAGGTTGCATTCTCCCGAATCTCCTTTGGTGCCTCCACCAAGTAGATGAGGTAGGTTGGGTATTTTTTCAGCCAACCTTTCCTCCATCTAGGCTGCGAATCTACAATCTTCTTTGATTGTTCCTCTTTTGTGATGTCGCCTTCGTAAAGAGCGACATACTGCTCCTCCTCTATCCTCTTTTTCGTTTTTATCACTTCAAACTTCATCAAAGGGAAAGGCAGGCTGGGTTGCATCCACTCTTCATGGAGCACTTTTGTGTCTAATCCCTGAAGTCTAATGGAGATTAGGAGTCTCCTCTCCCATTCCATTTCCGCCTTGGCACTCTCCTCTGTTGACTTTGCTATTTGGTCATGGAGCCTTTGTTCTTCTTCTTCAGAGATTCCTGAAGTCGAGGCCACCTCGTGAAGTGGGGCTTGATCTTCAATTGTGGTTGCCTCTCCAGTTTCTGGTAGCTCTATGGCTGCTCCACCTGATTCTTCTTGTGGTGTCTCTGTCTCTCTTCTTTGTTGCTCTTGTAGATCTTGGAGCTGTTTGCGGAGGGTCTCATTCTCTGTTCTTAGTGTTTGATTTTCTAAAGTGAGCCTCTCCTCTGCTGCCAATGATCCCTCCGCAATGTGCAACCTTTGCACTTGATCTAATCTTAGCTCTCTTTGTAAGCTTCGGACCTGGTCTTCCAGAGCTGGTACAAGAGCTCCCTCTTGATCGGTTCCTGCTCTGCTAGCTCTAGGAGTAGTCCTGAGTCTAGTGATTGTTCTTTCATGGAGCTCGACTCTTTCCCTCAGCTCAATGAGCTCATCTTTAGCCGCCTCCAAGTCGTCTTCCATCCGCTCCCTTGCTTCCTGTGCACTCTCCTCTGTCCCTCTCCGATCATCTTGTTTTTGTAGGTGGATCCCATAGACTGCCTCAAGGGCCTCTTCTTCAGTGTACCCTATCGCTACCAGATCCTCATAATCGTTTTTCTTTTGCTGAATTGGATCTATCTCCTTTTCCTTGGTCCCGGCCTCCGGCTTTTCCATACCAGCCGTGTCCATCTCTACTGTGGTCTCTTCCACAATGATTTCCGTCTTCTTCGGGCTTGGTACATCAGTAAAGGAGGGCTGATTGTCCTCAGTCATCTTGGCTTTCCCTTTGTTTGCTTGCCCGTCTTTCTCTTGAGGTTCAATAGACTCATCTACTTTGTTCTTCCCCTTGTCGTCCTTTTTCAGCTCAGCTTTTAAAAGCTGTACTTCCTCTTCAGTGTATGGCTCGACAAGTTGCTGCTCCAGTATAGCCTCTGACTCCTCATAAGCTCTAATATATTGATCATATTGATCAACATGTGGCCTGGCTGAGCTAGTTCCAACTTTAGTGGGATCTGGCATCCACTTTTCTTCAAAGTCCCCCTTTAGAGCTCTTTCCGCTCTAAATTGCTCCACCAGTCTTTCCATTCTTGCCGCTTTCTGACTTTTGGTTTGCTTGGGAGCAACCTTCTTCTTTGCTTTCTTCATAAGCGGCTCATCCACATCCTCTTCAGGTTTTGAAACTATTTCTAGTTTCCTGCATGCTCTTGTGGATGCCCTCTTGGATACTTCAGGCTGTTCTTCCTTCTCATCGGCTTCTCTAAGCCACTCATTCTGGGAGGGAACCTTTGGCCATTGATCTCTCGCTCCAATAGCTTCATAAGCTATTCTTGTCAGAACTTCAGCTCCTCCTATATACTTTGGCTTCTCGTTGTGCATGGCAATTACTTGCTCGTGGATGTGTTGAGCGTAATTCACCTCTTTTGGCATATTGCTCTTCAATGCCCATGTGATGGTAGTTGCAATGGCATGGGGTGGTGTCGTATACTTTTGCGGTCTTTTACTGCAAATATGGAGAAAGTGGTTGTACAGTCGGCAAAGGGTTGCCGCTCTTTGGTCTGCCATATCTCCATAGGTTGCATTCTGTTTCTTGGACCCATAAACCTCTATAGCCTCCCTTCTTTCCCTGACAGAGCTCCCTTTGTTGTGTATCTTCAATGCATCTGCAATGAGCTGTGGAGTGATCTGTACCTCTACTTTCTCTCCATCTATTGCTGTCATTGTGGCTTTCCCATCCTTCTGAATGGAGGTTGCCAACTCATACACTCTTCTTGTATCTACACCTGATGGTCTCGAGGTGAAGAATATGTGCAAGTCTGCCCTTTCCAGGTACCTGCTGATGTTCTCTGACCTGCTATAATCCGCCAATTCTTGTGGGATCATCGGTATATCCACTGCTTGCCCTTGAGGATCTCTGAAAGTCCCCTGGTAGATCTTTATTCCCTCTTGTTCCAGTACTGCTTCCTCCACCCAAGTTTTGGTTGGCTTGAGGGTTTCTGCTGGAATGTCAAAGGGTTGTGCTTCTGCAAGAGCATCTTTGACTGTCGGCCTTTTTCTCTTTGTTGCTGATGACTTGGCGGAATCCATGGATCCTGTAACTCCAATTTCAGAAGTTAGTGTCTTTTTAGTACTGAAAGCCGAAATGAAGCTTTTAACTATTCAAATGACTTGAAAATTGAAACATGAGCTATTCAGGGCCTAAGGATGCAGGGTAGGTGAAAAAATATGCAAACTGGGCTCAAAATCATGCTGGAGACATCATACGCGTATGGTGTCTTTTGTGTCAAAATGACTTCATATTGGTTGTGCTTGTAGCTGATAGTGTATACATGAGTATCATATGCTTGGATTTGAGTTTGGATCCCATTTGGTCAGGTTTTGGCCAGTTTAGTCCAGTTCAGGCTCTTGGCAAAATTTTGAAAGGGAATTGGATTTTATGATCCAAATTGGATAAAACTTGGTGGTTCACCTTCAAATGACATGTAGATCACTTCTGTTTGATGGTTGAAGCCCTGAGGTGCCAAAACCACATAGTGAGACATCATACGCGTATGATGTCTTTTAGTGTATTTTTGGACCAAATTTCTCTATAAGCTTGGATATGGCTTTAGATAGGTTTATTCAGTGGATTTATGAATTTTGGATAGATTTTGGGCTAAAAATGGCTCTGAAAACATCATACGTGTATGTTGTCTTTTTCATCAATTTTTCATGGGATTGGTTCTGTGGACTCCCCATGTACTAGTGAAGGACTGTCCCTACTCAAATCTTGGTTTGGACTTGAGTATGTTGGATTTGGGCTAAAATAGGCTTTGGATGAAGGATTTTCCCTCAATTGGGCTAATGAGGTGATCCACTTGACCAAATGGTTCCAAACTTCATATGTAGCATGTATTAGATATATATAATGGATGTATGATGTCAAATGAGCAGTTTCGGCTCTGTAAGTGCAAATAGACATCATACACGTATGATGTCTTTTGTGTCAAAATGGTGCTTTTTGGTTCCAGATAGCTTATAGATGTGTTAATCAACAATCCTACAAAGTTTCAATGAGTTTGGAGTTATTTTGACAAAATTACGACCAAAAATCAATTTTATGGCCTACTTTGCGTCTTTTTGGTTTTCCTTGGGTTTTCTAACTCCAATTCTCATGATACTTGGTTCATAGGATGTGATTAACATGTGGAATGAGGCTATGCACTCAAATGTTGAAATGGATGTGAAAATCATGCTGTGAGACATCATACGCGTATGATGTCTTTTCTTGATATGTTGGTCTTTTTGTGCAAAGAATGCTTTGTGCTAGTGCCCTAAGCCCTGCTAACTAGTTTTCAACTTAAAAAGTCATCAGTTTAGCTAAAAAGCCCCCTTATAGGCATTTCAGTCTCCGAAGTCGTCTTTTTGCCTTGGAGTTGAATTTCTTCAACTTTTCTTCTCGAGAGTTGCATTTCCAGCTCATTGGATATGTTGTGAAGCCACCTATTTGGTTGAACTTGACTTTGGCTCCCCGTTCTCCATCTTTCTCCATTTGGTTGCCCGAAAGCGTCTTTTTCACCATCGGTAAGTGAATCAGCTTTCTTTTGGGTTTTGCTTGCAAACATAAGTCATCCATGTATATTTGAAGCTGCTTGTGAAGTTTCATGTCATTTCGTCGTCAATTTTAGCCGTTATGCCAAAATGACGCTTTGTGTGTCCGCAGCCGAATCGGTTGTTCCGACCTACTTTTGGTGATCCAAACCCGGAGATACTCCATGGTTGCATTGCCCTCGATGTTGTTAAGCTTCCTGAGAAGTTTTGTGTCGTTTCGACAACTTTTTCCTGTTTGCCTCTTGCAGGCTCTGTTGACCTAGGGTTTTTCAAGTCGTTCTTTCTCGAGCTTTGAGTGTTAGAAACCCATCTTCTATGCTAGGGTAACCCACCTCTAAGTTCTTGCAAGGTTTGGTTAGGCGGTTGTGCCCCTACCTAGCGTTCTTTCCCATTCCCCGTCTGCTCTTGTTTCTTGGTTTTGGTCAGTTTTCGCGACAAAAGTTAACGATAAGCATCAAAAGCTTATGGCAACGAGTCTACCTCTCATGTCTGGTGTCCTCTGAGCTCTCGTAGCAGTCGTAGAAGGTGGTAGAAGGTCGGATGCTCCTGTGTGCTCTTTGCTCTCTCCAAGAAGGTAATAGTGGAAATGAGCTTGAAAGTGAAGTGAAAAATACTTAACTTCGGACTTCCCAGATCACTTGTTACCAAATTTGACATGTGCTCCTATCTCGTCGTGAAATGCACTTTAGGATTTGAAATTTCTCAATTTGGACTCTGTTTGACCTGTTTCTGAGAAATCTGTCCACTTTGCCAAAATTCTGTCATTTCGGGCTTTCCGCAACTTTTTCAGAATTGTACCCAATTTTTACCATGGGTTGCCCTTGTCATTAGGACCATCACCGTCTATTCTTTTCTTTTTTCCGATCTCATTTCACCTGCTTTTTTTATTTTTCTTTTACTTTTATCAAGAAAATCATAAAAAATAAAGGAAAATAGCAAATTGAAGTCAAAAAATTCCAAACATACACAATAAATAGCTGGTAACTCTGTGTATATGAATATACAATTATTTGTGATTTCTGGACTTGGATTACCACTTTTTTCCACTTTTTAGCTCCAAAAACACTCTTATTTAGTGATATTTACACGTCTAGAGACCCAAATTCATCATTTGATCTCTTCTTGTTGCAAAACAAGGTATATAAGGGCATAAATATTATCAGTATCCGCAATCAAACATAAAAATTGCAAAATCATGTAAGACACTGCCCTTGTAATATAATTTTTGTTTTTCTTTGTTTTTGGCGCTTGTAGCTGCTTTGTAACTCCTGTATACCTGTATACCTCCCCCCCTCCTAGTCTGAGTCCTCCCGGACGACTATGAAGTGTCTGTGGGCAAAGCATTGTAGTTGTTTTGGTCATAAGTTCCCAATGCAATTGCAGAGCAATGATACAGCAGTCTTTCCAATAAAGCTGCTCTTTGTTTGATTGAAGGATTGGTGGTCGGGTTTTGGATTGGTTTTGGCACTTCGGTAGCAGAATCAGTAGATGGATTCTTCTTCACTTTGTTGTTCTTTTTCACAATCCAAATCTGCTTCCGCTTCGCTTGTGCTTGCCACAAACTCTTTGCGACCCAAACCTGCTTTGTCCTTTGTGTTGATTTCCTCGCCTTGAAATACCTAGGAGTTTCCGTTGATTGTACTGAAGGGAGTTCCTGTTTACAAATCTTTGGGATCCAAATTTGCTTGCTATAGCTTTGTGCCCTCATGAACTTCTTTGGAATCCAGATCTGTTTCACTGTCCTTGATTGTCTGGAATCACTCTGTTGTCTGGTATTGAAGACTCTGTTTTTCACCTTTGTGTTCGTTGGCACAACCTTTTTTGGTCTCCATACCAACTTTGACTCCGTTTTTTCCCAAGGTTGAGCTGTTATATTATTGCTTGTCTTCCTTATCCACTGTTGAGAATTCCTCGTCGAAGAGTAATCCGGTTGTATAGAAACTTTTGGTTGCCATTGCTTCTTCTTTTTCTCTGGTTGTTGTTTACCTTTGTCTTTGGATTCGTCCTTTGGAGTTGGCTCTTCTCCTTTGGTGAACTTAACTGATTGACTTTCACCTCCGTATTTGATAAGCACTGATTTAGAACTCCAGTCAATCATTGCATTGTATTGCTTCTGCCATGGTTGTCCTAGCAATAATGGTTGTTGTGTAGCTTGGTCTTCAACCACGTAAAACATATGAGATACACATACTGGTTAATCTGTATATGTAAAACTGTGCATCCGACAGTTTTGATTGAATTCTCAGAGTAACTCTTTAACTCTTGCTTGGCAGTTTGTAGTTTAGTGTCATTTGTCAATTGTCTATACAAACTGAGTGAAAGTAGCTTAGCTTGAGCTCCCGAATCCAATAGTTCCCTGGCTTTGATTTGGTTGGTTCCTACTTTGCATTCAATGATGGGTTCTTCTTTGTCATTATCCATTTCTGTTATACTGACTGCGTTTATCCGTATTGCTCCTTCATTGCGCTGTTTCTGACGCAGTATTCTTCTTTTCTCCATTTTTTCCTTCGCCTCGGCCTGCGCTTCCGCCACAATCATTTTCTTTTTCTGGACACGTAACTTTTCTTGATGTATTTTGAGAAGCATGTCTTGGGTTAGTGGCAAAAGATACTTTTTCACTCTGCATCCACTAATCCAATTGGGCATTTCTTCTCCGTCTAATGTAGCAAGCTTGACGGCTCCATTTGGTGATAGATCTTTAATCACCAGAGGTCCCATCCCTCGCTTTTTAAGCTTCTTAGCATGCTGTTTCAGAGTGTAAACGAGGACATAGTCCCCAACCTTAAACTCTTTAGTCCGCACATGCTTATCAAAAAATTCCTTTTGTCGCCTTTTTTGAGCGTAGATAGAAGCTACTGCTTTTAGGCGAAGCTCATCTAGCTTTTCCAGGTCATCTATTCTATCAGAAAGCTCGTGCCCTGTCCACTCTAGATCCTTAGCCACCCTTAAGGTTGAAATCAAGAATTCTATTGGTAAGATAGCATTTAGCCCAAAAACCATGTTATATGGGGTCGTTCCTATTGATGTTTTATATGCTACCCTATATGCCCATAATGTTGAATGCAACTTCTGGTCCCAGTCAGTTCTCGACTCAGATACAATCTTCGTAAGGACCGTGCATATGGTTTTGTTTGTTGCCTTCAGCTTGTCCGTTTGCTTGTGGATGATACGGGGCTGATTTCCTATGGATTACCATGAATTCATCTAGAAGGATCTCTATCACTTCATTTATAAAATGTGTGCCTCGATCACTCACAATTTCTATTGGCAATCCATATCGTACAAAGACGTATTCATATAGAAATTGTGCCGTGGTCCTGGCATCTGCTTTTTGAGTTGCCTTTGCTTCGACCCACTTTGTTAGATAGTCTGTAGCCACAATGATGTATTGTGCATGAGTCTTATATGCAGGAGGTGAAATGGGTCCGACATAATCAATCCCCCATTTTGCAAAAGCTCTTGCCCCCATCATTGGTCTAAGCGGCATATCATCTCTTTTAAGTGGTACTTTGGTCCGCTGACAGTCATCGCACCGTTTAACGTATTCCTCAGCGTCCATATGTAATGTTGGCCACCATATTCCTGCGGCTAAGACAAGTTTTGCTGTCTTATCACCTGAGAAATGGCCTCCACCTACTCCTCCATGAGCTTGCTCTAGGATTATCACATACTCAGACTCTGATGCGCAAATCCTAAGCTGGTTGTCTTTACCTCTCTTATAGAGTTGATCTCCTATTAAAGCGTAATCTCTAGCTTCTGTCTCTACAGATTTCTGACGAGCTTTTGACGTTCCTTCTGGGAAAGTTCTATTTGTGAGATATTCAACAATATACTGACTCCATTCTGGAGCGATCATTATCTGATATAATGTCGAATACTCTGCTGGCGGTTTTGATGAACATACAATACATACAGTGACATATTCATGTACGCTTTCTTTCATTCCTGGCCAATAGACTCCCAATTGTAACAAATTCCTATATGTGTTCCTTCTTGAACAATGAAATGCACATTCCTGAACATGTGCTTCGCGCAGATATATATTATATTCCTCAGGATTGATGCATAGTCGTAAAACATGATCATTTCCGAATTGATACAACCTTCCTGCAACCAATTGAAGATTCTTGGATTGCTGAATAGCAATATGTTTCTGGTTGTATTCTCTTCTATCGAACTCTCCTCCATAGGTTAATAGGTTAACGACATTTTGAGACCACTTCGGTATCATTTCTATGTTGAACAAGTACGCGTTTGGCATGTCGTCATCTACTCCTATAGGGTCTTCCCCATTCGTCAATCGCGAAAGATGATCAGCTCTAAGATGTGTTTTTCCTTTCTTTACTACTACCGTGAAGTCGAATTCCAGTAAGATAATGAACCATCTCACTATTCTCCCGGTATTGCATGGTTTATTCACTAGGTAGAGCCAGAATGCAACCTATTGCATATGCCGAAACATCTATATGCACATGGAATACCTTCTCCCAATCTGGTGATTTCAAGACTGGAGCAGTAATGAGTGCCTCTTTCAATTTCTTGAATGATTCCTCACACTCCTCTGTCCATTCAAAGTTCACTATTAGCCTGTAAAGTGGTTGGCCTATTATAGCGTACATGTAAATGAATCGTCTATAATATCCGCAATGTCCCATAAAGCTCTGTACTTGTTTCGCATTGGTTGGTCTAGGCATATCCACTATAACTTTTATCTTCTCTAAATCCGTGGATATTCCGTTTTGTGAGACAATATGTCCCAGAATTCTGCCCTGTCGGACCATAAACACACATTTCTCAGGATTGAGACAAATGCGATATGTCCTACATTTCTCAAATACTTTTCTTAGGTGTTCTAGATGCTCATCTCTCCGAAGAGAATGTACACATAAGTCATCCATGTATATTTCTAGAAATAACCTTAAGTATTCTTTGAAAGCATGCGTCATCAGCCTCTGGAAGGTTGCGGGAGCATTGGTTAGACCAAAAGGCATAACCCTATAAGCATAGATTCCCCACTCAGTTGCAAAAGCTATTTTATGTTGATCTTCCAGTGCTATGGCTAGTTGGTTATATCCTGAAAAACCATCAAGAAAGGAGTAGGCTGTTTTCCCTGATACACGCTCTAGAACATGATCAGTTATCGGCAGGGGATAATTGTCCCTGATTGTTGCAGCATTCACTTTCTTTAAGTTGACACACACTCGGAGTTTTCCATTCTTCTTGGGTACTACCACAATTGGAGATACCCAATCGGTGTGTTCAATCTCGTATTGAATTCAGCTTCCATTAGCTTATCTATCTCTTCTTTGATTCGCTTAGCAAACGTATCATTATATGTGTATGGTCTCTGTCTGCTAGGCTTTGCGTCTTGTTTCGGTGGGATTGTGTGTTGGCATATCGATGGGTCAACTCCCTTTAAGTCCTTATAAGACCATGCAAACACATCTCTATACTCTCTGAGAAGACTCAAAAGTCTCTCTTCCTCGCCTGGAGACAAATCTGTGGCTATGTACACCGGTCTAGGTGGCTCACCTGGAGCTGCTAAATCAACTTTTTTTGTATCCTCCGGTCCGTCATAAGATTCGTTCTCCTTTCTCTCTCAAATAGGTGGGGTTAATACCACCTTCCTATCCTCTATTGTGAATTTCCTATAGTGAGAGGGAACATCCATGTTTTCCTTGATTTTGGCGTTTTCGTCTTCTCCACTCTCAATTTCTGTCGTCCAAACTTCTTTCAGAGTTTTCTTGAGCTCTCTGTACTTGTTTCTACGTTCTAGCTTGGACTCCGTGTGTTCTCTGTTGCGCTTGTTCTTTTCTGATTTTTCTGTTTCTGTTTTCATTCCATTCTTTGAACTTGATTTCTTGAGCCTCTTTTGTCTTTTTGTAAGCTCTTTTGATCATTGCCTCTCATTCTTCCAGAAACCTTGTGCTTAACACAATCTTCCGCCTTTACTAGCATTAGGAATTGATTTTTTCCTCTTACTCTAGGCATCGGATTGGTTCTAACCCCCTTTGTTTTTTTCATTGCTCTATAGCGTTTCTGGCGTTGTTTAGTTTGGTTCGGAAAATCATAAAATCAGACATCCGTTATAGTTTCTTCGTTTCCGCTTGAATTGTCCGTTGACTCGTTGTCTTCTTCATTTCCCCACTCTCGATGATCGGGAATTTCGTGAAACACCTCTTCTTCATCTTCCTTTTCCAGCGTATCGTTCTTTTCAGTTTCTTTTTCGAGTATAGTTCTCAACATGAAGTACGGAACCACGTCGTACCTGTCCTTGTCGCAAAATTTCGTTGTTGGACCATCCGGAATTGCACAAACATCTAGGGTTGCTAGAATGTGTGTCCATTCTAATGGTTCAAGCGTGTCCTCTGGAAAGGGTTCTCCTATATAAGTTTCGTCTTCGATAGCCCTTTCTAAAACACATTCTTCTCGTTTCAGACTTCCACATTTTGAAGCTCCACACATCCATAACTCCTTGGGTTTACCTAACCAAGCTGGAAATTCGGATCCCGCCAAAGTAGCTAAATCAAACTCCTCCACCGGTGTTCGGTTCACATCTTTGTAGCTATGGTCTTTCAGGTTCACATGTGTAGTGGTTTCTATATTTCTCAGGTATATGTGATCATAGCCCCAATCTTGGACCATTTTCAACTGTCTCATGAATGGTCTTCCCAATATGATATCATAGTTATTCTCCTTGCCAAAATCGACAATAGCGAAAGTATGTTCGTATTCAATGCCGCAAGAAGTCACTACAACTTTCTCTAATAACCCCATAGGTTTCTCCATGTGTCCATGTGCTAATTGGAGTTTCAACCTAGTCTTCCTTATTGCTGATTTCCCCCATTTTTTCCAGATTTCTTTTGTAGCAATGGCTACCCCAGCTCCGCTGTCTAGTATTGCCATCGTGTTCACTCCTTGGAATTCAACTGGTAAGGTTGTATTCCCCTCTTCACCTTCGCAATACTCTCCGACCTTGTTTAAGGGTACAGGCTTAGCATTCTTTTGTGGTTTTCTCAGCTCTTGTATACCCTCTTTCAGTCTCGATGTTGGGTCTTTTATCCCGAATTTCTCCAAGCATTTTCCTACAGTGGTCCACATATGTGGTCTTAGCCGCAAAAGCTCAACTAGAGTGATAGTGCATGTCATTGGTGTTGACAAGATCTCTGTCAATCCTTGCGAGTCCATGACTTTTTCTGATGAGATTCTTCATGAGGGAAGTGCTCTAATCTCGGATTTTGCTTCATACTCTCCTAAGTATGAAGGTAAGGTATTCAGTGAATGAGGTTTGCTCTCCATTGTTCTAACAGAGCCCCCATCTCCCCAGTAAGATTGCAGATCCAAGTCCACTTGAGATCCTGCCTCAAATTCCACTATGGGAGGATTCCTGATGTCCTTTTCCCAATTTTTCTGATTAGCTTGGCAACTTAGCTCGTTTGCAAAGTTTGCCTCTCTCACTTGTTTCCAAAATTCATTGTAATCCTCATCTCTTCCGTAAGACCTCTGTATGACTGGATGAAAACTCTCTATCTCCTGATCGGTTGTGTTCAGCACTATGCGGTCATCCTTGTGTGTATGTTCAGGCTTTTGTGCACTGGGAGTCTTTTCAGTTACCCGTGAAACGACAGTCTCTTGCTGAATTGGGTTTTCCGTTGCACAATTCATTGTTTCTCTTGGTGGTTCTAATAAGGCTTGCGCAGTCTCGATCATTCTTTGGCACATTTCAAGTCTCTAATTTTCCAATTCCGCGTTTGGGTATGTCATCCACCTCTGTTCTTGTGTTTGGTTGTTCTTTAACCTAGCTTCGTAAGCTCTCATCAGTGCGTCCAATGGTTCGTAAACTTTGTCGACCAGCACTGATCCCCCTGAGCTTAAGCTCGTTGTTGCTTTGATACTCTTTTGTTTCGTTCTTTCCGGGATCATCTCTCGTTTCCCGTTTTGACTCTCAAGTTTTTCTAATCTATCTTTAGTTCACTTTAGTTCCTCAGCTAGAATAGCTTCTTCACGTTCTTTTCTCAACTTCATGCGTGCTTTTCTAGCTTTCCATGTGTTTCTCTGACTCCGCGGTCCTTGACTAACCACTTCAGTCGCTAACTTTCCATTCTCAGGTTCTCTAGTGGTTTTCTTAGCTTGAGCTCTAGTAACAACTTGCGTTGGTATCAGAGTTTCATTTTCAGACCCACTGCTGGTAGGAATAGTTTCTAGCATATTCAATGTCGTCTTTTGCACTTTGTTTGGATTCTTTGAACAATCTTCAATGAAGTGAGTAACCCCACACTCAGTGCAATAAGCGTTAATTCTAATGATTTCCGTATGTGGACAAACATTCATCAGATGGTCACCTCCACACTTGTAACAGGGTCCTAGTGCTGGTCTTGGTCCCACTTGATTCGTCCTTTGTGGATAGGATGGTCTTTGTCCTGTTAACCCTCCATGAGCTATGAACATCAATGTTCTTGCGTCCAAATTGTATCTCTCTTCATCAGAAGCACTTGTAACTGTTGGTGTTCCAACATTCCCAATCATGCCCCATGGTTCTGGTTGTTTGGGTTCTTCTGGTGGGTAATACACAATTGGAGACATGTGTGCACTAGATTCTTCATAATAGGCTTGAACAGGCACTAAGGCTTGTTCTTCCTGATTCTCTAAGGTTGGTGCATATCTAATGCCCACTAGTCTTGCTCCTGGTAAAGGTGGTTGTTGTCCCAATACCGGTTGTGGTCTTTCTATCCCCATAGGTCCTAGTACATTTCCCGTTGGGTATCGAGGTACTGGATGTACTTGAGGTGGTGCTAATTGAGCAGGAGGTGCATACTGACGCTCCCTTACATACCCTTTGTTGTAATAGCACTCCTCTGTTGGATGGTTTGTCCATTTTTGTTCAATAGCACACCATTTCAGTGTTTTTGGCAATGGTTTTTGGTATGGTGCCATCCTTTTTAGAGCATCTTCTATCAATTTCTCTACATTTGGCATGGTTGTTGTTTGAACATTCTTTTTAGTGGTAGTCTCGCTCGCTACGGAGGAGGAGCTACTGGATGCAAAATCTGTATCCGCTGACACCTCTCCATAAACCGTACAGTTATCCACTAAGTACAATGCCTCTCTCGTTACTTGCTCGAAACTTGTACAAGCTTTCAAGTGCAAGTCCTTCTTGAGAGTGTCGTTTCTCAGCCCCTCAATAAAGAGAACAGATAGTCTGTCATCTTGTGGTCATTCACGTACTGGACATCTCTCAATGTATTGTTTGAAGCGAAGTGAAGCTTCCTTCACTTTTTCGTGTTCTCTCTGTTTAAAAGCATATATTTGTGAGACCGTATTGTGCTTAATCCCTCGTTTTGAGAATTCCTCAGCAAACTCTCTTAGCAAATGGTCAATGTCCTGGAATCCCCCTATGTTCAGTGGTTGAAACCATGTCAATGCGGTACCTTCTAGAGTAAGACCAAATCCCTCGTATTGTGTATGGAAATCTGTTATCTGCTCAGCTCTTAAGACTTGCTTAAAGAGTGACACATGGGCATACGGATCTCCTGAACCACCATACTTCTTTGGCATACACTTCGCTACTTGAGATGGTCTCATACGTCTATGGTCTGCTACCAATCTCATTGCTCCTGTGTCCCGGCTAAAGCTTTCTCTAGCATCATGGACTTCATGGGTTACCCTTGTCGGTTCCCCTGCCCTGAATCTAGTACTAGGAGGTAAATGTGATGGTTCCGCTTCGAACCTTGGACCTGGAGTGGTATATGTGGGGATTGGAACTGCACTACCTCGATTCGTATCCATTGACTCTCTGGAATGTAATGATCCCATTGCTCCGGGCTTCGAGTACTGAGGTTGACTGAAAGAGTCAGCAGCCTGAGTTCTTTGTCCTCCTGTCGTCATTGGGTTTTGCCCTCCATTTGTTGATGCTGGTCTTTGTGAGCTAGAAGTAACATAATACTGATGTAGTGGTCCCCCAAAGTATGTATATCCTTCTAATTCTTTCTTGCCCATTGTTGAGTATTGCCTCCCATACTTGTCGTAAGCGGCAATTTTCACTTCCGATCCCTCTGTGTAGGTAAAGGCATAAAGTCTTTTTTGGTCTGTCAACTCTCCGATGTAGGGTTCTTCACATCTATAATAGAGATCTTGCTCCCCATTATTATATTTGTATAGCCCCACATAGATGTTATCAGTGTTGATCCTTGTAGTTTCATTCTCTCTTCTTAACCTCGCATCAGGGAAGTTCATTATTGGTGCTTTCTCCTCGAGTTCTTCATCTACTTTGGCTTTGGTGCCCATCAATCCCCACTTGTCCACAATGTTAGGGTTTAGGACTACCAAGTACATGGTACCCTCGTCATCTAGATATCTATCTCCGCTATAGCTCACAGGCACTAAGTCCTTGAACTCACTAGGTCTATCTTCTATCTTCACACAATAGCGGTCCATTCCATCCTTGTAGATCTTGGCACCTTGCTCATTGTCGTACTGGTATTTTATGAACAATAGCTTCATTGTGGCGGAAGGGTTTGATGATCCTGCTGCCATATTTTCTCTGTTGTTCAGGTTCAAGTGTTCCAAGTGTTCGGTGAAAATCTCATAAGATCTCTCCGAAGAAGTATCAGAAACACTTCCTTCAAAGATCGGCTCTAATGGTTGCACCCAATTTTGGTTTACACTTCCCTCGGTTGATATGACACTTGCTGGTTCCCTTTGTTTTGGTTGGTTATTCTGGAGGTTCCTGCCCGATCTCAAATTCATCAATTCCCCTCAAGGACTTTAACTTTTTCGTCTCGGCAATTTGTTTTCCTCAAGTTTTTGTGGTCAGAATTGATCCAAACTGATTGATACTTGATCAATTGTTTAATCTTGTCAGTTGGAAAACTTCTATTTCATCAAGTGAGAATTTTGTTGCAGTTATGCTGAAAAAGATATTATACGCGTATGATGTCTTTTTTTCACAGATTTAGACTATTTTGGTTATGCTCACTCTCAGTAGCCCCGTTATGCTCTGTCCACTCACAAAATTCAGTTTGAACTCTGTTTGAGCAAGTTATGGCTAATTTAGGCTTTTCTTGGCAATTTTCCGCTTTTGACTTGTTTTGGGTCAATTGTGATCCAAATGGGATGAAACTTGAAATATAACCTCTAGACAGCTATTACAATGGATCTGTGTTGGCAAAGTATCAAAATATGTCCAAAATTAGGTCAAAGACATCATACGCGTATGATGTCTTTTTCATCAATTTGGGTCAAAACTTGATATTTATGCTTCCGACAGTGCTTGTAACAATCTTGTCAGGCCAGATATAAAAAATAAGCAGTGGATGTGCCAAAAGACATTATACGCGTATGATGTCTTTTTTCATAGATTTTGACTATTCTTGGTTTTAAGCCTTCTCCAATGTTTACAATTGAGTTTCAAGTGTTTTTGTCAGGTTTGAATTTAAAAACAAGATCTGAATCCAAACTTTCCTATTCTTTGCGTTTCTTGGGCTCCGACTTGTCTTTTTGGGTTTCTTTGAGTGTTAATGCTCTTGTTTTAAGTTGAAATTAGGGTATAACTCCCCTTTTGAACACTCTGGTAAAGTCAAAATTTTTGTTTAGGTCTCTGTTTGGTCATTTAGACATCATACGCGTATGATGTCCAAAGTTGCAGATTTCCAGTTTTTTGGCACAGAATTCTTCCTAAAGCTTTCTCTAGTGCTCAGCAACTCACAGATACACAAAAAATTTCTCCGACTTTTGTTTATTGCAAGTTTCACTACCAACTCGACGGTTTAGTGATCTAACATGCAATCAACCATATCAAGCAAATACTCCAATGATTACTAGCTCCAGATCAGGATCAAATGAAGTCCTACCTAAGCTATTCCTAATCATAAAATGGGTTTGGTAATTGTGATTTTAAAGAGATCCACTGCCACTCACGGACTAGCAAATTCTTCTTCTATCAACAACTACTCAACACCAACAAAACAACAAACAAATTTAAGCTAAACTAAAAATACTGTCAACATGGAAGGCCCAGGAATACCCCACTTCCTAGTATCTCTCGAGATCTTCGGAATCCACCACTCCTAGATCTTTTCTAACTAAAATATACAAAGTAGTTTATACGACTCACCTCGTAAGATTAGTCTAAGGTCACCTACTTAGGGCTCTCGTCCCCGGCAGCGGCGCCAAATGTTAAGGCGGTTACTCCGCTAGCGGAAGCTAAATAGCGAGAACTCAACCAACAACAGAATTTGTCAGACGAGGATGGAGCTTGACCCGCAGGCGCATGGAAACAACTAGGTGGGTGTCAAATCACCTACTCGACCTTCTAATGACAATCACTACTAAGGAAATCAAATCTAAGTTCTAGAATACGCAAGTGACTGAAATCCGTACTACGAACGAATGCTATACGAAACAGGATCTAGAATCATTGAATCGATCTCAAACTCAAGGGGAAGTCTATACACTAGGTAAGAACAACACCCTAAAGACTTGAACTGCAAAATCAACCTATAATCACCCCGTGCGGTAAACGCGTATGAAGACAGGCCGAAAAATACAGGTGATCGAAACTTGACCCCGATGGTACTAATGTGTAGCTCTACTCGTTGTGGTTCTATAGATATGCTGCACGCTCTATTCCGACACACGAGTTGGAAGAAAACTCACACCGAAGCTCGTAGGAACTTACCACACATAGAAGCCGATAGCGCGCACTCTTGGTATCAGTGCGTAGCTCTCGCCGTTGCTAACACAATGGCGGTGTCGCTTCTCCAATGGCGGCTCCGTAGCTTGCGTAGCAAGTAGATAAGACTCTCTCTCTCTCTCTCTCTCTCTCTCTCTCAGACACAGTCACAGCGCTCAAAAACTCACTTTGATTAATAAACTGAATCCCCCTTAGGTTACAAAACTTTGGCTTATATACCTCAGCCTTGGAGGTGAGAACATCTCTAACTAATTACATCAGCAAGTGAAATTACTTCGGAATTACAAGCTGGAAACTCAATTGAGTCCCGTTACTTAATGAATGGCTCAATTCAAAATCAATGTGGGAAAGACATTTATTACAATCAATGGTTACAAAAATGATGAGTGTGAGCAAAAATGTGGGTGTGATCCTCTGCTGGCTCAACAGGTTCCTTCCAATCACAAGTGGCAGGAATGTGCTATGTGTCATTTAAAAGCGAGAAAGAGAGCATATTATGCATTTGAGAACATGTGTAATGCGGGAAACATCAAGTGTTGGGTTCTCAAGAAGTATCTTTTTTATGCATTGGTGACACCGGTTCTTCTTTTTATGGAGTTGAAGTGTGGGGTGGGAGCATCTCAAAGGCTACTTGGAAAGAGTTTGAGAATGTCTAAAAGCGTTTTATTACAAACTTTCAGACAGAAACACCAAATATATGCCCTACTTCTTAAGTCGAGCTCTCTTCCAATTGAGGTTGTGGGCATGGAAAGGGTTGTGGAGTACATGATAAAGATGTGTCAAAATCCCTCACATCGACTTCCTACAATTGCATGGGAAGCAAGCAAAAAAGTTCAAAAGACGCATAAAAGCAAGATCTTGAGCACGGGATGGATGCAAGACATAAAGAAGTGGTTTGGGAGATGAGATGCATTACACTTGCTACATGATGCTTCAATTGACTCCCAAGTGAATGAAGCTTTTCTACAATGCCTATGTATTACGGCTTGGGAGAAATCCGGTGGGTCACGCTTCATACATTACACCACCCATATTGCCTCCAACTACAAAACCATGTTTGCTGAAAGAGGAAACCATACTCACACTTACATGCTTGAGCCTATCCCCTTGTCAGTGATACACACTATCGCAGCCATTCGGCTTAGCTCCCATTTCCTTTGATGCAAGATAGGGCGTTGGGGCAATGGAGAAGAGTCAAATCAGCTGTGAACATTATGCTCACTGCAAGTTCAAGAGTCTGAGTACCACACACTACTAGAGTGCTTAGATTTTGGTCACATTCGAACTTGCTTCTCTCACATTTTCAGCCATAACTTAGACCTACACACTTTCCTCTCCCACCCACAGTGTGGGCTCTCCATTGTGGCTCTCATCACCACAATTTTGGAGCATCAAGAGTCATTGATCTGCCATACACATACTACATCACATGTTACTTTTGTCCCATAGGTCATATTTGACCTCCGAGGACGATAATAAAATCTCTCTCTCTCTCTCTCTCTCTCTCTCTCTCTCTCTCTGGGCTTACCCCCCCACTTTCTTTGTTTAGAGTAAAACCTGAGACCATGAGCCATGCCGATTGACAATCCAATCGCCTGCCCCATAAAAATATGTTTGGAAAGCTTGTGGTTCCTTAGGTAATCATAAGAACCTACAGGCAGATCGAGTTGATGTCAAATTATCAGATATATACGAATGTTGCATGGTGTCCATCTCATTCAAGTGCACAAGAGCCTTCTAACCAGCCTCACATGAGCAATTGCATGCTTTTCAACAATAGCAACACACAATGCAAAGAATGCTATTTTCACAACATTTTTTTATAGCTTTTCACCGTGGCATTTTTTTACAACGTTTTTTTTAAGAATTCAAAATAACTGCCACATGGTGGCTCATGCTTATAGTGCAAAGAATGCTATTTTCACGGCGTCATTTTTTTAAAGCTTTTCACGATGGTGTTATTTTATAGCGTTTTTCTTATAATTCAAAATAATCGCCACGTGGTGGCTCGTGCTTGTAGATAGTGTTATCTCTCTCTCTCTCTCTCTGTCTCTCTCTCTCTCTCTCTCTCTCTCTCTCTCTCTCTCTCTCTCTCTCTCTCTCTCTCTCTCTCTCTCTCTCTCTCTCGCGGGCGCGCTCGACACAAATATTGAAGAATAACAGTTACTAGGTTTAATGTTGTTTCTAAAGAGCACCTCCTAAATATCAAGAAAAAACTCCCATGATAATTGCGTGTGTCCATCCGCATCGACACGGATGTATATAGGCAGTTTTCATGGGTGGGAGGAATCTCCACAATAGTGGCAATTCAATCATAGCAACCAAGCCCAAATCATCAAGTTAGGTGGTACAATATAGATATATAGAGAAAGATGGAAAGTATTTGACGATTAGAACGTATGTAGCTGCCGTGAACCTCAAGCTAAAATCGTCATGGGTTTAGAATGAGCCCATCATTATGTAACTACGACGAGTTGAGTTGTAGAGCATCTTGGTTGATAAGGAGCCTATGATTGTGCTTGACATTGAAACTCCATAGTTTAGATCTTATCAACGCTCTAGATTGTGTTGAGGAGCTGAATTATTTCTTATGAATTGGTTGGCCATTTGAGACGTCAAAGGCTATGTCATAGGCATTAGATGGTGCGGATTGTTGCATTCAAAAGCTAGATGCAACTATGGACACCATGTAGCTATAAGAAGCTCCAAAAGGGTGAAAGCATGTTATCGTGTCGTTCTTTTTGTGCTAGTTAACATATGCCAACAAGCACATCTTGTAAACATAACACATGGATAGTACAATCATGTTTTTTCAAGTGTGTGGGCCACCATCATGAACTATACAAAGTGTAATACTTGGACTATGAAAAAATGAATCGTAACATTTTTAAAATCTCTAACAGGTAAGCTCAGTCGTTACGTTGAGGTAGTGGTGTAGTCATGAAGCATGAAGGGAAGCACAACGCAAGGGCCACAGGTCATAGAGAGGGAGGAAAGCAATTGCAAGCTGAAAGCAGGTCTACAGTCAGAGGCCAGCAGTCAGCTCAGGTGGAGGATAGCTCACCACTAGAGCCAGCCACCTCCGACAGGAATCTTGACAGTACTCCACCGAGAAGGAAGTCGAGGGGCAAAGGTTCTGTTGCTTCTCCTCCACCCTGCAAAAGATTGAATGCTTCTAATTCCCAAGGATCCCCAATGTCAAAGTACATGCATGCAGGGAAGCGTAAGCAAGACTCGGGTACTCTCTCTGTCTATCTCTCTCTCTCTCTCTCTCTCTCTCTTCAATGAGGGGCCACATTTGGAAGTTGTAAATCAAGCAACGCATGACACATTTCTCCAGCACGCCCCGCCTACTAATCTGTTAGTGAATCCTCTCACCCATGAGAAAATTGTGTTGCTAAGCATATGCTGCAATCAACACAGAGGACTATGCATTCAGCTTATATGCTTGTTTTTGCAGTAGCCCTTGGCTGCAATCTAGTTGTGGATTCTCTCACACTGATCAAGTGCTTGTGCAATTGCCTTAGGCATTCAAGGTGCATGCTTAGATGATTGCATCTAAGGAGAGCCCGTGCACTTGCCTATGTAGAAATTACTTGATATCCCTATTCTAGTGGGGTTTTGTAAGTTTTTAATCTTATAATCATGTGTGGTGTGCAGGCCGATGGAAAGCTCCCAAGCTGAACATCCCACTGCAAGAAAATTTTTGTGTAACAAGAGAAGAGTTTAATGTTGTCCATGGCCTCTCCATGGATGGTGATGACCCCAAATTGGTGAAGTGGGAGCAGATTACAAATTTGGAGTGGTTCAGTGTATTCAGAGAGGCAAAGGATTGCAAAAAATATCACTTCAAATATAGTAGCATTCGTAGCGACATGTACAACCAAGTACTTCAGCTACACTATAGGGTGTACTAGAAGCCCCCCACCAACATGGAAATTAATTCAGCTTTTGTGAAGGATTTTGTAAAACAATTCAGTCCAGTGGCAATTGCAAGTGGCTCAATCATGCAGTTCAATTGGGCTGAGTTTGCTATCCAAGATTTGCATGACCTGCGAGAAAAAGGATACTACGATTCCCATGTTGAAAAGTGGAGGGTGCGTAATACCCACCCCTCAAGTCAAAAAACAGAGGAGGGCTCCACGGAAACAAAGGAAGATTGTGCTAGGCAAGTAGCTCCGAACGTTGTTTCTGTTGCCAGGTTAACACCCCTCTCTACTAACAACTCTCACAAAGTGATAGCAAGCCTGTCATATTTCGGGTTCTCTGATTTGCAACACATCATGAGTGCAAATGACCATCTCAGAAATCAACTGCAGGATGCTAAACAACAGCTCAAGAATGCGGGTCAGGAGCTTGAAGCTGCAAGGGTTCTGAAAGCAAGCCATGATATGGTCAGCCATGTAGTACTTGCTATGAGACATAAGCTTCATGATGCTGAGAATGAATTGTGGTGTTTAGGCCTCACTGACAGTGTGGATGCAAGGAGAGAAATAGAGCTCAAGGTAAAGATCGAGACACTGAAGGAGACACTAGATGGTTTGGGATTTCCTCACAGTGAGGACACCCCCACTGCTGTTGATATTGACATAACCTGTCTTCATGTAAGTGCCGATGGTTTTTGTGATTGAACCTTATGTTTTGAATATGTGCACAACTATTGTATGTACTTACCATGCCTCTGTTTTGATTGGTTTGTAGATTAATGTGGAGGTGCAGGAAGAAAAAGTGCACGCCTATGATAGTCAATTGCAGATGGTCATGCAGATAAGTAGAATGATACAAGGCTCCTTCATCCCCACTGCCCTACGCAAGATAGCTATGGACACTTTTACAGAGTGTATAGGAGGGGTACGCGATGGGATAACAAGAAACTGGTCTACCACTAGAAGTACACGAAATCTGTGTAATGGTCAAAATGCCATGTGAGCATACCTATCACCTAATTTGCTTTGTTGCTGCATACTCCCTGGGTACCGAATGTAGAGCTTCCACCTACCAGCAGAGGATACTGGCTGAATAGTGTGGCAAGGTCACAGGGCAAGGACCTCCAATCACACAGAGTTCTGGTAAGATAATGTTAAGGAACAATTATCCAGCCTTGATTACTACACTAGCCCTGTGTATGGTTAGTTAGCATAGAAGGTATGCTATTTAGATTAGTGGGTATGGTGTCTAGCATATTGTCTATGGTAGTTGTCAAACCTAGTTATGCTAGCTAGCTTAGTGGATATGGTATCTAACATATTGTTTATGGTATCTGTCAAACCTAGTTATGCTAGCTAGCATACTATGAGATATAGCTAGCATACATTGTCATGGTGGTAAGCATATTGTGTATGCTAGTTAGCACAGATAGTTATCCTAGCTAACATATTGTGAATACTAGTTGGCATTTTTTGTATGCTAGTTAGCATACTGTGTATGCTAATAAGCATAACTTCTATGCTAGTTAACAAGCTATGCATGCTGACTAGCATAGAGAGTTTCACAGTTAGACATAGTGTATGCTAATCAGCATGTTAAATAAGCTAATTAGTGCACAGTGTGCTAACTAGCAAACAAGATATGCTAATAAGCATAGCCTGTATGTTAGTTAGCACACATAGTGTGCTAACTAACATACAAGGTATGCTAACTAGCATATTTAATATGTTAATTAGCATACTTTTTATGCTAATTAGAACACTGTATGATGGCTAGCATGCAAGTATGCTAATTAGGAAAAAGGTATGCTAATTAGCATGCATAAGCATACCTTTTCTTATAGTTATCATACTTGCATGCTAGTATCATACACAATGTTCTAATTAGCATAAAAAGTATGCTAATTAGCATACCTTGTTAGCTAGCTAGCACACATGGCTAAACACAATGCTCTAATTAGCATAAAACGTATGCTAATTAGCATATTATATATGATAATTACCATACCTTGTTAACCATGTGTGCTAACTAGCTAACAAGCCTATGCTAGTTAGCATATATAATATGCTAATTAGCATACTTTTTATGCTAATTAGAACATTTTGTATGATGGCTAGCATGAAAGTATGATAACTATTAAAAAAGGTATGATAATTAGCATACTCAATATGCTAACTAGCATACCTTGTATGCTAGCTAGAATTTGGTGCATGCTAACAAGCATTCAAAGTTTAGTTAGCATAACTTCTTTGCTAGCTAGCATAATTGTGTATGCTTGTTAGCATACCTCTATGCTAGTTAGCATACATTTTGAGCTAGCTAGAATAATTTGTATGCTAGTTAGCATACATCTTTGCTAGTTATAGTAATGTGTATTTTAGTTAGCATGCACAATATGCTAACCAGCAAAAATGGTATGCTAATTAGCAGACACGTTATGTTTATTAGCATAACTTATCCTCTAGCTAGCATACCATCTATGCTAGCATACATTGTATGCTAATTAGCATACAATTGTGTATGCTAATTAGCATACCATTTATGATAATCAACATAGCATGTATGCTAATTAGCACACCATCAATAATAAGCATACCATTAACATACACACAATTCTGCCTATTAACATTTTATACATGCTAACTAGCATACATTCTCTGCTAGTTAGTATACACACTATATTCACACTTCCTTGTTAGCATATTTTGTATGCTAGTTAGCATATTGATCATGGTGGTTAGCACACTTTTCATACTAGTTAGCATAGACAATATGAATGTCTACAGGATATAGATGCCTACCATACGTGGAATGCTACTTGTCACACTATGCATACAAGCAATCATAATGGTATCGATGATAATTAATGGGTGAATGGACTACACAGGTATCAATGATGCACGATGAGAACTTGACACTTGTCAATCAAAGGAAAGAAGAGAAGCTCTATACTGATGAATCTGATGAGCTAGATAGACAGCATGAAATGGCAGATGTAATGCCACAGCATGCAACAGCGCACGAGGCTGCTGCAGATGGGAAAGAAATAGATGATGATGATGAATATTTTGTCATGATTACTCATCCCAAACCCAAGCCCCCTACAAATGATCAAACAAGCATCTCAGAGGAAACAGTTAGGAGTGTACAAGAGGAAGGTAGGAGTGCTCAAGAGGAAGGTTTCAGGACTGACAATGGACTGACTGCGCAAGACATCGGTGATGACAGCCCCCTACAGGGTTTTGTAAAAAAAGTGAAATTAGAGAGAAAAGGTGGCCTGGAACAGATTCTGGAAGAATCTGGGGACGAGAAATGTGCTGCCCCTCCGAGCACCCTAGCTGACATAAACGAACACAATAGAGGTGAAAAGAAAGCCATTTACTCACGGGCTTGCAAGAAATTATGTTGAATCTGTTCCCTATTGTGTCCAAGTTATGTAGTGTTAGCAAGATCCACACCCTGTGGCATGTATCTCTCTAGATATTTCTAATGAAGAAAATCTTTTTAATATTATTTTACTGTGCAACAGTTCAGTAGATTTTGCTTGTCCTTTATGATGTATTTATTTGATACCATTTTTGTGTCACAGGGGAAGAGAAATTGCAGCTAGTTGCCCTGCATGATTTGAATTATGCCATTGCATGCAAAACCATATGAAAGTGGTGTATTGCCAAGGCTAGACATCTATAAAAAGAAAAAGCCGAGATTGAGAAGCGCCTGACTAGCTATCTTAAACGCTTAACAAAAATAAATGAGTACTTTAGTTATGTTCATCCCTCGGGGGAAGTTATTTCTGCTGAGTGGTATGCACTGCCAGACCCAATATGCGTGCCAAAGCCATTGCCAAATGAGGGGTGCGCTTTAGTTCTTGATTTAAATGGCCTGCTTGTTCAAGTTGTAGAGCCAATGCACGGTGACATTCCCCCTAAACATGCAGGGGAAATGATAAAGTACAATGTACAAGATAGGAGGTTGGTATTTTGTCGCAAAGAAAGCCACAAATTTTTGGATTGGTGCCTCTGTTTTTTCCATGTGTATATATGGAGCACCAGCATGGCACCTAAAGTGAATGCAATATTAGAAACAATATTCAAAGAGCAGCGGGATAAGCTGAGAGGTGTTTTTACACAGAGTCTTTGTAGTTGCCAGCCTTGGCAGATAAATAATAAGCCTCTATTCTTGAAGGATTTGAGATTGTTTTGGAAGAACTGCAACTTTGGGCCCCAAAACAATCTAATTATTGACGATAGTATGTACAAACTGTGCCAAAACCCTGAAGAAAGTTGGATTTTTACTCCTAAGATAGAGGACCAGACCAAAGAACAACGACAAAACTTCCTGATAGATACTTTGAGCAGCTGGCTGTTCCTATGGCTGCAATCAGAGGATCGTGCAGCGTATACAGCTGAAAATGCGTTTGATACTGCCCCAATTTTTTTTTCACATCAAGTGATTAGGAAGTTGGAATCAGAAATGCACTGGTGCAACATGGCCCAACGTAATGAAGCCATGCGTAGGAGACAAAGGGAGGCTAATGAAGAAGCTAAAAGACACAAGAGAGAGAGGCTACATAGGGAAAAATTAGAGAAGCAACAGCAAGAAGAAGAAGAAAGAGAGCAAGACCCAAAAGCTCAGCAAACAAAGAAGCAAATGGACACTGGGCAAAAGCGAGTATACAAGCGCAGTAAACCACGATCTTATCCAGAGTAGGAGGCTCTCTGCAGTTTTGTAACATTATGAGGAAAATTTGTAAATTGCCTTTCCAATGTGTGTAACGATTCCAACATTCACTTCAGATAATAACAATCAAATCCTATACTATTCTTGTCTTGAAGACAATACTATGTGTATTATTGGCGTCTTGTAAACATTGAATTTGTAGACATTCTCATTGGAAATCAGCAAAGGTATGCTAATCAGCATAATGTTTATGCTAGTTAGCAAACTGTTTCTGCTAAAACAACCAAAACAGTATGCTAATTAGCATACCATGTATGCTAATTAGCATACTCATAGTAGATAATTAAGTAGCTAATTAGAATACATTATAATTAGCATACTGAGCATTTTTGTTTGTGCTAACTTCCACTCACAGCATACCATAGTATGCTAATTAGCATATGCAATATATAGGAAGCTGCCATGTTTTCTCCTTGAAACCAGCAATGGTATGCTAATCAGCATACTGTCTATACCACTGGCATAAACAATATGCTAATTAGCATTCATGGTATGCTAATTAGCATTCCTTCAATTAGCATACTATGGATTTTTGCTTTTGATAACTTCCACTCACAGTATAGTATACTAATTAGCATACAGAGTATATAGAAAGCTGCCATCCCTTCTTGAAACTAGCATACAGTATGCTAATTAGCATACATGATATTCTTATTGGAATACACATAATACAGAGAGCTATTATCTCTTCTCTTTGAAACTAGTGAACCTATGTTAATTAGCATACTGCTTATGCCAGTTAATTATGCTAATTAGCATACCCACAGAATGCGAATTGGCATAAACAGTATGCTAATTAGCATACATAGGATGCAGAGACTTTCCATCTCTTCTCCTTAAAACCAGTAAAGATATGCTTAGCATATTGTTTATGCCATCTGGCAAAAATAGTATGTTTATTAGCATACATAGTATGCTAATTAGCATACCTTCAATTAGCATACTGTGCATTTTTGTTTGTGCTAACTTTCACTCACAACATGGTATGCTAATTAGACCACACAGTATACAGAAAACTATCATCTCTTCTCCTTAAAACCAGCAAAGGTATGCCAATTAGCATACTGTTTATGCCCAACTGGCATAAACAATATGCTAATTAGAATACACAGAGAATTGAAAGCTACCGTCTCTTCTCCTTGAAACCAGCAAAGGTATGCTAATTAGCATACACAATATACAAAAAGTTGCCATCTCGTCTTACCTAAACCAGCAAGGGTATGCCAACTAGCAGAAACAGTATGCTAATTAGCATACTGTCTATGCCAGTTGGTATAAACAGTATGCTAATTAGCATTCCACTCACAACATAGTATACTAATCAGCATACACAAGCTACAGAAAGCTTCCATCTCTTCTTCTTGAAAACCAGCAAAGTTATGCTAATTAGCATACATAACTTCATGCTAATCAGCATAAATAGTATGCTAATTAGCATTAGTATACACAGTATACAGGAAGCTGCCATCTCTTCTCCTTGAAAACCAACAAAAGGTATGCTAATTAGAACATTTTTTATGCTAACTAGCATTAACAGTATGCTAACTAGCATACCATTTATGCTAATTAGCATACCCACAAAACAGAATTAGAACACAATGAGACAGGTTGTACAAATGATCTCTCTTAAACTGAGACCCCTCTATGATAGACACCAAAGCCATGTATACACAAAGCACACAAGAGACTAAAGATACCCAAGTTTTTGATAAATCTGCATTATCTTCGAGCAGGAAGTATATTGAAGATGCAATGATTACAACTTAAAAGCTGAAGGGCATGCTATTATAGATTGCTTCATAGATTTTTGGGTTGTACACCTGCTGTCTCCTTGGGATGTGCTCCATGGGTATTTTGATACATCGTACCAGGTGTGAAAGTACGTGGAGGATGGGCTGCTTGTGGTCTAGCTTGACTCGTAATACAGACCTTGCACAACATATGAGCCTCTATCGATTGCATTGCCCCACTCATCAAGGTACCCCTTCTCCACCTTCACCTTTGCTGCAACACACTTGACCAGGTAGAAATCCACATCCTTGACGTTGGTCGAAGCATCTGGATTTATAGCAAATGTGTCACCAGCACATAGAGCGCTACTCAACACATCTTGATGTCCTTCGTATGTGAAGTCACCATAGGCGACTGCTTCATCTTCCGAATCTGACACAGCCTCATCAGGTAATGGCAGTAGACTATGATAATCCCAAGGATGCACGTGAGATTTATTGACGCAGTGATTCCATCTTCCATGCATGCATAAATCACAGAAGCATTCCAAGGCTCTTGTTGCAAGGGTAGTACGATCCCAAGGGTTGTGGCCACAAAAAGCATGCAGAGAGGGAGTTTTTTCCACAGTGGCACAATTCCACTTCACCTCCCTATTCACTTCCCCCTCTTTAACCTCCCAAAACACACGGGCACATTCCTTTTCTTTTGAAGGATAGTGTGAAGGTGCTCCCTGCGACAGGTTGGCTTGGCAATAAGCAACCACATCAGTTGAACACTACAAAATAGATCCATTATGTTTTAGCTATTCATGGGTCAAGGTTCTTTTCAAAATCGCTCTTGCACCATCATGCTCTCCCTTGCCGTGCCCTGATCCAAAGAAGAATCAGCTCATCCCCATCTATGTGAGTCTACCATATCTTGCAACGAAGTAAAAAGGCATGGCTCCCTTGAACTATGAGGCCGCACCGTCAGACCACACCCAATGTTTCTTAGGAGTGACACCCTCTTGTTGTAACCATTCATGGTGTAGCATGAAGCCGTGCTGCACGAACAACGTGTCATGCACGTTGTCATCTGATATGAAGAAGTGGATGGTTTTGACTACCTCCCCTGTCCTGCGGTAGTATGTTATGTGTACAAAAATGGTTACTTGACTAGAGTGCCAATGCATTGATTGAATCTCATTTTGTTCCTTGAAGGCATAATTCTCTGCAAAATCAACAACTGACACGACGACATTGTTCGGAAATCGAAGAAGGAAATCCTTGAATTATTGTCCTTGCCATTGATCCACATAGTTATGAGTGATAAAGAGCTCCAACTTGGTCTTCAAGAGTTGAAGAAACTCCCAGTACTGCATTTCTTTATGCAAAAGATCTTTTATTTTGTTACTATTTCCATGCTTGTCTTGAGCTTGTACATATGCAAATACTTTCACATTAATACTATTACCTAATTTTGTTGTCTCTAAGTAGCATAATTCCAACGTATTCACTCCACATGTCAAACACTCTCCCATCAGGAATTCCCTTCTATGGAAAACTGCATCTGTGGGCTTTGGACAGAGAATAGACTCCCACATATGTGTGACACCTTTGAACGTGTGATGTGAAGCCAAGAAACCCTTGCTAATGTTCTCACCTAGGGCACAAATACTACATATACAGTCACAACCTGCTCTATGTAGCCCAAAAGCACGAGAGTGCATGTGGTTCAGTGTGTCCTTCAAAAAAGATATTTGCACATGGTATTCGCAACAACATGTGTATCTATCCTTCAGCCGCCTACAAAATAATGGCTTTGTGCGCTCCTTGCCGCACTGTCGAAGCAAGGGCCTTGCCTAACACTGTGTGTGAGCCATAGACGGCTCCAAGCACACAACTAGCTTAACTAGTAATCTCAAAAGAGGGCAATGGTGTGCCACTCACCATTCTATGCTCCTGCCGTGGAGGATTCCTCACCGCGAAGAAGAAGGAGACGCCACTACGTCGCGCTCAACCGCTTCATCGCCGTCGTGCCGCCGCAATGCTCGATTGCGCTCTCTCTCTCTCTCTCACACACACACACACACACACACACACACACACACACACACACACACACACACACACACACACAAGGAGGTGAAGAAGAAGAAGATGGAGATGGAGATGGAGCAAGAGCACTCTTGTATTGCACAAATGAGAGAATGAGTGAATTTTAGGTTTAGTTGGATTTTATATGAGCTCACCCCATTCACACTTGGACGCCCATGCTTAGCCAACTAATCCCTTGAATGTCCCAGTTAGAGTGCGCCTCTCATCGGCGATCACTCTTACCCTTTTCCTATTGGACCGACAAGCCCGATACCTGACTCTACCACAATTTCCACCGTAGGTTACAACGTCCGTCTCGTAGGTGATAGGGTGTCCGTGAGCCGTGAGGGGTAACATGCCCCCCTTCCTGATGTAGATTCCGTCCTCGGAATCTTTTGAGTTGAAGCTCGTTGGTCGAGGTGGAAGAGCATTTGAGATAAATGTCCTTAGCCTTCATTAGTCACTGCAAAATCAAACAACATTGCACAGTAATTGCATTTTCATAAGAGATTAAAAAGCATATGCAATTTTAGGTAGACAAATTGATTGGTAAAAGAATTTCAAACAATTTGTTAGCAATGAACATTAAATTGCAATGTAATCAAATGCATAAACAGATGTAAAGGTAAAAAATTAAACAAGTCTGGGGTCGCTAATTTGACGGTCGAAAGGCACTAGAGATCAAATATTAATACCATGGGTAAGCTTCTTAATTTTCTGTGGTCAATTAAGTTGTTTAATCGCGAGAGCCAAGTATTCATGTTCGAGGGATGACTAGAGGCTATATCTAGAAGACTTTCTAGTTAAGCTACCATAAAAGGAATTTCTCATGAAATCATCGCCTGACTGATTACTTTTTCTTTGACCCCCCAAATTCTTTTCACAGTGATTCAATTTTGATGTGTGTGCTTATTTTGTATGCCTTGGGTTTTTTTCTTTTCAAGAAAAAGCGCCCTTACTGGGAACCTCTAGGGCTCTAGTACCATAGGCGATACATGTGAGTGAAGTACCCAATCAAGCTGAGATTTCTCTTCCAGCTTAAGATTTTACGATGTGGCACTTTGATTTTTTGTTTGTTCATTTTCATCAATTTAATTTTGTAACTTTGGGGGGTCATATAACACTGATACACCTCCCCAGGCTCATCACACTAGTAAACTCCCTTTATAATACTTAAGTGAAAGGTCAATAGGGTCAAGCCCACTAGAAATCCCTAGTACATTTCACACAATGCTGCCTAAATCGGATTAAGAACCTAAGTAACCATTGATTATTAGGAAGGCATTCCCCATGGTATTAAGAGAAGATCTCTAACACCTAACTTGGTCAAACTAGCTTAGTCGGACTGGTTGATTTTTAAACCTAGACAAGTGATTATGACAAAAAATTACATTGAATTAAATGTTTGTTACTAAGCAAATGTGCTGGATATTATCCTACCAATCACAATCAAAGCAGACAATCATAGATGCAAAAAAGATAAGGGGCAATGCTAATGGACAAGAAACACCTGTTTGTGTCGATGGTCGCGCTTGATTTGAAGAGTGAGTTGAGATAAAGATTTCATGAAGGTCCAAATCCTATCAATAGCAACACGCTCCTATACACACTAGGAAACAAAAGGAATACCTCCAGGAGGCACATTAGTGGGAAAAGGTACCAACACTTATTGAACACAACAAAAAACATAAGGAATTCTAACCTAATTATTTGCACTCCCCCTAGAGAGTCAAGGGAATAGGATATTGTAGAGGTTGGGGGGAAACCTAAGGCTAAACCCCTATCCTCGTCGTCGAGATAAACAAAGTCATCATCCATGAGACTATATGTGCCATCCGTGTAGTCCTGTAAATTTTCTTCTTCATCATAGGTGCCCATGTTTACTAAGAAGGTCACTAGACGCCTATAATCATCTTGGTCAAAAGGGTAGGCTTGTGCAATGGGAGAAACACTCTCTATTAAGTATGGATCAGACGTGGTCAAGAGACGTATCAGCTATTCTAACTCCTCAAAATTCCTCTCACATGCTAGCGTACCTATCAAATCCCATTCACATGCATGCACTGGAAAGACCATGTGAAATATTTGTGAAAAGTAACGAGGGTACCTCTCACCCAAGGCAAGAGTGGATGACTCTAGCGTACTAGCCATATCTGTACACACAAATAGATGATGGTTAGAGTGCAAATATTACAAGGGTCATGTTCTTGTGCATAATTTGTTTTTATGATTTGTGTTATGGCTCTTGCTCTTTTACTTTTTTATCTTGTTTTTGTGAGTATAAGGCTTTATATATACATTCCCTAAGATTGGAGATTAAGAGGTCAGGGAGAAAGGTTGAGAGGGAAGCAAGTGAATAATGGATGTCCACAAACACTCCCCCCTTCCTTGGGTAGATCATATCTTTTGAAATGATGTCGTCACCCTTTGAAACCAGTTGTTCCAAGTTTTTATAGGTGAATATTTTTGCCAGTAGTTTTCTATTACCTTAGGTGCCTCGTCGAGTTGCAAGGGTGGTAAGGTACTCTCCCAGGATCGAAATTGAAGTGGTTCATTAGGTGATTCTTGAACACTGGAAGGTGTGGATTCCTTTGTAGCTTCATGGAGGTCCACTATTGTAGGTGGAGGCTGTGTAGAAGCTTTTACCTCTATGGATGTATTACATGAGGAGCTAGAAGCTTCATGGAACTCCCCCCTTCCTGAGCTAGGTGGAATAAATTGGTTTTGCCTTAGAGCCCAAACTAGCTCTGGACTAGGTGTGTAGCATTCTGTGATCTTTCCCTTCCCACGGTCTGCCATTGGCTTTAGCGTTACACTGTTTGACTCATATGGGTTTGTTGTCGATAAGGAAGGACACATTTTACGTTTAGGTACCCAAATTTGCTCATTTCCATCATAGTAGCCTTGGGCTTCTAATAGTTGTTTTGGAATCCATCGTGATTTGGTCTTGACTCTCCTAGGACGCGCTCTTGGTTTTCCGGGGAAATTTTTTCTTGGAATGGATGGGAGGGTTGAGGTAGTTGGAAGTAAGGCCTTGGGGACCCATTGATATGTACTCTTAGGTCGTGCAGGTTGAGTACTTGCAATATTACTGCTTGCTGCAACTACAAGTGTTGAAGTGCTAGGTTCATGGGTGGCCGGCAAAGACGAGTTAACCACCTTGGCTTGTGAATGTTGGCTATCCTTCAACTTTGCTAGAGTTTGCAACGTAGGTGACTTTGCTTGAATGATAGGGGGAAGAGTCACGTTGCCTTCCATAGCTCCCGCGGGCATGATTAGAAACCTCTGCACTATGCTTCCATTGTCATAGACAACAGGGGTATGAAGGAATCCAAGAATAGCAGTTTTCTTTTTATTAATGCCCTTGACTTGCATCGTACTCGGGGATAGGGTCGGTTTCCCTAATTGACACCTAACTCCATAGGATAACAAATTGTGTTTAGCTCCCGTATCTAATAAGGCATTGTATAGTACTTTCCCATAGGAGCTATTTAGCTCAATTGGGTACCGTAGGGGTGGCTCAGATTCTAATGAGTCGTCATCTGTGTCCTTGAAAAATGCTTGCGTGATTCCCAGATTAGCCTCTCGTTGGCGTCTAAGACGTTGTTGTCGTTCTCGAGCCTCAACTCTTGCTTGGATTTTTTTAAGCTCTGCTTGTTCCTTGGCAGCCTTCTTTTGATGGATGGCTTGCAACTCTTCCTGGCTTAGAGGATCATAATATCTTTTGAATTTACTCCCATTAAGGAATCCAATGGTTTCAACTCCATCTAGAGTCTCCACACGAATGGTACCTTGCGGGGTAATTTCACACACTCGATATGGTCCCTTACCAGCGTATTTCAATTTCTTCTTTTCATTACGTACCCCATACATAAGAACTTTATCACCAACCTTAATGTCTTTATCCTTTAAATGGCTATCAAACCACTTCTTTCTCCTATCCTTCTCCACTAGAGCATTTCGCACAGCTAATTGCCTCTCTTCATCTAGACTTTCCAGGATATATAATCGCTCCACTAAGGGGTTACCATCCCAACCTTCTTGAGAAGCTACTCGAAGACTAGGAATGACAAACTCCTATGGCATAACTGCTTCTTGGCCATACACCATCTTAAACGGTGTGCAATTAATAACAACTTTATACGCAGTACGATAAGCCCATAAAGCTGATGTAAGCTTTAGGTCCCAATCAGTGCGATGAGCCTCAACTGTCTTTGTCAAAATGGAGATGAGAGTTTTGTTGGTACTCTCAGCTTGGCCATTTGCTTGGGGATAATAGGGTGTAGACTTGTGGTGAGATATCATGAAGTTTGATGTGAGTTCTTTTATTACTTCATTTATAAAATGAGTTCCATTGTCACTCACAAGTTCAAAGGGGCATCCAAAACGTGTGATAATGTTCTCAAAGAGGAACTTAGCTGTTGTTTTTGCATCCGCCTTTCGTGTTGCTTTTACTTCATCCCATTTGGTTACATAGTCGGTAGCCACAATGATATATCGTGATTGCGTGTTACGTGCAGCCGGACTAATCGGTCCTACAAAGTCTAAGCCCCACTTTTCAAATGGTTGGGTTACCTTGATGGGATGTAGAGGCATCCTATCACTTCTTTGTGTCTTCTTGAAGCGTTGGCATTCATCACATCCCTTTGCAAAAAGTGATGCATCCTAAAACAGAGTGGGCCACCAATAGCCTGACTGAAAGATCTTTCGGGCAGTCAACTTTCCTGAAAAGTGACCACCAGCTACGCCCATGTGTGCCTCTTGTAGAATATATAAATACTCATCCTCGCGGGCACAACATCTAAGAACATCATCTTTTACTCTCTTATAGAGAGTTCCAGCCAGTAAGCAATAGGGTTCGCATTCCTTGATTAATTTTTGAGCTATATCTTTTCGCAGTTCTTTGGGTGGAAAACCATTAACTAAGAAGTTAACAATCTTTTCACTCCATTCAGGCATTGTCTCAACAATGAACAAAGGAGTATCAAGCAATTCATCATCAACCCCCGTAGGAGCTTCGCCATTAGGGATACGAGATAAATGATCCGCCATGACATGTTTCCTCCCAGGCCTCACAACAACGGTGAAGTCAAACTCAAGAAGAATTAACAACCATCGTGTAATTCGACCTGTGGAACACGGCTTGTTTACCAAATATAGAAATGCTTGATGATCAACATAAAACAAAAACTTGGTAGCAAGAAGGTAATAGCGAAATTTCTTTACTGCGTAAATCATAGCTAGACCTTTGCGCTCTGTAGTAGTGTAGTTCATCTCGGCATCATTTAATTGGCGACTTGCAAAGCTAATAGGGTAGTCCAATTTATGTTCTCCTGGTTGAGTTAGAACACACCCAATAGAAAAATTTGATGCATCAATATGCACATGAAAAGGTACATTCCAATCAGGTGTTCGCATGATTGGAGCACTTGTTAGGGCCTTCTTTAATAACTCATAAGATTGATGACATTCTTCCGTCCAGTGAAACTCGATAAGAAGCTTGTACAATGAACGCGCTATCTCGGCAAAGTAATAACCAACATGGCCCACAAATCTTTGAACTCCTTTATAGTTAGTAGGTGGTGGCAAATCGGCAATGGCTTTAATCTTACTCTCATCTGTGGATATCTTGTTCTTGGACACTATATGCCCTAGAATGACTCCATGCTTAACCCAAAATTGGCATTTGAAAGGGTTCAATGAGATGCGATAAAATCTGCACCTTTCAAATATTTTTCGTAGATATAACAAATGCCTCTCCCAAGAAGAATAAACACAAAGGTCGTCTAGGAAAGCTTCACAAAACTCCCTTAGAAATTCTTTAAACGCAGTGTTTATTAATCGTTGGAATGTAGCAGGGGCATTTGTTAAGCCAAAAGCCATAACATGAAATGCAAACACTCCAAACTCTGTGATAAAAGCAGTTTTAGCTTGGTCCTCTAATGCAATTGTGATTTGATTGTAACCAGAGTACCCATCTAAAAAGCTATAAGCTTCCTTGCCCGCAACTCTTTCAAGCACATGTTCTGAATATGGCAAGGGATACTGATCTCTCCTAGTAGCTGCATTAACTTTCTTGAGGTCCACGCACACTCTTAGTTTCCCATTCTTTTTTGGCACAATGACTATTGGAGAAACCCATTCTGAGTGCTCAATAGGGTATATGAATCCACATTGGATAAGTTTTTCAATCTCCTCTTGTACAATTTTGGCGTACTTAGGATTCATTGGATATGGTCGTTGCTGGACGGGTTTAGTAGTGTTGATCATGGGAATTGTATGTTGCACCACAGAAGGTGGAACACCCTTCATGTCATGATATGTCCAAGCAAAGATATCCTTGTATTCCTTGAGGAGCTCCTTAAGTACAGCCTCTTCAGTTTCGGTAAGGTCTTGAGCAATAAAGACTGGTTTAGACTCTCACCTGGTTCTGCTAATTCTATCTCTTTAACTACCGCTAGACCATCATAGACTCCACTGCTTCCATTGGTAGGTATTCGTTGGGCTTTGGCATACACAACCTTTCGCTCCCCCGTGGTATAAGATTTAAAATGTTCAGGAGCCGTATGTAAGTCAGCAGGCTCTTGTCCTGACGGAGACCTTTCTTTTAGTTCTGCCTCCTTTTGTTGTTGTGCTAACTCTTGGTTTTGACGTCTTCTTATAGTTCGACTCAATTTCGGCTCTGTAACCTCCAATTGAGCGAGGTCAATGGGTCGCGGGCTACACCACATGACACTCTGGAGATGTTCACCCAAATTGTCTACTAGTTTTTGATGAGCATCACATGCCCCTAGATAGCTAAGCTATTTTGCAGTAGATCTTTCCTTGTTTATCCTAGCTCTCACATTTGCTCGATATCATCGTCTCTTATATGACCTTTGTTTCTTGTTAAGGTTTTGATTTTGGTAAATGTTTGAACTCGACTCGCCTAATAGGTCTTCGCTTGTATCTTCTTCACTCTCATATAAATTACCATAGATGGTCGTACTAGGCCTTGAGTGTTCGGTTTCTATACTTGGTTCACTAGATGTTTCTTCAGGTTCTGAATCCATTTCTCCCTGAGATTCCGTTTCTGATGTGTATTGGCCTGAAGCCTTTGAGGAATCATCGGTTTCACTCTCAGGTAGGTGTGCCTCTTTCTTATCATCGGATGTTACATGCGCTACACCTAACATGTTTACTGGTGCAATGTGTGGTATCTCTTCCCCATCTAGTGTTACCCAGGTTGTTCCTCTAGCTCCCCATGTATCTATAGTTGCCGCTAGGTGTACCCAATCGACATTGTCTGACTCAGCCATTCCGGGTAGGATATCCATATAAGGAGAGTTCTCCCCAATATCCGTGTCTTCGTTACACGTGTAATAATACTGTAATGGAGCTGAGTGAATTGTTATGTCTGATCGATTATCAATGATGAATTTATTTCCTAGAGGATGCGTTCGACCACTTAAAAGATCAACTCGAATGAGAGAGTCTTGGAACTGTAAGTAGACGCGGTTTTTGGACCAGTCATGCACCACTTTTGCTTCCCTCATGAATGGACGCCCTAAGATCATCTCAAATGACATAGGATGCTTGGAAATCTCCATAGCAATGAAAGTCTACCTTACCTTGTGTCCCAAGACCTTGATTCTGAGACCCTTTAGCATTCCAATAGGCGTAAAAATAGATCCATTAGCCATTTTTACCACTACGCTTGTGGCTTCAAGGTGAGGTCGCCCCATAGACTCCCAACAACTCTTTGTCACCATGCTGACTCCCGCACCACCGTCAAGGACCCCCTTTACAGTTAATCCTTTAGTAGTGATTGGTAGAGTAGCATTAGATTCATCACCTTCAAAGTATTGCCCCAACTTGTTAACGGGTACTTCAATTACAGATTCATGTCCCGCTAGGTCAGATGGTGGTGCTAAATGTTCCTCATCATTCATTACCGAGTCAGGTTTGTTCATATGTGCAAACTGTGGTAATCCGGGCTGTAATTCTCCATTGAGGAAGGCTCGAAGAGCTGAGACTAGCTCGGGGTCTTTATATAGTTTGGACATGATGTTGGTTCTAACTTCTGAAGACATGAAATCCATCAATTTGGCAACATTTAATGGCATCTTGTGGGACGTAGGACCCTGACAAGAGAATGGTGAAGATGGAATCTCCACTTCCTCAAGGGGGTCGGGCATTCCCTCACCAAACATTCTCTCTAGTAGGAAAGGTGTGTGTCCACTTTCAGATGTCCTACCCTCACTCTCTTCCCAAATGATACTGGGTATAGCTAACGGCCTGTAGTTCTTGTGAGGTTGAACTTGTGTGGGAAACACTGTGTCCGACATCTGGATATGTTTGGGTTCAGGTTCTAATGTTAGTTGAGTTTCTTCCACCAAACCCCTCAGTTGTTGGACTCATTCAATTTCCATTGTTGGGTTTGGATAGGTTCCAATCTTTCTCTTGCAATCCTCATTTTTTGTCTCTCGTGGCTTATCTTGGGGGTTCGCAGCTGGGTGGTTTAACTTTGAATACTCTTTTTGTGTTCGTCGTAATTCCCTCTCGTGATCCTCCTCATTGGCTTTTTCCTTTGTAGTAATAGTTTTGGTCTCCGTGGTCTCTATCGAATCTGAGTCATCCCTCAGGGTCATTCATATACACGGGATCCTCTCCTGTCCCTATGTTAGTCTTTGAACTAGGTTTTGAGCTAGAAGCATTAAGGGATTTCTTTCTTCGTGTTTTCTTCTTTCTCGCTCGGCCAATGGATGCAGCATCTCTCTCTTCGAGGATGTAATTTTGCTTTTGGAGCATCGACTGTGTGAGTGCATTCACTGGTTCTATGTTTATAGTTGGTGGTGTCCCATCAACAATCTCTATTATGTTCAATGGTGTGATTTTCGGTGCGTTTGGATTGTTAGGACACTGTGCGATCAAATGATCTATGACACAACGATTACAAGTGAGTATTGGCATTGCCAATGCACTCCCTTGACTTGTTTGCATTAGTGCAGCATTCTTTTGCATTCTAATGGGGCACTCAGCTACTCGATGTGGTCCACCACATTCGTAGCACTAAAGAGGTGGTCTCCTGGAAAAACTATTAATGTTTTGGCCTCTTGCTGCTAGCGCAGTAGCTTGATATACCGGTTTGATTTGTCCCCAATGGTCTTCCATATAGTACATGGGACACTCCTCAAGCATGTCGACTCCATAGGTGATACTAGAGTCTATGTCCTCTTCGCAATCTACATAAGTACTAGATGACTCGCAACCTATTTGGTTCATAGGTGTAACTCTTGGATGAGGGGGTTGCGGTCCTAGCACTGGAGGTGGCAACGGTGTGGTTTGGACCACATTTTGGGTTCTAGGGACCATGTGCTGTAATGGCAACTGTTGCTCCATGGGTGGGGTAGGCATCAATGCAGGAACTCGAGGTGAGTCTGCCCAAGCTATAGGCGGTCTATTTTCCATGATGCATTTAAGGATTAGGCAATCCTTAGCTTGATGGCCATACCTACCACACGCGTTACAAGTCCCGTTAAACTTTACTCTGAAAGTAGGGCATTCACTCGTAGTATGTGGGCCCAAGAAAATTGAGCAACATTGTTGCTCCCTTCTTGGATACATATGAGTGTTTTGTGGAGCACGATTACCCCTAAGGATTTCTTGGATGGCCTTGGTGAGATCTGCCAAAGTCATCTCAGATATCGTTTGCTCTTTCACGATTGGCTTTATCTTCATTGGCTCATGCCCTGACGCTTGCGAGCTACTAGACTTCGGCTCGGCGGACAGTCTTTCTCCTGCAATCATTAAATTATCCTCCAATTGGATTGCATTCTTGGTGACCGCTTCCCAAGTAGTGATACCTCTAATGACTAGGCCATTATAGATACTTTCATGTCGTAGTCCCCTAATGAATCTATCGAGCAATTGGTTCCCAAGTAGTGATACCTCTAATGACTAGGCCATTATAGATACTTTCATGTCGTAGTCCCCTAATGAATCTATCGAGCAATTGGTTGTTGTTGAATCGCTCGTTTGGATTGCATCAAGAATTCAAATTCTTTAGGCGACTAATGAAGTCTCTCACGGATTCACCTTCTTCTCGTTGGGCTTTCTGGAGCTGAGAGGCTACACCCCAAAGTACTCCCTCTCGTATGTATTCTTTTAAGAACAGTCTCCTAAGAGTAGAGTAGATCGTTTTCTCTTCTACTCTTAAGGTTCTATACCAATCTCCAGCCTTTCCGCTTAGGGTCAAACTCAAAGCCTTACACTTATGTAGCTCATTGTGCTCTTCCAAGGAATCGCACACATGTTCAAAGACTTCCATATGCTTTCTAGCATCTCCGTCTCCACTGAATTTCTGTGTGAGCTTAGCTACTTGAACTGTCTTGCTCCTAGGCTCTCTATCAGGTGCACTACGCATGTTTTCCGCAATAGAGCGACCGATAGTTTGAGCAAATGCTGCCAAATCTCCTATTTGAGCCGATATAATGGGTGTATGTGCTCCTGGAACCACATGTGAGATGGGAGTTGGCCTTGGCCTTGGCATACACGCGGCTCTTGGGTCCCATATTTCGTATGGTGGTGTACCAAATGGTGGTCCAAAGTTTACAGGTGTGGCCCTAGGCATAGGGGGTGCCTGATATGGCATGTTATTATTAAATTGCATGGCTCCACTTGTATAAGATCTTGGATAATTCCATTGTGGATTGTAAGCTCTTGGAATAATCGGAGGTGTAGGAGCTACATGAGGCTGAGGTACGACAGGTGCACATGATTGATACATACATGTAGGTATAGTTGGGGGCACTGTGCTACTAGGCATCGGTGCAGTGTTAACAAATGAACTCCATGGTGTACTTCTTGTCATGCTCACCACTGGGATATGCATGGTAGCCGTAGTGTCATTAAGAGAAAGATGAGCTAGATCTGGGAAGGTAAAGCTGCCACTTGTGGGCTCAGATTGTACTGAGGCTCCTGGCAAAACAACATATGGAGGATCAATGGGGCTCACTGAGGGAGTCTCCATTTGTGACAGGGTTGGTTGGTTGGCCTTTCCCGTATCCAAGAATCTCATTAGGCCTGTTGAAGGCATGTTGATCCCTATGTTCTGTCTTTCTAACTCGACAATCCTATGGAGGACATCACAGACTTTCTGTTGTTGCTCATCTATGCTAGTAGCACCCGATGTGGATTGTAGAACATCTAACCAACCCACATGATAGGTGTGTCCTGTGTACCGATCAGTTAAAGCTTCTGCTTGTAGGTCATACTCCCAATTTTTGTTTAGGAATATCCCATCTAGGCCTGACGTGCTGGAGGTTTCCCTCGAAGTGGAAGCATTATTGCTCCCCATCGCTTGCCCCTCCGTGACTGCTACCTTGGGAGCACTCGGTTGCTCAGGTGGCATGATTGTTGTCATAGGAGCCTTTGCTTTCAGGGCTCGACTTTGTTCTAGCCTTCGTAGGTTTTCAATTTCCCTCTCCCTTGTTGCTTGCATATAGCATTCGATCTCTTGCACTTCAGCAAGACTCCTACCATCGGGTAGTAAAACCTCAGAGGGAGATAGTCCTAAAGGATCAGGAGGTGCAGTGGATGGAACATTCACATGCACACTCTCAAGAAGCATAGGGTCTATTTTAGGCATGAATGACGAATTTACTTCCCCACTCCGTTCATTTATTTCATTAACCGCATGTTCGGAGCGAGTAGCTCTACCAAGGGTCTCTTTTAAGCGGCTAAACACGCTGGACCTGGGCCGTGGGCCCATGGCATGCATGTCTTGACTTGAACTATCAAGGTTTGGTGTAGGATACCCCTCCATGACTTCATAGTCAGAGGAAGAATCACTAGACGCGATATGAGGATCTTGGGTCGTGCTACCTTGAGTCCCGGCCGAAGGTCCAGAACCTAGGGTGGAGGAATAATGGGTGCGCGCGTAAATGAAGGCACTACCAATATGTTCGCGCTCTAACAATCGTCTAGAGCATAGGTTCATATGACTTGGATCCCCTAGAAGTGTTAGTGAGTGCCCGTGAAGGCTGCTCACCTAGTAATTTTGGGTGTTTTGCAACCCGTCTTTTCTTATTTATTTATTTTTTGATTTTTTGGTCCTTTTTTTCTGACCCAGCTATAGAATAGAACGTATGATAGCTCAAAACGAGCGTCTCAGTCAGAGGGACGTGCCGTGCTTTACAGCCCTCTGTTTGGTCACTTTATGCCCTCGGAATCCCTAAAACCGTCAATTTCTAGTAGGGAAGTAGGTCCAAATTAGAAAGTCTAAGGGTGCAAGTGGGAAGAGAAGGGAGGAGAGTGGAGGACTTGCCCCACATGCTCTCATTCCCTCTTGAGGGGGTAGGGTATATATATAAGAGTGAGTCTAATATATATCATAAGACTGAGGACTGAGGCCTGGGCTTGGGCTTGGGCTTGGGCTTGGGCTTGGGCTTGGGCAAATGATCTCGATCCCGATCAAATTTATTATTATTATTATTTTAGGCGACGACTGCGCGCGGTTTAAGTGACCCTTTCTTGGCCACACACACTGTCAACACCTACCTAACCTCTCTGTCAACAACTCACAGACAGCTCACTATCTTATCTACTTACTAACAGTGCTTCTAACCACTAACCAATCTACTAACTAATCTGTTAACCACTCTGCTAACTGCTTACTGACAGTGGGCTAACTGTCCACCTACTTCCTCTCTCACTACCTTACTGTGCAAAGACTGTGTGCATGCAAACCTTGATAGAAAACTGTGTACAGACTGTGTGCAAACAGAAATTGTTAACTGCCTTCCTACTTATTCATTCACTGCGAACAAGCTAACGACTACTAATTGTGCAAAGACTGTGTGTAAATAGAAAACACAACATTATACAGAAATCACAGAACTTGCAGACAATACAGAAATTAACAACTTGCAGAAAAATAACTCATTCCTCTTCCTCTTCCCCTTCTTTCCTACTACAAACAACTCATAGGAGAAGCACAAAGTGCCTCTTGGGCTTAGTGCAGGGCGATTCCCCGGCAACGGTGCCAAAAATGTGCGCTCCTTGCCGCACTGTCAAAGCAAGGGCCTTGCCTAACACTGTGTGCGAGGCATAGACGGCTCCAAGCACACAACTAGCTTAACTAGTAAGCTCAAAAGAGGGCAATGGTGTGTCACTCACCGCTCTATGCTCCTGCCGTGAAGGATTCCTCGCCGCGAAGAAGAAGGAGACGCCGCTACGTCGCGCTCAACCGCTTCATCGTCGTCGTGCCGCCACAATGCTCTATCGGGCGCTCTCTCTCTCTCTCTCTCACACACACACACACATACACACACACACACACACAAGGAGGTGAAGAAGAAGAAGATGGAGATGGAGATGGAGCAAGAGCACTCTTCTATTGCACAAATGAGAGAATGAGTGAATTTTAGGTTTAGTTGGATTTTATATGAGCTCACCCCATTCACACTTGGGCGCCCATGCTTAGCCAACTAATCGCTTGAATGTCCCAGTTAGAGTGTAACTCTCATCGGCGATCACTCTTACCCTTTTCCTATTGGACCGACAAGCCCGATACCTGACTCTACCAAATAAATAATACAATGTCCACCGTAGGTTACAACGTCCGTCTCGTAGGTGATAGGGTGTCCGTGAGCCGTGAGGGTTAACAGGCTTCAACATCTCAAACATTCTCATGCCAATCTTGCAATCTGGATGTTTTCCCTTGAATCTACGAAAGAACTCAACCTGCAACATCCAAATGATGATCAGTATTCAGATTGCTAACTAGGACATCCACCAATTTCATGAAAACAAATCATAGTGACAATCAACATCCTAATGTGCATGCAACAGTGTATGTTAACTAGCATAAAGAGTGTTAGCTAGCATATATCTTGTGTTTACCAGGTAGCTTTCTATGCTAGGTAGAGCACAAGGCATGCTAACTAGCACATACCATATGCTAACTAGCATACTCATTAGGACACCCATCATGCTGTTGAGCATACTAGGTGTTAACTGGCAGAAATTATGTTAATTAGCATACATCTTGTGCTGACTAGCTAGCTTTGTATGCTAGGTAGAACACAAGGAATGCTAACTAGCATACTCCATATGCTAACTAACATACCCAGCCCAGCTGCTAGTTCTAACTAGCATAACCCTTGTCTTAAATAGCATACCCATCATGCTAGTGAGCATACTAGTTGTTAACTAGCATAAGTGGTGCTAGTTGTTAACTAGCATAAGTGGTGCTAACTTACATACTTTTTGTGTTGACCGACTAACTCTTTATGCTAGGTAGAGCACAAGGCATGCTAACTAGCATACTCCATATGCTAACTAGCATACCCAGCCCAGCTGCTAGTTCTAACTAGCATAACCCTTGCCTTAAATAGCATATCCATCATGCTAGTGAGCATACTAGTTGTTAACTAGCATAAGTGGTGTTAACTTGCATACTTTTTGTGTTGATCAGCTAACTCTGTATGCTATTTAGAACTCAAGGCCTGTTAGCTACCATTCTCCATATGCTACCTAGTTCACTCCATGTGCTAACTAGCATATTCACCTTGTGTTAGACAACGTACTTATCATGCAATTGAGCATACTAGGTATGTTAACTAGCATACCAGGTATTTTAATTAGCATACAAATTGTGTTAACAAACTAGCTCTGTATGCTATTTAGGACCCAAGGCATGCTAACTAGAATATTCCATATGCTAACTAGCACAGTCTATATGCTAACTAGCACAGTCTATATGCTAACTATCATACTCACTATGCTAAACTAGTATACACATTAGGACACCCATCATGCTATTGAGCATACTAGGTGCTAACTAGCATAAATGATGTTAATTAGCATACATCTTGTGCTAACTAGATAACTTTATATGCTAGGTAGAACACAAGGCATTCTAACTAGCATACTCCTTATGCCAACCAGCATACTCCATATCCTTACTAGCATACCCAACCCAACTGCTAGTTCTAACTAGCATAACCCTTTCTTAAATAGCATACCCATCATGCTAGTGAGCACACTAGGTGTTTAGCATATGTGGTGTTAACTTGCATAAGTTTTGTGTTGACCAACTAACTTTGTATGCTATTAAGAACTGAAGGCCTGATAATGAGCATACTCAGTATGCTACCTAGCAAACTCCATATGCTAACTAGAATAATCACTTTTTATTAGACAACGTACTTATCATGCATTGAGCATACTATGTATGTAATTAGCATACTAGGTTTGTTAAATAGCATACCAGGTATGTTAATTAGCATACATATTGTGTTAACCAACTAGCTCTCTATGCTATTTAGAACCCAAGACATGCTAACTAGCGTAGTCAATATGCTAACCAACACAATCCATATGCTAACTAGCAAAAATCTATAGATTAGTATGCTATTGATCAGCGTATACAAGTTACTAAGCACTAGAGATGCAATGCATAAAATGCATAAGTTATGGCACAAGTATTTGATGATCACATGAGGCTTGTCTAGGAGGTGTACTGGATGTTCTATGTATCTTCTCCTCCCCATCCTCTTTCGACAAACATCCTTCTTGTTTGGTGAAATGCAAGTCTCCACTTTCCAAAATGTGTAGACAAATTCCTTAATTTCAATTGTGATAGGGCTATGACGGTGTTGCTTGTGACATGCAACCAATGAAAACAATCGACCATCAACATCGGGCTTCCCCTATCGTGATCTCGCCTTGTGCAAGGTGCAATGATTGAAATTTAGGACCTTGACAATTTTGCAATAGGCATGTTTTCCTTTGAATTCAACATCATCTACAATGCTGCATTCTTCAAAAACGACTTCTCATTGGAACCTGGTTGCTTGACGGTAGCCAGTGTGCTGCGGACATTGGAGACAATTACAGTCTGTACAACAGCATCCTCCTCGAAAGACTCATCATGGATCGCCTGAACATGCGGATGTTGAGCAACAAGATTCCAGATTTCCCACTTTGCTTATGTTCTAAAATCTTCAGTCCTACTCTTGAAAGCTCTCACAATCTTGGAGGAGATTTTGTTTTTCTCCTCATCATTGAGGGCATGATGTTGTCGCTCAAATTTCATTTGTTTCTACTCCGTTGTTTCCTCTTTCTTGCTCTCTCATATTCCCTGATTACAGAAAGAGCTGGATCTTGGGAGTTGTAATTCATTGCTTGTGCTTTTTCCTGAGAACTGTAGACGTGTATAATATGTTACTTACTTAAAATCACTTGAATATATAGCTGTCAACACTTGATGTTGTAATACACACATACTATGAAAAAATGCCCTCACAAAACTATAGATGTGACCAATAAAACCAATGACTTCATTTGGAGTGGGTGGGCTACACATAAGATTTGCTTACCATCAGATTACAATAAAACTCCATTTCCAACATTGGAGCTAGTGGCAATAATGTTGGCCGTTGGTTCTCCATTTCTCTAGGTCTATGTCAGAACAACATAAAGATCTCAGCTTTGAAAACTAATCTCTCACGCAGGATTCTCGGCGCAAGGAACGAATGGGAGAGAGAGCAAGATTTAGCAAACCGCCTGCTAGTGAGAGAGAGAGAGAGAGAGAGAGAGAGAGAGAGAGAGAGAGAGAGAGAGAGAGAGAGAGAGAGAGAGAGAGACTCCCCACATCATCTTCAGTAACTGAAAACAAAAGCACATGAGGAGGGAAAATAAATTTTTTATGCAAATTTGAAATTCAAAGGACTGGCCCATCCATTTTCAGTATATGCTAATAAGCATTGTCCGAGACAACATATTCAGTGACACGTTAACATGCTTCTACCAAAAACCTAATCATAATCATGTCCAATTCTCTCTCTCTCTCTCTCTCTCTCTCTCTCTCTCTCTCTCTCTCTCTCTCTGCTTGAGGGCTATAGGAAGACATCCTTTAGAGTCTGCAACTACAGCTATAGCTTTTACAGCTTCTTAGATTTACAAAAAATTGATAGAGCGAATGAGGTTTGATTGCCTTGCATGTGTGCAACTCCTCAATATGCAGTAAACTTGGTCAATGATTCCGCTTACAATTGTTCCGGTTTGAAATCTAGAAATACCACTTCAGATGAGTAAACATCCCTATATTTTGAGAAATTTGAGGCGAGATGGTAATTTGGTCAAAATTTGGAAATTTCCTCCTTGAAGTTCCATAAGAAGGGAGTAAAATGTACGTTTGCAAAAATGTTTTCTTCCTAAAAAAGGTCCAATGACTTGATGACCAAAAGTTGCACACGTGCATCTGTTTGTCTATCTCAATCCCTCAACAATAGGTCCCGACTACATTGGGTTTATTTCTTGGAATGTTTCCTATGAATTAACATTTTTTTCATTATTTTTACTATCTTCATTATTATTTTTCTCTTGTTCTCTCCTCTCTCTCTCTCTCTCTCTCTCTCTCTCTCTCATGATAGATGCACATGCATGGTGGCTAGATATTAATGCAAGTGGGGCGTCTTGTTATGAGACAATATAGCATGGTACAATAGGGTGGCATTGTGCATCTCACACAAGAATTTGAGTAAGGCACCTGAAGTAGATTCAAAAATGCAATTGCTCATTGCAACAATTTAGTGGAAGTCATGTGGTAAGTGATATAGCCAAAGTATTTATATGTACACTCCACTGCATACATACATAGTTGTTGCTTAGTGATAATAGGTTTTTGTGTTTGCCATATTTTCCTTTAAATTACATGATTTTGAGCTCCTAAATGACATGGGTAAGCTGCTACTAACTTTGTGTGTGTTTTCATTCCGATTTCTTTTTATGTCAACCCAATTTCTAGGTGAAACGATAGTAATAAAAAGATCTATTGTTTTTTCCTTGATTGTATCTAGTAGAAAATATATGTAAGGTTCTTGATCACCATTTTTATTACTAAATAATATTATAATTAGTACACAAAAAAATAATGTCGAAGGTTCTTGTACATTGAACTTTTACATTTTGCATTGCTACCACTCTCTACAAGTTATTTTATAATGAGGCATTTAATCGGATGTCGCTCGGATTTGAATAAGCTCGAAAAAGTTTGCTAGGAGTGTGGGTTTCCTCCCATTTTCTTTACTATCTTCCACTTATTCTTCTTCTTGTTCCTGTTCTCCTCTCTCTCTCTCTCTCTCTTTGTCTCTCTCTCTCTCTCATGACAAATGCACATGCATGGTGGCTAGATATTAATGCAAGTGGGGTATCTTGTTATAAGACAATATAGCATGGTACAATAGGGTGGCATTGTGCATCTCATGCAAGAATTTGAGTAAGGCACCTGAAGTAGATTCAAAAATGCAATTGCTCATTGCAACAATCTACTGGAAGTCATGTGGTAAGTGATATAGGAAGAGTATTTAAATGTATAGTCCACTGCATACATACATAGTTGTTGCTTAGTGATAATAGGTTTTTGTGTTTGCCATGTTTTCCTTTAAATTACATGATTTTGAGCTCCTAAATGACATGGGTAATATGCTACTAACTTTGTGTGTTTTTCAAACCGATTTCTTTTTATGTCAACCCAATTTCTACGTGAAACGAGAGATCTATTGTTTTTTTCTTCATTGTATCTAGTAGAAAATATATGTAAGGTTCTTGATCACCATTTTTATTACTAAATAATATTATAATTAGTACACAAAAAAATAATGTCAAAGGTTCTTGTACATTGAACTTTTACATTTTGCCTTGCTACCACTCTCTACAAGTTATTTTATAATGATCCATTTAATCGGATGTCACTCAGATTTGAATAAGCTCGGAAAAGTTTGCTCGGAGTGTGGGTTTCCTCCTTGGGACTATAGCCCTAGAAAAATGCCTAGTTCTGTCTTCCAAATGGAAACAAGAAAAAATCTAAAGGTTCAAAAACTTTTTGGCCCTAAAACTTCTGCAAATGGGCTAAGGTATCCTCGTCCAACACTTTCTTTTCCTCTACATGAGTGAGGGCATAGACGTTGGCGGAATCCTCTTCCACTGAAGAAGTCATTTAACGGTAGTATGCAAGAATGGACAGTAACCTGAATAATTAGGTCCACCCATCCATGATCGACAATCTTTAGTCGATCCCCACTTACTAGCCCACACTCACACACGCTACTTGGTTTTCTAATTACTACTACAATCTTTCAGCACTTAAAATAATAGTTGATTTTAACTTTCTATCATAGTGATTTGTTAAAACAAGTATTGAAAATAGCATTGGAAAACATTCCTTAACAAACAACATCTTTAAACTTAAGACAAGGTACGATTACTTAGAATAGTTCTTAAACGACCTGATCCATTCTCAACCTGTCTGAAGCACACCTATACATGGGTGAAAAATGGCACCCTTTCTTATTCACAGTCCGGGGAGGAAAAACATCACCCAAAGCTCGGGGTGCCCATACACCAAAACCAGTTGCCCATACAATCGGGCGGTTCCCCTAGGATAAAAATGGTATCCTAAGATATATAAACAAACATACACGTGCAAAAACTCGTCGTACATGGTGGTAACTAAATTATCTGTAGGCCTGCTACTCGGACCGACCTCGTGTGATCATGTGAAGCCTTGGCCCTCTTTGTGTTGCTATCATCCTTTTTGGTTGGCTAAAATGCTCGGGTCCTCTTGGAAGCCATGATCCTTATCCTTATAAAAGGATGTCTAACCACTAGATAATTTATCAAAACTTAAACTTACCATAGAATTTCCATAACGTACTTCCACAAATTAACTTAATCACCTTTTTACTAAAAGCCTAGAACAATTTATTTACTTATTGTACTTTAAGCAGATTCTTGTGGGTGATATCATTATGGGCTTCTTTATACTGTAATTTAGCCCTAAGAAGCCATGTCTAATTTTTGAAAACTAATCTACTAACTTTTCCCTTATTTTGTAGTCAAAATTAGTAGCTTCTTAACATAGTAATTTCCTAACTACTACTAAAAAGAATGAGATATTTTTATCTTAGCTTTCTTATAATCTTTCTAAGTTCTAGTAACTATTTGAGCCATTTTCCTATTTTCCTTATTTAAATAATACCAAAAATGACTTATGTTGGGCTTAATAAATATTAGAGCAATTATCTAATGGAGATATATTTATTTGAGCTTTCTAATATAGTAATATACTTGTAGAAATTACCTTAGAAATTTGTAAGTGAATTTGCTGATTATCCTCTTTAAGTTTTTGCTACAAAAAAATAATTTAAGAAAAAGTAATTAGAAAATATAATTAAATAATTATGAGGTAATTATCATGAGGTTCTAACACTTTATTCTTCCTTTGAAAATTATCTCACTAACTTTTAAATATATTTACTAATTATCTTGCTTAAGTTTTAGCTAAAAATAGAGTATGTAAGCAAAGGTAACTAGAAAAGCTAATTTACTAACTATGAAATAACTATCTTATATTCCTAACGCTATATTCTCCCACTTAAAAGTATCTCACTAACTTCTAAACACATTTACTAATTATCTTGCTTTCTTTTTAGCTAGAAACAAAGTATTTTAGCAAATGTAATAAGCATAACTAACTAATTAATTATGAAATAATTATCTCATGTTCTTAACACTATATTATTGCTTTAAAATTATTTCACAAACTTCTAAATATATTTACTTATTATTTTGATTAATTTTTAGTTAAACTTAAAGTGTTTAAGCAAAGATAATTAGCAAACTAGTTAACTAATTATAAGATAATTATCACAAATTTTTAACACTATATTCTTCCTTTGAAAATTATCTCACTAGCTTCAAAACACATTTACTAACTATCTTGCCTAATTTTGAGCTAAAAATAGAGTACTTAAGTAAAGATAATTAGCAAAACTAATTAACCAATTATGAGATGACTATCATGGGTTTTTAACACTATAATATTCCTCTGACAAGTTATCTCATAAATTTGATTAACTATATTCCTAAATTTCCTATCAATTTTAGACTAAAAATATATATTTTTTCCTAATTAAATACTAAAATTAGTTAAAAAACTATGAAATAATTTTCACAACTTTTTAACACTATGTACAAACTTTGAAAATTAACTCGTAATTAAATAGACTTGATTGATATGTTTCTCCTTAATTAAGCTCAAAATTAATCAATGTGATCCCTAATATAGGTTAATAACTAATTAGATTGCTAATCATAATCCGAGATGAAGTTATTAAAAATATAATAATATATAAGAGACTAATTAATATTAGAGAAAGGTTTAATCTTTCCTAATTAATAAGAAAATTAGGAAAATTAGACATAGACTAATATGCCTTTCTAATCAACGAGGTTTAACGCTAATTATTTTTGCTCTCTTGGTAATTTTTAAAAAGAATCTCTCTAAGCATGAGAGATGTTGCCAAGGTTTCTGAGTCTGAGTGGAAATGTGAGCCCTCATGGTCTTTTTTATAGGTTCTGGCAGGCAAGCAACTGCCCAACAACTTCCCCATTAGCCGCACTCTTCAAGGATGCACCCCTTGCTACTATTTCAGCATCTTGGAAGGTCAAGATATCCTCCCAGGCACCTGCCTAGGTTAAATTTCAAATCTGCTAATTTTAATTTCTCTATTGCTTAAAGAAAAAATATATGGCTCAAATATCTAAGAGGTCATATGATTTTTTATCCTTTAGTTTATGTAGTTTAACATCCACCAAGCTTCCAATTCTTTTATTAATTAAAGTAGATGTGCAAACTTGCAGTGAATATTTGAGGGTCGATTTTTTGTTTTTTAATTTGGTTCAGAACATTTTTAACTGAATTAATGAGATTCTTAAGATTCTAAAAATACCAATTTTTGCTATTTTTTGGACAAGCTCTCATTGATTTTCAAAATCAAGCCTCTTTAAGTAGGCTTTGTACCTTTTCTCTTAATTACAAGAATTAAAAACCTTAAAATAACCCAAACTTAAGAGCTTGAGATGTCCTCATCTCAACCGGAGTTGGGAAAGTCTTTGAGAAGAGACGCTTCATCTTCCCAAGTAGCATCTTCCATGGGATAGTCTTTCCACTTTACTAGATGTTCTCTGATTACTCTATTTCTAAGGTCTCTTTCTTTGGTTTTAAGGATATAATCTGGTTGGAGTTCAAGAATGCTTGCTACTGGATTACAATTTGTTCATCATCCAAGGAGCATCCAAGGCATGATTGGGATCTGGGATGTAAGGCTTTAGAAGGCTGATGTGGAATACAACATGAACTTTGATATGTTCATGCATCTTCAATTTTGGAGCTTGGTCACTGAGTAGTTTGATTACCTTGTAAGGACCACAATACCTGGGATTAAGATTTTTGAATTTCCCTAAGGATAGGTTGCTTCTTTTTTAATGGACTCGAAGAAATACTTTGTCCCTCTACTTAAAGATTTGGTCGGATCTTTTTTGGTCAACATAGTGCATTTGCAAGTCCTTAGTAGTAGTTAACTATCTTACCATATGGCCTTTGTTTGAGCTTTCATCTCTTCTAGAATTATCTTTGAGGCCTCTACCCTTATAGTGGGGTCAAAGAAATTTAAAGGTGATATATATTCATGCCCATAGAGAGAATTCAAAGGAAACATCCCAATGCTTCTGTGGAAAGAAAAGTTATAAGATAATTCCACTAAACGAAGAGATTGACCCACTTGCAAGGTTCTCTACTGCATAAGCTTGGAGGATATCTTTGATCACTTGATCTACTCGTTCTATATGCTCATCAGTCAGAGGATGATACACAGAACTAAAACATAGTTGTGTTTCTAAAGCTTTGAATACTGGAAGTAAAATTTGCATCCCTATCACTTATAATTCTTTTTGGAAGCCCATGAATTCTAAATATATTTTTAACAAAGAGACGGATTATATTTGATGTTGTATAGGTTGTAATGGAAATGGCCTATGAACTTTGAGAATAGCGGAATTAAGAGAATTAGAGTGAGCATTTTTGTGAGATTACTTTGAGAACATAGAGGGTGAACTTAATTGATGGTAGCATCATAAACATAGTATTTAATTAACTTGGCATGAACAATACTTTTGCAAGAGAGAGAGTATTAGAGAGTTTAGTGCCTATGGCTCCACAGTGGAGCAATAAGCACTATGGGAATGGATACCCTCACACTTCCTTACATTAGATGAAACAACAATGTATAAGAAGACAGAATAGATAGTACACAAGGATAGAACACCATCTTCTTCATTGATTTATAGCAGAGCACACAATTATAGGAGAATGATATTGATGTCCCCACAATGACCGGTATGCCCCCCAAATACACCCGTTGCTCTAGCACAGACCGGGAATGGTGCAACCCATCCTATCCCATGGTATCCCATGAAGAACTGTCTGTAGCCGCATGAAGTCCTAGTCCACAGAGTCCCCACATCCGCAGGACCTATAGTGTGCGGATTATGCCGTAACACATGGCACACACGATGGACTGCGCAAACCCACACCTTTAGCTTCTCCGTGTTGAAGGCTCCGCTCTCTGCTCCTCCTCACGCTTTGGTGACGTTGAAATGTCAATGTAGCCAAAATCCCAAAAGTCTTGTCGATGGGCCTTGTAAACCCCCACGATCAGTTGTGGGTCTATCTTAGGCTACTCTGGCCAAGGTTCTCGTGGAATGAATTGTGTTGATAGGGAAACAGATTGAGGAGCCTAGGGTAAAGGAGCAAGATGTGTATGTATAGGGTGATGCCGAGCTAGATACCGATTTAGAGCGGGCCAAAATGGTAGGCAAGGTGGGAGACTTAGTGAAAAAGAATGAGAAAGTGTCTCCGCCCAAAACTAGATCTTGCACCGTTCCTTACGAAGATGATGAATTACTCGCTACAAATAAGAGACACGAGCTTTGGCTTCAGCACATTATTTGGTAGCTTTCACCCAATCAAAAATATCAAAACCTTCTTGCACAATGCCCTTACCTCTGTCATTGGTAGGCGGGTCAGGCTAGTGCACTACAAGCAATTGTGCTTGTTGCTCAAATATCGCCGCATTGTTCAACAACGATCTCTAATTTTTCATTTGGCCCTCCCAAAAATTATGCAGATCCTGCTGCATTTCCACTGCCACGCCATCGAGATCATTAAGATTGATCAACACATCTCCTGGATGTGACTCTAAATAGTTGGCCAAGCCATTTGCGTGCACAAGTGAAGAAGCTCATCTTGAATAGAAGAGACAAGGATAGAGTTAGCCTCTCTTAGAGCTTGCATCTAGCTATCATGCTACTGGGTTATATTTTTCATTGTTGTGTTTTATCCCTCCAACTCCACATTGAGGGCCTGCAAGGCTGCCACCTGCAATTTGATCTCGGTGACGCGTGCCTCAGTAGCTGGTGCTGGCCACTAGTGCTGGCCAAACCACCCACAAAGATTCCTTCATGTGATGCAAAAATGTTCCGCACGCTTGGAGCTGACCTGAAGGGTTTGCGGCTTGGACTTCCCAAGGCAAAGGGGCTGGAGTCGTCCCCACCGCATCTGTTGCTACCTGGACAGCCTCAGGATTTTTTGGTTGTGAGGAGGTTTCCACACCCGCAGAGCCAGTCCCTTGAGGGTTTGAAAGTGCAGCACGCTCCTGCATTCTTTGTCTCCATTATGCAATTGCGGAATCCTCAGGCAACCTGCCTCGCTCCAGAAATAGTGTCAACATAGGAGGTGGTGTGGAAAGTAGGACTTCCTCGTGTCCTCCCGTCCTGCTCAAAGTCCCCGTAGTGGCCATCTCAAGCAAAATAGGGGCTACCACTGAAGTAGAAGCATCAGCTAAAGCCGTCACACGGGCAGGCGTATGAGGCAACTCCAGAGCCAGTACAAAACTATGAGCCTCTACTGTCGGATCAGTGTTGCGGGCCATGAATCGATCATCCTCAAAATGACATAAAGGTCAAAGGGCAAGAGAAAAAACTTTGGTAAAGGAGAAAATCAATGTCAACATTAGGAAAAATATGGACTCTCATAGGGCCCTTTTGATTAGGGAAGGGTTAGTGGAGGACCAATGAAAGGGCTCTTGGGATATCACCTATAGCCTAAGGAGAGATAGGGGGGCATCCTATTTGTCCCCCTCTTCAATGCTTGATTCCTAGAGAGAAAGGGGAGGTGGACTAGGGGGGTGGGGGGGAGAGGTGTCATAAAGCCTAGAGAGGGACCCTTGACAAAAAGGGACCCCAAAAGAAAAATCGCGCAGGTCAAAAAACCCTAAAAATTTGAAATTTTTGAAAAATCTAAAAAATGACCATTTCCCCTCCAAAATTGTCCAAAACATAACCAAACATCAAAAAGTCACTTTTTCTCTTCAAATTCCCTCTCTCTATCTCTCCCTGCCCCCTCCCCTCCCCTCACTCTCTCTCTGCAGTCAACCCCACCATAACCAAAAGCTCACTCTCCATCTTCTCTAGCTCTCCCTCCCCTCCCCCCTCCATTCTCTCTGTGCTGTGCAGGCCACCATAGCCCAAAGCTCATCACTATCCTCCTCTTCAGCTGTCCTCCCTCCCTCTCCTCACTCTCTCTACAGTCAACCCCACCATAGCTAAATGCTCACTCTCCATCCTCTCTAGCTCTTCCTCCCCTCACCCCTCCATTCTCCACAATGCAGCCCACCATAGCCCAAAGCTCATCACTATCCCACCATAGCCAAAATCTCACTCTCCATCCTCTCTATCTCTCCCTTTCTCCCCTTCATTCTCTCTGTATTGTGTAGACCTCACTATCCTTCTCTCTAACCCTCACCCCCCTCCCTCTTCCCAATCTCTCTCTACTGTGTGGCCACCCGACCTCTTCTCAAGAATGTCCACCCATACCACGCATAGAAAACCCAAGTTAGAGATACAAAAGGTCATACTCCACAACACAAAGAGCTTGAAGGTGGAATGGATCCCACAAGTATTTAGCAAGGCTCATGGGTCTACATGCAACCGTTCAGTGTTGGTCCTCATGGAGTACAATGTCGAGGCATACTAGAACACCATTGGAAGTGAAGACTAATGGCTTTCAAAACAAAACCTGGAATGGTGGCCATCACTCAACATGTGTATAGTGTAGCTGAGATCCACTTGCAGAGAGCTTCAAACCAATTTTCACCTCATTGTAAGTCTAATGCTATGTCATCTTATGGGTATGTCCTCTTTAATTTGCATGTGTTCATATTTTTTGACAACGGTATTTGTGAACGTATTTTTTTAATCCAGCTTACTTGCAAAGCAACCGCTTGAATGCCTCTCGGGTACCTTTATGGTTGTGCATGCTATAGATAAGAACTAATCTATATAACTCAACAATGTATATTAGTTTAAACTATAGTAGCTAACACCATATTTGTTGTATTACAGGATGTTACTGCAGTGGATGCTTGGGCTCAACTTGGTTTGGTGTCAAGTGGAAAGTGCGACTTCTCCAATCAGAAAATCATTCTAAACAATCTTTGTTTGGTGTGTATACTTGTGGATATGGAGGTCCATGGAGTTATCAATGATGAGACAAGCCTTGCTAAGAGCATAGCAATTGCCTCAGTCTATATTCCATTCAATGTATTTGATCCAGTACATAACATCCCAAGCTATTATTGTAGCCAAGCTACAAACTTTGTAATGAAACTACTTGAATAGAAAGCACTCTTGTTTCATTACATTTTTGTCCACTCTAGTTAATCTTCAACTATATGATGTTGTGCTTGTGATCAATTTTTGTTTCATCTAATCTTGTATGGGTATTGTGATTCCTGCCAAATTTTTTGTGCTCATAAGTGAATTGATCAAGTAAATTGATTTTTTGGTAGCAAGTACACCTTTTCAATGTGCCTGCATGTAGATCTAGTAAGACATCTAATCTCAAAGGTCGGGTTTGATTCATTTTCTGTTGTATGAGCACTTAAAGTTTATCTCAAAATGGTGGCAAGCTTTAAATTCTTAGAAGAATCCCATACTCAAGACTAATCTAAGCAAGATAGAGCAATCATATTTCCTTGTGTTGCAGGCATAGACATGAACCTCCTTTGGCATTGAACAAACATTTAGTTCATGAGTACTTAGAGTTTATCTCAATATATTTGGCATGCTTCAAATTTTTGAAAGAACACACTCAAACCTAATCCAAGAAAGATACAACAATCATATTCCCTCATGTTTGCAAGCACACACATGAATCCCCTCTTGGCATTGTGCAAACACTTCGTTCTACCTTTGCCATGAATAATGCAATGGCATGCTATTATGTTGTATTTGATATGAATTTGTGTAAGTTCAATCATAATCTTGTGTTCTTTGAAATCCCCAAGGAACGCAGACTATGAAATCAAAATAAAGAAAAGAGAGCGAACAAACAAGATAGAGATAGGGGATATACATATATATATTGTACATAGATAGATGAAGGATAAATAGACAAACAGACAAATAGATATAGATAAATGCATTAATAGATAGATAGATAGATAGACATCGACATCTGCATGGCACTGCTTATGAGAAAAAAAACAGTGACTTGAAACAAATCTGGATCCTTCTCTTGCAAGTGATCTTAATTGGATTATGCCCTGTAAGACACTGTGGTGAAAACGGGAGCACGCCCGATGCGCCATGAAGTAAGGGTGGGAGTGCCTAATAAGTCCGAGTTGGAGGGTGAAGATACCTCTGTCTACTCTTTTATAGGACCGGTATGCTTTCAGAAAAGCACACGGCTGATGCTTTGATACCATTGTCACAAGGCGGGCACCACGTGCCAATAGAAAAGAACAGACTGAACAAACTTTTAGCACTTCAATTACAACCGTTCAATAACAATTGAACTGAGAGAGAGAGAGAGAGAGACGACACACGCCACAGAGTGGCGGAATTCCACCCCAGAGAGTATTGGCCCCAACCTTTGGCACCCCTTTCGGTATTTCTTTATATTACTGTTGATTCGCAAAGTACAACAGCCGGGGAGCACCTCCTCTGCAATCTGCGCGTTGAAGAGTGCCAGAGAGGGTCCCCAAGGCTCATATTTAAAGGCCCAAAGCCTAAAAGCATCAAATATGAAAAGCTGACCCCAAAAAATCACTTTCCTAAAATTTTGGGATTTCCCTAAAAATAGGCCGCGAATTCCGGGACGTCCGTACAGGTGCCACATCATCATATTTTGATGTGCAAAGTCTTTTGAGTGTGTTCTGCTTTATTTTTAATGCCTTTATGTCACTTGAGGCCCCATCGGACGGGGTCCCCATAAGTTGGTAGGACTTCTTCTGTTACTTGTTCTTCTTAGGGCTTCTAGAATTAGGGTTTGCAGGTTTTAGGGTTAGGGTTTCTACTCTCGGACAACCACATCATCTGTAAGTTGGCTCCATTTTTTAGGCTTTGACACGTCAGCATTTTGTTACAATGCAACTACTCTAAAGTGCCCAGATATGCACGTCCTACATAGAGGCTTGCAAGGGTGCCAGAACACTTCGTAGGCCTAAAGATAGGAGTTAGCTTGTCCACATACACATGGGGTTAGATGTGCATGTGACACGTCACTTTAAGAAAGTGATAAACTAGCTTGGGACCAAATTTGGTCCCCTACCGGCCAAAATCTGAGGACAACTACAATTAAAAGAGACTCTGACCTGGGGAAACCCTAAGATCAGGGTTCTGCGTCATGTCAGCCTACCAGGTGCACATATACATGGCTGTACACACCGGAAAAGGTACATCTACCCCAAAGACCACACCAACAAAATAGCCCTCACTCCCTAATTAGTTGGCTTTTGCCTTTCCAATTTTTTTAAGTCTACACGAGTGATTCTTCTGTTGGCATGTGGTGCTGGTTGGTTACATCACTTGGTCAATTGACTACGCCTTGTACAAATCATTTGTGCAAAGAGGGTTATGCAAGGGTTCTAACTATACTAAAGGAACTATGCAAGACATGCAGGCCTTGTAAATAGGCTTACAAAGATTCCGGTACATGCTGCCAAAGGTTTACCTAGCCTATGGGCTGGCTTTGGGTTATAATAAGATGTGCACGTGGCACAATGAGCCCATGTGCATGCGACAAGCCGATTGAAATGCGAAGCTCTCCTGTTGCTTGATATAGGAAGCCATAGCCAACTGGCTTGTTGTTGTTTGGGGGGGTGGATTCTAATGTCCAGCCAAATTGGGCGCAGCCCCAAAAAGAATCGCCACGTCATGGCGTTGCCTTGTACAAACATCCTCAGATTGTCTAATCAGTTTCATGTATTGTTGGAGAGACACATAAAGAAAGAGAGGAAGGGGGCTTGGGGGTGCCCTCCAAAACAGGGCTCATTGACACCTGTGCCCCCCACCACTTGTAAACTGAGATAAATTGCCAATAAAACTCCTACAATAGGGCACCCTTATAAAAACAGCTGATAGGCATGAACGAGAGGCTGTGGCTAAACACCAACACACAAGGCCAGGAAAAACATGGCACTCAAACAAGCCATACATGAAGTACATCTGATTTATGATTGGGCACAGCCACAAATCAAAGTCCTCACCCCTTGCAATTCCCTTTGGAGCTACTAGGTCAAGGAAAACTCGGTCTCGAGCATGAGCATAACTACATGGGAGAAAAAAGATCACGTTATAAAAATTCAGCTTAACAAAGTAGTCTGTAATGTTTTAAGCAACAAAACTTTACCACTAGTTTGAACACGAGTAAGGTGACATGCTAAGTATCAATGACCTCATGATACAGGTTTCTGTTAGAATAGGCTGCGGAAGATGCCATGAAGACAAGAACTCACCTCCGATCCGGTTGACACCCTGACTGCGATGTGGCTTGAATCCAATAAGATCCTCTGATACTAGAGAACACCTACAATGCCGCATACATGAACAAGGCAACTATGGAGAAGAGAGATCATTGAGGTAGAAAGAGACAAGATATGTGAGAGAGAGAGAGAGAGAGAGAGAGAGAGAGACAAAGTGAATGCTACTGTGAATGAAGGTGCTGAGAGAGAGAGAGAGAGAGAGAGAGCCTGTCGCGAGGAAGCTGTCGCGAACCCTACCTACAGTTTGCAGCCTGCCACCGCCACCGCCGCGCATCCCCTGCAGCCTGTCATCGCCGCGCATTCCCTGCCGCCGCCGCGTACACCCTACCTGCAGCCTGCTGCCGTTGCGTGTCCTGACTGTTGGCCGCCGTCACGCGCTCAGCTGCCCTGCGCATCACGGACTGCGAGTACCTGTAGCCCCCCTCCTCAAACCCTAATTTAGTGAAACCCTAACCCTAACATCCCCATCTGCTCTCCCCAATTCCGTGAAACCCTAATACTTTGAAACCCTAATTCCCAAAACCCTAACAGTCCGCCAACGCTACCTGTTTCGAACCTTCACCGTGTGCATCTTTCTATTGCCTGCAAGGGAAGGAGAGAAAGAGAGAGAGAGAGAGAGAGAGAGAGAGAGAGAGAGAGAGAGAGAGAGAGAGAGAGAGAGAGAGAGAGAGAGAGAGAAAGAAAGAAAGAGTCTAAGCTTCACTTCGGGTCTTGCTTTTCCCGTTTGCCAGTCTTGCCCATTCTTCATGGCGGCTTTGCCGGTCTTGAGTGCTACACACGGCGCTCCATCACCACTTGCCTGTCGCGTGGATTGTACTGGTGACCTGTTGACACGCATTGACTCCAAAATTCAACACTTGGCACAGCATGCCTTGGTTGGCCGGATGATTGGACACTCTCCACCTCGCTCTTCTATACGTGATTGGTGTCAGACTGCGTTGGGCACTACTCAGGGATGGGTCTCGGAACTTACATTACTTGGCAGAGGCATATTCATGGTACGTCTTTCAGATCCCGCCACAGTCTCAGCTCTCCTGGCTCGCTCTCCGATACTCTCTGATCGCAGAATGATATACTTGACGAGGTGGTATCCCGAGTTTACTACTGAGGAGTTTGACAGTCAGCATCTTATTCCCAGATTCCCTCTGACGCTTTCCTTCCCGGATATGCCTCTCCATTTTATTGATGAGCATCTCCTTCAGATGATTGCTGCTCATTTTGGCACAGTAGTTCGAGGATTCTGCATCTTCTCATCTGGTCTACCTCGCATTCAGGTCCTGGTGTTTGGGGATACTTCACTACCAGATACAATTACTGTGGCTGTGCGTGATCGAGACTACTCTTGCCGAATGGTAGTCACTGGCCACCCAGGACAGTGCTTACGTTGTCACGAGATGGGACACTTGGCACGTGATTGCCCCACTCAGCCACGCCATCGGCGACAACAGCAGGCTCGTGGCACCCCTGCTCAGCCACGTGGTCAGCATCCACAGCCGGTTCCTACTACTACTACTCGAGCACCTCAGCAGCCTAAGGGTGCTCCCAGAGCTTCAACCCTCCATGTTCCTCCCTCTGCTTCAGTTCCTACTGAGACTGCATGGCAGACAATGGGTCGTAACCATTCCTTCCGTCCTCGTCAGCAACCCACACCGCATGCAACCCCCCGTGTTAACTCTCCTGCTCCCTCTCAAGTTTTCGCCACTCCCTTACCCCCAGCTTCTCCTCACCATTCTTCTTCTTCAACCCAGGATCACTTACCTTTGCTACCAGCTCCTCCTTCCCTTGCCATTCCCTTGCCCGCTCCTTCCCCTATTCCCGAGGTCCCTATTCCCATGCAGATGGATCATTCACCGCTTATACCTCTCCCTTTTCCTCCTCTCCCTCTCGCCCTTACTCCCCCCCTCCACCTTCTGGTCCACCCCCTCCCTTAGCTGCTCATACTTACGTCCCACACAGTTTTCTCAGCTCTTGCCCTCTTTCTTGGGGCACTCATCGGGCTGAAATGTGTGGTGATTCAGAAGGACCATTGCGGGTGCAGCTCTACCTTATGCATCACAAGCCAGGTTGTGTTCCTCCTTAATAGGCAGTCGCTCTCAGCCTACCCATTCCTTTTTCCTTCCATTTCATGCAGCTCAGGAATGGTTCGAGGATCAGGTTCTGCATTTTGTGCATGCACAAACTATGGCTCAGCTTAATTTATGGTTGTCTACTTCCGCTCCAGATGTATTGTCTCCACACTTCCCTTCATGTATTGGTGCAATGGAATGGAGTGATGTTTATGCTTGCTATTCATTGGCTATGATCATTCATGTATCCTCAGATGTGGTGCTTTCTATGTCAATGCGCATTTGGGGTGTCAAAGTTGTAGCATCGGTAATGCAATGTAAACAAGCTGAGGTTCGCAGTTGGTGCAATGAGACACCATATTTTAGAGAGGGCTTGCGGGTTGCTTTCCTCCCGCCAGAATCTCATCCGTTGGATGGCCCAGTTGCCTCCAAGAAGATGCGCAGTTAGTCAGATGCTTTACCATTTCTTTCATGCAGACTATGGATTTACATGTAGTTTCTTGGAATGCTAATGGTTTACAGACTTCTCGGGTAAGAGGTTCACGTAAGCTTTTACTTCGCAGAGATTTACACGCTCATGTAGTAGGCACTGTGGATATATTACTAGTACAAGAGCATAAGATTGCCACTCCCTTTGGCAATCTCATGCCCTTGGGCGCTCACACTTTTTGGGAGCCTGCTCTGAGCATTCATGGACAGAGTTGCGGTGTATGTATTTCAGTGGGGTCACAATACTTGGCATCAGTTCAGCAGCATGGCACCCTGGTCGCTGGCAGAGCAGTCTATGTTTCTATCCGGATTCGGGACTCTATCATTGGTTTTATGTCAATATATGCACCCACTACTCCTCGGGAGAGAGCTACTTTTTGGTCCTCCTTGGTTGCTGCTCTACCTGCTGTAGACTCTTGGGTTGTTGGAGGCGACTTCAACAACATCGAGAGCGACTTTGACTGGCGATCGATCACTCCTCCAATTCTATCATCCATTTCTCCAGATGAGCAGTCAGCTTGGGATCGATTTCTTCTAGCTATTCAAGGTGTTGACGCCTGGCACATACCCTCTTTTGGTCACCACCCTGCTATACTTCATTACTCGTGGGGGTTTCAGAGACAACAGGGAAGATTATTAGAGCGACTTGATCGTTTTTACATTGGCCCTTGGGCAGCAGCTCTAGGTGGATTTACTACTATTTGGCGAGGGACCAGCCTCTCAGATCATTTACCCATCTCATTGTTTATCTCTTTCACTCGATCCTCTGCACAGAGACGAGGCTGCCGCATCCCTGACAGTGTTCTCACCACTGAAGTTTTACAGCAGCAGATTTGTGACTCGTGGTCCACGGGTGCTTCTTATTGTGGTCCCCCTGGAGAGTTCCTTGCTCACTGCATTACTCAGTCTAGTATTTACTGCCGTGATCAGACAGCTAATATTCATCATCAGTTGAGGGTACTTGAGTCTGACCTCCACATTCCTCTTGGTTCCACACAGCGCTTGCTTGAGGAGTGGCCTCAGGATGCTTATCTCGCTGCTAGACAAACATAGCTCACACAGGAAATTCTTTGCATACAGGAGGCTAGGTCTGAGTTCACTCATCATGCTTCAGTATCTCATTGGATTGCTAAAGCTGATCGAATGAATAAGGACTTCTTCGCTGCGCATAAAGAGCGCCCTCCTGGCACCACCCTCAGGACTTTGTGCGATGCTCAGGGAACACTTCATATGCATCCTGATGTTATTCTTGATATGTCTGCAGATTATTTTGAGGCATTGTTTTTTTTTTCCAAGAAAAAGATCCTTCTATTAGTTAATGAAAACTGCCCATAGGGCTACATCCACCTCTCCAAGAGAGGGCTACAACAAGCATGATGGGGAGACTCTCCCAATGAAAAAAAAACAGCATATATACAATGGGGCTAGATCAAGAAATGGGAGGAGGGAAGAGCCACACAGGTGGACAGTAGTGCCATCTGAGCACCCCCTGGACCATGGTGTAAAAAGGCCCAGGGCGCCAGCGTCGAAGGAAAGCCTCGCGGCGCTCCCGCATGCGGTCGGAGCTGCCCTGTAGTCCCTCAAGCTGTCCTCTGAGAGTATGGATCAGCTCTAGCCAAAAGTCACGAACAGTCTCTGCTGGTGGCACAGGGTGAGCCTCAAAGATGCGAAAACAACGGGCCCGCAAGATGAACCAAAGAGCTAGGCCGCTGATGAGCTCCCAACACTCCTCTCTCTCACTGCACCACTCCTGTGGAGTAAGGTCTGTAGCAGGCTGGAGTGCAGGTCGCCCCCCTTGTATCACTATCATCCTGCTGGTGGAAGATAGCTCAAACTGTAGTGCCGGGTCCGTGAGAGTGGACCAAGCCGCTGCCCCCCAAGTGTACTGTCGAGCCGCGGAGAGGGCAGGCATCAGTCGAAGAACTCGTAGCCACACCTGCTGGGCCGAAGGACAGTCCCAAAGACAGTGTCGCTGACTCTCCACCAACTGGTCACAGGCTGTACATGCGGCCGAGAGACCACTATGCACAAGCCAGCTCCCTACTGCTGTGGCTCTGTGTGCAACCAACCACTGGAACAAAGTGACGCGCCTCGGCTGTCTGGAGTCCCACAGCCTCTGCCAAAAAGCTGCCAAGAACTCAACTGTGAGACCCTCCTCCTGCCAATGACGTGCTGCAGCGGGGCGGGCCTCTCTTTGCGCTGCAAGTATATGACGTCCAAGCCGAACAGTGTACTGAAAGAAAGGGACTCCTGGATGGTCTGCAGAGAAGAGAAGGGGTCCCTCCATAGCCACTCACCAGGATCCCACTGTACTCGTGCCAGTGGACAACACTCCCAAGCCCATAGCCTCCAGTGTCCTGTCTCGAGAGCTGCTGGGTCAGGGTCTATGACGCAAGTCCTCCCACAGATGCCCACAACTCGGATCCTCTAGAAACATCACTCTGCTACCTGCGGGGCCTCTACTGTAACTCGCTGTAATCGTCCCCCACCCTGAAGCTCAAAGAACAGGGCTGGGACAGTCTCTGAACAAGCCCTGACTGAGATGAGAACCTCCAGTCGTGTGAAGGCTCCCATCCATCGGGGTGCTACTGGCTCGAGAGGCGTGAGCCACTCAGCTGGAACTGACTCTGAGATGTCCTGATACATGCTCTGAACCCCTCTCATGCCCTGTAGCTAGACACCCTGCACCTCCTCTGACAAACCTGTGAACTCTAGCCAGTCACCTAGGGAGCACGCTGGACCTGCTGTCATGGGACCCCATGAAACATGAGGCCTACTCCCAACCAAGTGGCCTCTCTGAGTGCTAACCATGGGGTTCCAGACGAGGGGCTGTCGTAGGTGCTCCTCCGTGCATGTCGGTTGTCTCTGCTCTAGGCCACGCCGTAAGAGATCCCGAGAGAGAAGCAAACTCACAGCGAATCGGTCCTCCAGTCTCCTGCTCAAACCAACTCGGCGCAACTCTGTAAAGATCCATCTGGTCGAAGGTTGCCAAGGGCCTCCTGACTGAGGCACCCTGGCACGAAGCCTCTGCAGCAAGAACTCTTTCCAGGGCTCCTCGCCTGGAAGAAGTCCTCTGACGATGAACTTCCCAAGAAGGGCTCTGCTCTGCTGTGCTGGATCAATGATCCCAAGCCCTCCCTGAGAACAAGGAAGTGTGATGACCGACCAAGCCACCTTGGCTCGGGCAACCTGAGTGTCGCGACCTGACCAAAGGAAGTTCCTGATCAGCCTCTCTACCTGGCTGATACAAGAACTCGAGAAGATCCATCAAGAAGTGATGTACCACATAGTTGCCAACAACACCTGGTTGGCAACTACTACTCTACCAGCCAGCGAAAGTCGTGCTGAGCTCCAGTGGAACAGCTTTCTCCTGATGGACAGGAGAAGAGGAGCAATCTGCTGCTCGGGGGACAAATCCAAACAGACCTGACAACCCAAGTATCGAACTGCAGTCCCTGGGGGAATCCACCTGAAACCCTCTCCTGGCATCCACTCTGGCACAGGAGCATTGCCAACCGAGAAAGCCACTGTCTTTCTCCAGTTTATCAATGCACCCGATGCACAGCAGAAGGTCTCAAGAGCCTGCCCACACCTGTGTAAATTGGCCTCCTGGCCCTCTAAGTACAAGGCTGAGTCGTCGGCAAACTCAGCGTCCAGAAGCTCATCTCCCCGTATCGGGAGTGCTAAGCCCCTCAAACCAACCTGCTGTGACACCAAAAATCTGCTCATCGCCTCCGCATAGAACAGAAAGAGAAAGGGGGCAAGAGGACAACCCTGTCTGACCGATCGTGTGAGCATGAAGCGCTCACCTCTACCTCCTGCCCAAAGCACCTGACTGTGAGCCTGTCTGTACAAAGCCGACACCCCTCTGATCCAAGCATCTGAAAAGACCATCCTGCGAAGCCTGCCCTCTAGAAAGTCCCAGTCAACTCTGTCGTATGCCTTCTCAAAATCGAGAAGAAGAATCACAATTTCCTCCCCACGGAGACGTGCCAGGGCAGAAGCCTCCCAGAAAGTGAAGATGTTGTCAAGGATACTGCGTTCCTTGACAAAACCTGTCTGAGTCCCATGTATAAGGCTCTCCAAAAGTGGCTGAATCCTCAAACTCAGAGCCTTGGCAAGAATTTTGTAGGCTGAGTTGAGGATGGTGATGGGGCGCCACTGTCGAATCTCATCCAAGGAGCCACCCTCCTTTGGAATGAGGTAAATCAGGCCCTCACTCATGCTATTCGGCATGACTCCTGTGTGCAGAATGTACTGAAAGGCACTACAAAGATCTGGGCCAAGCAAGTCCCAGTACTCCAAGAAGAAGCTGGGAGTCAGCCCATCCTCACCTGGACAACTACCACGAGGAAGGGCCCTAAGAGCCGTGTGCAGCTTCTCAAGCTGAAGAGGTATCTCCAGCCTCTGGCGCATCTCCTCAGTCACAAGACAAGGCATCTGCGCCCAATCCTGCTCCCTGCATGCATCCTGTCTCTCTGATTGGGGCTCAGCCGTCAGTAGCTCACGGTAAAAGTCAGTAGCAACTGCACGCATATCCTCAGGCTCACAAGCAACTGACCCATCGGGTCTCCTCAACTGAGTGACCTTGGCATGCGAGTGCCGAGGTCCTACTGTCTCAAAAAAGGCACTGATGGGGGCTTTTCACAAGCCAAGCTCCCATACCCCTCTTCTCTCGTCCCCACCCCATGAAAACCCCCTCTTAGGGAGGGAGTGATAAAAGACATTGGACAAAGTAAGAAAAAAATAAAGTATGATTATGTAAATATATGAGAAAGGTAAAATAGGCCACCTCATGCCTGCGGTGCAGCCCATCCCCACCTTGCCTCGTTTTTCTTCACTGTTGCCCCGCCGTGTGTCCCTTTTCCTCTCCTCCACTCAAAAGGTCAACCCCCTCTCTCTTCCCCTTGTCCTTTCTCCTTTCTCTCTCCCCTCAAGCTACCCCACCTCTCACCAATAATGCATTCTAACTCACCAATAATGCACCCTAACTCACATGCAACTTACCCTATCTTCCAAAATAGTATACCCCACCCCCCCTTTCTCTCTCCTATCATATCCCATGACCCAAATACCCCCCCCTCTCTCTAAAGGGCGCCATGTCTCTTGTCTTGTAGCTAAATAACCTCCCCCACACTCACACACACTCAGTTTCACTAAAAAAAAGGTGCCCACAGACCCATCCCCACCCGGTGGTTACCTGATTTTTCTTGTGTTCACACACATCTGCACACAGATTCACCTCTGAACACACTCCTCTCTCTCCCCTCTTGTAATTACTTTATTCTCCATGTCACCTCTCACTTTTTTTCATCAACCCATCTCTCTCTCTCTTAGTCTCTCTCTCATGAGACTGCTGTTCTGGCACATATACACACAGCCAGACAAGTGGGGCCCACAGTCACATGGCCTATGTAGATAATGATTTCTTCATTTCTAAATTCTAGAATTTCTCCCCCCCCTCCTCCCCTATATAAAGAGTGGTCACCATCACACAAAAAGACACAACATCACCAAAGAACACACTATGCACTGTGTGTGCCTAGTGCACACACACACACCCACACCATCACTATCACCTCAATCACCATGCTTGTCTTGAGCATGACCTCTACACCCTTGGCTATGGAAGATGAAGGGAAACTTAATGAAGGATGATGGCCATAATCCTCGTGCGAGTCTTCGCCATCAACTCCCACCTATCCGCCATGTGCTCTACCACTCTCTCCCTTCTCATTCCCCTACCCTATGCTCCCCATTTCATCGCCTAATTCTCTAAATAAAGCTTTAGGTTTTGTGAGTATGTTTTCTTGCAATGTTTTGCCCATGTGAGGTGTGCGGAATCGCCACCTAGTCTTGTGTTTTGGAGTGAGCTTGTGTATGTGTGAAGGGTGTGCCGATTCGCCATCCTTTTGTGATGCCTAAGTACTAAGCCGCTATGCCCCCTCCCTCACTCTCTCTCTCTCTCTCTCACTTGATCTCATTCCCTTTCCTTTTCATCATTACTCCCAAGCATCCATCTCTCTTGGATGAAAACTTTGTTATGGTGGTGTGTTGTTTGCGTCCTAGCCGCTGAAGCTAGGTGGTGCCCCCTGTTTGCTTTACCATGACAGGCTCGAGGCGCGCCATTCGGTCCCCGGTGTTTTAGAGGCCGTCGGGGTTCGGGGTTCGCTTTGCTCCCGTCATTTGGTGCCCCCACAGAGGATCTTTTCATGAAACCCTTCAGTTTACAAGACTGAAACCCTTAAACTATTGTGAATGGATGAATGGCTAGCAGGATTTGCTAATTGGACGACAGAAGAAGAAGAGCTCCAAGCACAACTAGACGAAATCCGCATCTCCATCGAAGCTCGAGTGCCAGGCGTAACGGTAATTGATTTGCAGTGGGAGAGTCAACCAACACGCAAAACCCAATGGATATACATAGGCCAAGTGCCAAGAAGAAGAAGGAGAAGGTTGAAACCATGTCCGCAACCTACAACCAACCCACAACAACAAAATGGAAGGAGCTCTACACAATAGAGAATCAACACTATTCTACTTTGAGAATCGGGTAACTCAAGTCACCGAGGTAATTATCACAGTTAGTTTTCAAGTCGCACTTGATGCTGCAGCATAGATAACGGAAGCATTGGCTCACACTCTCACTAGAGAAACTAGGGATCTACTGAGTTTGTTTCAGGAAAGAACACCACCCTCTCCCACAAGCTTGGACAGTGACTAAGCACCTCTAAGCTTCACATGAATCAGTACAACCTACCTCAAGACAGATCACACATACCAACACGTGTACGCTCAATCAAGGTAATACTGGATTTGAAGGCTCACTACCAGCACGTCATTGACACCATGCCGGGTGGGGAGCGGTTTTTGGAGGTTCTGGCATCAGATCAACCATTTGTCTTACCTTTGGTACAAGGCAATGTACCGTTTGAAGTTTTAATCTATGTCCTAGTATAAGAGGGTATACACGCCTCCTTGTAAAGAAGAAAAAAACTTTTGCAAGTTAAGCAGTGTGTCTTTCTAGCTCTCTCTCAGTAATCATGGCAAGTGTAGCATTTCCAACATTTAAAGGAAAGAAGGGGGAGGATTTGGTAACAGAATTCCTAGATGACTTTGAAGTAGCATGTGTAGTGAGCAACAAAGATACGGATGAATCCCGGGTTAGAATCTTTAAGCATCTCATGAAGCTAGAAGCTAGATCATGGTACAATGCACTTCCACAAGCAACCAAGGATGACTGGGAACCCTTAAAAACCGCTTTTAAGAGGCGCTTTGGGGGAGGTACCACTTCAGAAAAGTTGAGAGACTTGAAGCAGGAGGGTCTTTTAGAATATGCCACCTATGAGTCCAAATTTGTGGATTTGTGGGAACGGTGGGTTGAGTCACTGGCTAGGGGGGAAGCTGCACCCGATTTCCTAAAAAAAGATCGGTTCACGCATGGCTTATGGCCGCTTCTTAAGGAGAAGGTGAAAGGTAGATTCCCGGCTACGTACGAGTTAGCCGTTGAGATTGCTCGCCTTAAGGACAAGAAGCTGCGAATGAAAGCCAAAGAAACCGAGTCAACAGAAGCAGGAACATCGCGTCGACCAGCAACTACGACAACCACCATACCACCACCACCGGCTCTTGGGGTAAGAGATGACCAACAAGATATGTTGGCCCATATTACTGACCAACTGCAGAATTTGTCTGTCCACTTAATACAGCAAGGGAGGAGTCAAGAAAGAGATCAAGACCCTGGAAGAGCATGACGACAAAACAGGGAGTATCATTGCTACAACTGCGGAGAAGACGGTCACGGTATGTACTACTGTCCCAAACCACGACAAAACTATAATAGAGGAGGTAGGAGGAACCAATTGTCACCCCCTAGAGAAAGAACACCCCCACCTCGAGCACCACCCCCACCAACACAAATTCTACGTCCACCCCAGACACCACTACAAGCATCCATCCCACCTCTTCCACCAGCCCCACCACCTGATCGCCCTGTAAACATCATAAGGCTAGAAGAGAAAGGAAAATCCGTAGTAGTGGATCCACCCAGAGCAAACGAGAGGGACAAGGGTAAGGAGAAGGTAACCTTTTTAGAACCACTTGAAGCCATGACTGTGAAAAGAGCTAGGAGGGAGAAAGCTACACAATCAGATGATGAGAGAAGCATGAGAGGAGAAACTAGCAAGAGGCCATCCAGGCCACGACGAAAATTGGGCATCACCGACTTCCAGCTAGGGGAAAGCTCAAAGCCCTATGATCTAACATTGGATGTGGCAGAGCAAGGACCGAAGATTACATGGCCACAGCTGCTACATCTTGTACCTAAAGTAAGGCGATAATGGTCTAAAATGGTAAGTACAGGACGCTCCAAAACAAAGGTAGCCGGAGCAATTTCGGGATGCAACATGGATGACATCCTTCCAATTGTCGACGTAAACATAAAAGGAAAGAGGGTTGGAAACACCTACATTGATGGAGGTGCACAAATTTGTGTAATGAGCGAAGCTATGATGCTTCGTTTAGGGCTCGAGGTTGACAGGCCTTCTCCATGCAAGGCAAAGATGGCAAACAACGCAAAAGTAAAGTGTGTGGGTGTGGTAAGTGCCGTGAAAATCAAAGCTTTCAACACTGAGGTAGAGGTAGATGTTTTTGTAATGCCTACTAAGGGGGAGGGCTATCCACTAATTTTGGGAAGGCCATGGTTGATGGCCATGAAGGCAAAACAGGACTGGGGTACTGGCTGTTGGGATCGGAGAGCACACACACAGAGAGCCAACACGAAGAAGGAGATAGACACAGTGTGTGGCGGGGCGGTACTCACGCTACAATGTGTAGTCATGAGTATAGTTATTATGAATGAGTAAATGAATGGATGTACATGGGCGGTTGAACAACGGGCAGCCGGGCACACGGGCCTTTAACCCAACAATCTCCCACTTAAAGGCAGTGTGCCTTTAAAGTGGCCAAAGTACAGCAAAAGAAGTCAAGCCATACCCATCAGCGATCTGCAGTGTGCAAACCGCTGTGAGGCTAACGACTTCGTGAGTAGATCAACAGGGTTATCGTCAGTGTGTACCTTGACAAGCTCTATGCGCTTGTCCTCTAGCACCTCTCGTATGAAGTGATACCTCACCTCAATGTGCTTTGTCTTCGCATGGAAGACATGATTCCGTGCCAACGCTATGGCACTCTGGCTATCACAATGTAGAATCGGAGCATCACCAGCCATACCAAGATCTCCCACTAGTCGTGAGAGCCATACGGCCTCCTTGGCAGCCTCAGTGGCAGCCATATATTCAGCCTCTGTAGTGCTCAAAGCAACGCATGGCTGTAAACGTGATGCCCACAAAATCGGTCCACCTGCAACTGTGAACACATAGCCGCTAGTAGACTTCCTCGAGTCCACTGACCCTGCATAGTCTGAATCTGTATATCCGCAAACATACATATCCTTCTCACCATAACATAGGGACAACTCTGAAGTCCCTCTCAAGTATCTGAGAATACCTCTCACTGCATCCCAATGACGCTTGCCCGGGTTAGACATGTACTTGCTAACCACACCAACTGCATGAGCAAGATCTGGACGCGTAGCCACCATGGCATACATCAAGGAACCAACAGCTGACACATAGGGAATCTGAGACATCTCTGTAGTCTCCAAATCTGTCTGAGGGCAGTCATCATGGCTGAGTTTTACATATGGAGGCAACGGGGTACTAATGGCCTTCCCCCCTTCCATATGAAAACGCTCAAGCACCCTGTCAATGTACTCTTTCTGACTAAGAAAGAGCATCTTGCGAGAACAATCACGAGTGATCCGCATACCCAAAATATGACTGGCATCCCCAAGATCCTTCATGGCAAAGGTCTCATGTAGCCTATGTTTCAAGGCATCCACATCAGAAATACACTTCCCTGCGATCAGCATGTCATCCACATACAAAACCAAAACAATAAGACTACCATCTGCAGCCTTGCGAGTATAGAGGCATGGGTCCTCATAACTGCGTACATAGCCCAATGAACTCATGAATGCATCAAACTTACGATACCATTCACGAGATGATTGCTTCAGCCCATACAAGGTCTTAAGAAGCCGGCATACCATCTTCTTTGAACCATGAATAACAAACCCACTTGGTTGCTCCATGTACAAATCGTCGTGCAAGTCCGGATGTAAGAAAGCTGTCTTTACATCCATTTTCTTCAACTCCATGTCTTCTGTAGCTACCAAAGCAAACAACATACGCAAAGTAGACATCTTCACCACTGGGGAGAAGATCTCGTCAAAATCAATGCCCTTCTGTTGCTTGAATCCTTTAGCCACAAGCCTTGCTTTGTACCTAGGCTTTGCATCCATTGAACACAATTTTATCTTGTAAACCCACTTGCATGGTAGTGCCTTCTTACCCTTTGGCAAAGGAGTAAGCTCCCACGTTTCATTTTGGATCAACGAATCCATCTCTGACTGCATAGCCTACTCCCACTTGAGCTTGTCAACACTAGACATGGCCTCATCATAACATGATGGCTCCCCACAATCAGTCAACAATACATAATCCATAGAAGGCACAAAACACTGAGGCTGTCTTGCACGTCGCTCTGAACGCCTCAAAGACTGTGCACGAGGTGCATCTGGCTGTCCCACATCTACATGATCTCCCAACAAGGGCTGACCTCCCACTTGAGGGTCAACGGGCTGCCCACGAGCAGCCATGGGACCATCATACCGATGACCATCCTCCTCAAATATCACACGCCGAACCTCAACCGTTCGCGGTGATGCTCTATACATAGAGTCCTCATGAAAAACAACATCATGGCTGCGCACAATCTTCCTGTCAATAGGATCCCACAATCGATAACCCATCTCACCAGAGCTACCATAACCCAAGAAGATACATCTCTTGCTCTTTGGATCCAATTTGCTGCGTTTTGCCTTAGGTACATGTACATAAGCTTCACAGCCAAAAACACGAAGGTGACCATACGAAGGTGGAAAACCTGTCCATACCTCTTCAGGCACTTTGAAGCCCAAAGGAACACTAGGTGAATGATTTATCAAATGCACAGAAGTGGCAACAGCTTCAGCCCAAAATCCATTTGTCAAACCAGCCATAGAAAGCATACTACGGACTTTTTCCTGTATAGTCCTGTTCATGCGCTCTGCCACACCATTTTGAGGAGGTGTATAGGGAGCACTAAGCTCGTGCCGTATACCCTTCTCAACACATAATGTTGTGAAAGCATGAGACATAAATTCACCCCCATTGTCCGTACGTAAGCACTTCAACTTACAACCTGATTGGTTCTCGACAAGAGCCAACCATTCCTTAAATATATCAAACACCATATCCTTCTTACGAATGGGGTATGCCCATACCTTCCTGCTAGCATCATCAATGAACGTAACAAAGTACATAGCACCTCCAAGAGAAGCATTGGGCATCGGCCCACATACATCACTATGCACCAAAGCTAGCTTTTCCAAAGATCTGTGTGGAACACTTTTCTTATGAGAAGACCGAGCATGTCGACCATAAAGGCAATGCTCACAAAACTCAAAACCACCAAAATCTGAAACGGGAATGTAATCCGCACGTGCCAACAACTTCAAACCTTTCAGTGACATATGCCCCAAACGCTGATGCCATAAAGAAGCAGGAGGTTGCTCAGTGATCCCCACAGTGTGATCAGCCACACTAGCTACACAAAGGGAATACAACGTATTCCTCTTAGCACCTTTAACCAAAACAAGGCTGCCCTTAGTGAGCTTCCAACCTCCATCACCAAAAGATACATTGAAACCAAGTGAATCCAACTGACCCACGCTAATCAAGCTTTTTGCAAGAGCCGGCACATGACGCACACGCTACAAGACAAACATAGTAGAGTTTGGCATAGCCAAATGAATATTTCCAATGCCATGAATCTGCATAGAACGCCCATTGGCAATCCTGACAGTACCTGTGCTCGAAGCATCATAGTCATGAAACCACGACCTATGAGGCGTAACGTGAAAAGAAGCACCACTGTCAATGACCCAATCCATAGGCATACTACACTCATGAGTGAGAAGAAAAGCGTCATCAAAATAGGATGCAAGCAACACATCACCAAGCTCTTCACTAGTAGCACTAGTCGGAGCACATACATGGTCATCTTGAGAGCTACACTCTCCCTGTGTTGCATTTAACTCCTCAATCTTGACATTGGATTTAGGCTTGTCCTTAGCATCATGGTCTTTCTTCTTACCATCTCCATTTTCCCTTTTCCACTTGTAACAATCCTTTTTGAAATGGCCTTTTCTACCACAATGAAAACATTCCACATCCTTTTTACTTGTGCCTGCACGGGACTTGCTTCTAGATTTACCCCTGTTGGACTTATACTTGTCCATAGTCCTGCCTCTGACAACCATTGCACTAGAAGACTTACTACCTGCATTATTCTTTCGATTAATCTCTTCCGTGAGAAGACTAGACTCCACATTAGTACTTGTCAACTCATCCGCAGGAACCGAGTTACTTATGGCTGTCCTAAATGTGTCCCATGACTCAGGCAACGTGACAAGTAAAAACATAGCTTTTACATTGTCCTCAAACGTAATTTTCTGCGTAGCAAGTTGGCTGAAAATTGTATTGAACTCATTCAAATGCGCATTCATGGAAGCACCTTCCTCCATTCGCAAATCAATAAGCTTTTTAATCCAATACACCATAGAAGCAGCCGAATGCTTATCATACATATCGCAAATCCGCTGCCATAGCTCATAAGCTCCACCCTGTGCATCTTTCACATTGTAATAAACAGACTTTGAAAGGGAAAGCCTAATGGTAGACCTGCACATCTCATCCAACTCCTCCCAATCATCCCTCTCCATGTTCTCTGACTTAACTCCCTGCAACTTTAGAGGTCGAATCTGTTTCTTCTGCACCAAGACATCCCAAATCTGATCTTTCCAATATGAGAAGTTAGCACCATCCAACTTCTCAATATTGAAAACTGTGTCCTCTTTAGTGCCCATTACAACAAGAATGCAACAATGAGAAACCTGTAACCAACCAACAAACTGCCACAACAAAGTAGTGTTGCAAATCTGACAACACCTGCTGCTCAATCAAAGAGCAAACGCATAGAGTATAAATCAGCTCATAATATGGTCAAAAAACGTACGTAGAAATCCACAAACAAATGCATAAACCCGTGACACCTGTAACTCAACTGGCCTAGGCAAACCGTGCCACAAAATGCATCAACAATGAGCTGTCATAGAGGCATAAACATACTCCATGTCTGAATAACCACAATAGAGACATAAGCTGACCAAGCTTACACAAATCCGTGAGCATAAATGGATCCAAGTGAGCATATAACCAATGCACAAGCTCAACAAAGTCCAATCTCTACTGTCAACCAAGTACCTGTCCGTACTCAAACCGCAACACTGCAAGCAAGAGCAAACCCGCTCTATGTATAAGTGAACCAAATCTCCACAATATCATGCATAAAGAGTGTCTGTCAAACTGCCATATCCACATCCATCAACATACATAGATGATGTAAACCTGTAGTTCAAGAACACGCATAAACAGACTGCCCAAAAGAGTAGAAGCTCCCACTCAAACCACAACCATATACATGGCTGTCCCACAGTCAAAATACATGTTTTGTAACCACAGAAGAAACCTGTATCCAAAGCTCCCTGTAACCTATAACCTGTACCCGTACCTGCACCTGTACCTGTACCTGTAGTCGAAGAAGACAATGTCGCCAAACTCCCACTCTATCTGTGTGTATGAGGCCACTCCAAGAAGAGGCTACACACTCTCAAATGAGCTGTGGGCTCACGTAAGTGGAAGACACTACAACAATGGCACCTGTAATGGTTATGGAAGCTCTGGCAGCAGAAAACTACCAAAGAGAGCTGAAAAACGCAGCTCCTAGTCTGTAGCTCGGATGGGATTTCTAATGGCACGAATGGCTCCGAAAGGGGGGTTAAACACTAGGACACCTGGTGAAAATACTCGCGGAGTGCTGAAACTTCCAATGCCAAGCTCGGAAAAACCTTCTGCTCTTTAGAAATGCGCACGTGCGCGAAACCGAGAAACGGCAATGAAACAGCAGCAATTTTCAACACACTCAACAATGATGATGAAACTCTCAATGCTCTCACTACCAAGCTCTGATACCACTTGTTGGGATCGGAGAGCACACACACAGAGAGCCAACACGAAGAAGGAGATAGACACAGTGTGTGGCGGGGCGGTACTCACGCTACAATGTGTAGTTATGAGTATAGTTATTATGAATGAGTAAATGAATGGCTGTACATGGGCGGCTGAACAACGGGCAGCCGGGCACACGGGCCTTTAACCCAACACTGGCCTTCTACGCATGACCGGTAAGAAAGGGGAGACAATCTACTACGACATGAGGATTGGCAAGCAGAAGCAAATGAATATGGAAACATCGGCAGATGAAACCACTAGCGAATCTTCCAGTTCTGAGGAGGAGACCACATCCACCGACGAAAGTGACAGTTCCATTGATGTGATGGGTATCATTATGAAGGATCCGCAAAGGGTAAGCACAATTGGTGATCCATCACCAAAAGGGAAACCCAATGAAGAGGAGAGAAAATCACCTGGCCTAGGAGGAAGTAGGTTGAAGGGTATGTTGTCTACGGAATTAACACTTGAGGAGAAAGATAGTTTTTTGCAAATGTTGATGGGATTTCCTAACCTGTTCATTGACAACTATGAAAGAATCACAGGCATTACAGTGGTGGAACATCATATTAAGCTGAAGGAAGGGGTAAAACCAGTTGTGCAAAAGCTACGACGATTGGGGGTCATACAAGAAAAGGCACTCTTGGCCGAGGTAAGGAAACTGCTGGAGGCGGGATTCATCTGTCCTGTAGAAAACTCAGAATGGGTGTCACCCGTAGTGGTGACGCCTAAAAAGAATGGTAAGTGGAGGGTTTGTGTTGACTACAAACCACTAAATGCAGCTACAAAGAGAGACCACTTTCCTCTCCCTTTCTTGGATGAAATTCTGAATGAAGTAGCGGGTTTTGAATGCTATACCGTCTGTGATGGTTATTCTGGATACTTTCAAATACGCATAGCCTTGGAAGATCATCTAAAAACCACTTTTATCACGCCATGGGGTTGTTTTGCATACAGGGTTATGCCATTTGGTCTCACAAATGCACCTGCCACATTCCAAAGATATGTCACATATGTTTTTCAACCGTTCTTTGGAACATCCATAAGAGTGTTCATTGATGATTTTTGTATATATAGCTCCCGTATTTCACATTTAGAAAAGGTAATTGAAGGTTTGGCCAGGTTGCAGAGCCTAGGTGGGCAATTAAATGTGGATAAATGTCACATTGGGGAGAGTAAAGTCATTCTACTAGGCCATGAAATTTCAGCAAGAGGTATCAACGCCGATCCAAGTAAGGTGTCCGCACTCATAGCCCTACCTTCACCAATGACCGCACGTCAACTGGTCTCTTTTCTACAGAAGGTGAGGTATTTAAGTAGATTCATACATCTACTATCACAACTTGTTCTACCACTGCAACAACTCACTCAAAGATCAACTTTCACTTGGGACGAGGAAAGCGAACATCACTACAACAAGGTAAAGGAGGTCTTAGCCACTCTGCCAACTATCTCACCACCTAAGTGGGATGAAAAATTCTATGTCACCTCAAGTGTTGGTGATGACTCATTGGGGGCTGTGCTACTCCAAAAGGATATGACGACATCTTTCATGAGGCCAATCTACTTCTCTAGTCGAATGATGACAGCAGGAGAGAAAGGTTTCACCCATGTGGAACACTTAGTCCTAGCTCTTAGATTTGCAACTACAAAGTTTAGGTCATATTTGCTGCCTAAGCAATTTGTGATTCTAACCACGGATGAAATATTTCCCTATGTTGTACAACACATGGATGTGTCTGCTAGAATTACTAAATGGCTAGTTCGTCTGCAAGAGTTTGACTACACGGTACAGGTAGAAAGCACGACAAGGGCAAGTTTGGGGGGACTCATGACCTACCAAGTCTTTGAAGGGAAGGAGAAGCAATCTAAGGAAGGAGAAGTCCGATTACCTCCAGTACCACCGATGGTAGAAGGAGCATACTCTCTCTACTTTGATGGAGACTACAAGCGAGCGTCCGACAAAGCAGCTGCAGGCATAGTGGTCTTTGATGACAAAGGGACAAAGGTATTTTCGTTGGGCCAATTGTTAGATTCACATTCTAACAATGAAGCTGAGTATGCAGCACTAACCAAGGGTCTACAATGGTGCATCTCACAAGGTGTACAACGCCTTAATGTATTTGGGGATGCTCTACTTCTGGTAAGGCAAGTAAATGGAGCATGGACATGCAAGAATCCTAGTTTAAGGACTCACTTAAGTGGTGTAAAAACCTTGTTGGGTAAGTTTGAAGAAGTTCAAATACACCATATCCCAAGGGCTCAAAACCAAGAAGCAGATGCCCTAGCAAGTGAAAGACTACAGGAAGTGGTGGTTGGAGCAATAAAACTAAAGCTCCCTCTATTTCAAGGAAGTGATGCCTTGCCTGACATCATGCATTTTTTGGAAACAGGGGAATGCCCATCAGATTTAACAAAGGGACAGAAGCAATGGCTGACGCGGAAGGCCACAAGGTATCGACTCATCAATGCCGGTTTGTACTGTAAGGGTAAGGACCAAATACTCAGGAAGGTCCCTCTCTCTCAGGAAATCACGGGAGTAATTGCTAGCTGTCACGACGGGGTTTGTGGTGGTCACTTTGCCCTAGACATAACAAGTAGGAAAATCTTGCAGGCAGGCTTCATATGGCCTAGCCTCAACCGTGATGTACACCATTGGTGCAAAACGTGTAAGTTGTGTCAAAAGGCCGGCACTAGGTCACTTATGCCTGAACCACAGACACCTATTCTCTCATATGGCCCATTTGAAAAATGGGGTATCGATGCCATTGGGCCATTACCTAGGGCCAACTCAGGAAAATTCTACATTATCATGGGGGTCGACTACATGACTAGATGGGCAGAGGCTACAGCCACCACTAGAATCACAGCGGTAGAGGTAGCTAAATTTATCTACGAGCACATATGCTGTAGGTTTGACACACCTTTAGAGATCATCTCTGATAGAGGGCCAGGTTTCAGAGCAGACTTGGTAGGAGAATTAATGCAGAAACTGGGCATTACAAGGAGGCACTCTTCACCATATTACCCTCAATGTAATGGCCTAGTTGAAAAGGTAAATGGAATGGTTTCTAAAATTATTACCAAGCAGGTAAACAATCATCCCGGAGACTGGGATAAGTATCTACTACCAGCTTTATGGGCCTACAGAACTTCATTTCGTACATCCTTGGGATTCACACTGTATCATCTAGTATTTGGTAAGGAAGCAATCTTGCCCATTGAAGTGCAACTACAAAGTCTCAGAGTAATGGCAAGCCAACTTCAACAACCCAACATGCATTTGAGAGATCACATCATCAACTTGGAAAGACTGCAGCTGGACAGAGAAGAAGAAATAAATTATTATGCAGCACAAGCAGAGCATAGACGGCTTAGCTTTAACGAGCATCTCCGGAAAAAAGAATTGAAGAAAGGAATGTTGGTGCTCCGCTACGACAATCTCTTCGACACGCGCAAGGATAAGAAACTCCTGCTCCGATGGGAAGGGCCTTTCATCATCAGGAAAAAGTATGCCAATGGAAGCTACCAGCTTATGGAGGCTGATGGAAAACTTCATAAAACCAGGGTAAATGGTTGGCGACTTAAACCTTATTTTCTTCGATTTGACCAGGCTCCACCAATTGACATTCCAGATGAGGACACACCATCAGCTGCCACCTCCGACGATAATGATCAAACAGATGAGCTAGAGACATAAATGCCTCTAGCCAAAAGGGGAGGGCTAATGATGGGGGCTTTTCACAAGCCAAGCTCCCATACCCCTCTTCTCTCGTCCCCACCCCATGAAAACCCCCTCTTAGGGAGGGAGTGATAAAAGACATTGGAAAAAGTAAGAAAAAAATAAAGTATGATTATGTAAATATATGAGAAAGGTAAAATAGGCCACCTCATGCCTGCGGGGCAGCCCATCCCCACCTTGCCTCCTTTTTCTTCACTGTTGCCCCGCCGTGTATCCCTTTTCCTCTCCTCCACTCAAAAGGTCAACCCCCTCTCTCTTCCCCTTGTCCTTTCTCCTTTCTCTCTCCCCTCAAGCTACCCCACCTCTCACCAATAATGCATTCTAACTCACCAATAATGCACCCTAACTCACATGCAACTTACCCTATCTTCCAAAATAGTATACCCCACCCCCCCTTTCTCTCTCCTATCATATCCCATGACCCAAATACCCCCCCCTCTCTCTAAAGGGCGCCATGTCTCTTGTATTGTAGCTAAATAACCTCCCCCACACTCACACACACTCAGTTTCACTAACAAAAGGTGCCCACAGACCCATCCCCACCTGGTGGTTACCTGATTTTTCTTGTGTTCACACACATCTGCACACAGATTCACCTCTGAACACACTCCTCTCTCTCCCCTCTTGTAATTACTTTATTCTCCATGTCACCTCTCACTTTTTTCATCAACCCATCTCTCTCTCTTAGTCTCTCTCTCATGAGACTGTTGTTCTGGCACATATACACACAGCCAGACAAGTGGGGCCCACAGTCACATGGCCTATGTAGATAATGATTTCTTCATTTCTAAATTCTAGAATTTCTCCCCCCCCTCCTCCCCTATATAAAGAGGGGTCACCATCACACAAAAAGACACAACATCACCAAAGAACACACTATGCACTGTGTGTGCCTAGTGCACACACACACACCCACACCATCACTATCACCGCCATCACCCTTCGCCATCAACTCTCACCTATCCGCCATGTGCTCTACCACTCTCTCCCTTCTCATTCCCCTACCCTATGCTCCCCATTTCATCGCCTAATTCTCTAAATAAAGCTTTAGGTTTTGTGAGTATGTTTTCTTGCAATGTTTTGCCCATGTGAGGTGTGCGGAATCGCCACCTAGTCTTGTGTTTTGGAGTGAGCTTGTGTATGTGTGAAGGGTGTGCGGATTCGCCATCCTTTTGTGATGCCTAAGTACTAAGCCGCTATACCCCCTCCCTCACTCACTCTCTCTCTCTCTCACTTGATCTCATTCCCTTTCCTTTTCATCATTACTCCCAAGCACCCATCTCTCTTGGATGAAAACTTTGTTATGGTGGTGTGTTGTTTGCGTCCTAGCCGCTGAAGCTAGGTGGTGCCCCCTGTTTGCTTTACCATGACAGGCTCGAGGCGCGCCATTCAGTCCCCGGTGTTTTAGAGGCCGTCGGGGTTCGGGGTTCGCTTTGCTCATGTCAGCACCTGTCACTCTGTCACCTACCTGCGTCCACTGAGATGCGTGTCGGTGAAAGGCAAACTCATGGCGCCTCTCCTCTGTGCAAGCAAGCTCCTGTCGAGCCTGCTGTAACTGCTCCTCCAACCGTGGACTGTCTGGATGCTGCTCCTGCATCCTCTGTAGTGAAGCAATGCCTCGTCTGAGACGCTGCTCCTCTCTCGCTGCGGCCCGTCGAGCCAAAGACTCCTGGAGAAAAAAGTGGCTAAGCTGAGCTAGGCCTAAGGACACTCTGTCTGCCGGTAGAGCCTGGCTATCCATGCCCTCTGTCCAAAGAGCCTCTACCCTCTCTTTGAGTGCTGTGTCCAACAAGACCCGCTCTGGGATGCGAAGCATCGTGCTCCCACTCCTCTGCCTGTCTGCCACTGTGAGGATCACTGGTGCATGGTCCGAGAAGGATGTCGCTACCATGATGCCCACTGATCCCCCCAGGTCACTGAAGTGGTCACTAGTGTAGAAGCGATCTATCCGCGATAGATTCACTCCTCCCACTCTGCGGTTTGATCTAGAGAAGGCAAGACTCTCTGGAGGCCTCACAAAGCCAGAATGCTGCCATGTATCCGAGACCCTCAAGGTCATACACAACCTCTCCCAAGCTGCTAACTCAACTCCATGCACAGTAGCATGGCTGCCTCCGATCCTGTCAGAAGGGTCCTCCAACATGTTGAAGTCCCCTCCTACACACCAATGGTCAACCTGTGGCAAAGACTCAACAATCTGTGACCAAAACTCTGCACGAGCACTCGCCACATTGGGCGCATAGATGTTCAGGAAGCCCACAAGGCCACCCTGAACCTGCAAAGTAATCCACTGAGCCCTGCCTGGCACAATAATCCCTCTGCCCACAATGGCCTGCTGCAATGAGTCCGCAATAGTCATACATACCCCACCCTGGATGCCTCCAGGTCCAAAAGCAGCTGACCAAAAGGTATCATAACGTCCACGCAAAATCTGACCACAGCGCCGGATGCGACTCTCAGACAAATGGTGCTCCTAAAGCATAAGGAGATCAATCTCTCCTCCCACAAGGCAACGCTGAAGCTCCTGCCGCAATCGGCCCCGCTGTCGCTGAAACTGGGGCCCACCTAATCCCTGCACGTTCCATGAGACGATCCTCATGGGGAGCGAGAGAGAATAGATGCTGCAGCAGCAGCAAGACGGGCTATCTTCGAGGCAGGCTTGGATGGGGAGTGATCCGCATCCGAGCGTCCTCTAGATAGGTGAACCTGTAGTGAGTGCCTGGCCCAAGCCCAAGCAGAGCGAGCCGAGCGTAAAGCAACCTCCTCTGTCCAGGAGTCCTCATGTATGTATACATAGCAAGGCAAACACTGTGTATCAGCAAAAAAGTACACCACAATGTGCCTACATCCTGCTGAGTCTGGGGGTGTCACCGCAAACTTGGCCAGTGGCCACAAAGTCTGCAGCAAATCTGTAACTCCAAGTTCTCCCATGTGGTGAGAGAACTCGAGAACCTATGTATGCAACCATCCCACCACTGAGTCGAGGGACCACTCTGTCTCGGTCCTACCGCAGAGAGGAAAGGAGAAACCAACTGCTGAGTCCAAGGCCTCTGTCCCCTTAGCGGCGAGGAACAGAGCGTGGACCCTGAAGCAGGCTGCCTCGTGGTTTGCTGCGGAATCGCCGAGAAAGCGAGTGAATCCGTAATCGAAGAAGTCCCAGCGGCGTCGGAGGTCAATGCTCGTCAGACCACGAGGGATAGCTGCAAGGGAAGATGCCTGAATCTGCAAAGGGGGCCGCAAGAAGGGCTGACCCTCTCTCGCTAGGGGACTCGTGGCAAAAGCGTTGCCAAGAGATCTCCTAGCCGCCGGCGAGGGACCAGTCTCCTGAGTCGACTGTGGTACTGAAGCAGGAGGAGGGGGAGAAGGAGCTGGGGGGGGTGGAGGAGAAGAGAAGCGGGGCGGGACGACAGAGACAGGGGGGCGAGGTGGGGAGTGGGCGGGAGCAAAGGGCAAGGGAGGGGATGAGGAGGAAGAGGGGAAATCTGAAGGAGGAGGGGTTGGCGAGGGTGAAACGGAAGAGAAGGCTGGCGTAGGAGGCTCCTCCTGCTCAAGAGGACCAAAGCGGTTCCCCGTGGGAGCCCATTGTTGCTGAGTAGGCACCTGAGGGCCACTCTGAGTGCCAGGCGGTCGCTGTGGCCCCTGGCGTCGACGGCCACGGGCCTGCTGCCACCCCTCCTCCGCTGGAGCCCCAGGCTCGGAGGGTGGCTCAGAATCTGTGCGCTGTGTCGCTGGCTGAGGCTAAGGTGCAAGTCGTGGTCTCCTCCATGGACAGGCCTTGGCAGGCTGGGGCTGAGGCTGAGGTGCAAGTCGTGGTCTCCTCCGTGGACAGGCCTAGCCTTGGCAGGCTGGGGCTGAGGCTGAGGTGCAAGTCGTGGTCTCCTCCGTGGACAGGCCTTCTCTAGGTGGCCCATCTGTCTGCAAATGAAGCACTGGTTTGGGAGACCCGAGTACTCCACACTTTGCCTAAACCAACCCCCACTCACCCGAGGCAAAAGAATGACCTTCGGGAGCGTGTGGGTATCTCTGACCAAAACTCGAACTGAAGGGATGCCGGCCGCCTTGGCAGCTACTGATGCTGCCGTACGAGGTGTCTCCAGAACAGTCCTGATGGTGGAGCCAATCCTGGAGAGCAGTGGAAGGTACTCCCTCCGTAAACCCGGAAAGCAGACTGAGATGGGGATGTCTGCCTCCTCTACGAGCACATCCGAAGTCAGGTCAAAACCGTGTCGCCACTGTCGAAAGTGGGTGCGTGATGCTCGGATAGCCAATGGACTCATAGCTATGACCTTGGAGGCCATCTAGGAAGTCTCGAACTCGATCTGGTAGTACCCCCGTTCGAGGATCTGGACATCCAAAATCTTGCCCACCTCTGCGAGAAGGCGGGCCTGGAGAAGGTCACGCAGCTCTCCTCTGCTGGGTCGGGTGCCGAGAATCTTGCAAATGACCGAGGTCGCCTGCAGACGCTCTACCTCATCGGCTAGGCTTGCTTGCTCTGTCCGTGAGAGAGCAAGTGGAATGGTGGGCTCAGCGGTGTCGGGCGAGGGGGCTTCGGAGGAGTCCCTCTCAGGTGGAGCATGAGCCTCCATTAGTGTCTGCTGCTCTGAAGGAGAAGGGCGGACGAGAAGGCCAACGCTTGAGAGCTCGGCAAGGAGAAATCGACTGAGAATCCACTGCCAGGAAATTCAAACGAGGCCTTCGGAAGGGGGGGGGGGGGGGGGGGGGGGGGGGGGGGGGGGGGGAGGGGGGCAGCGAACAACAGGGGGGGGCAGCGGGTGGGGCTGCACTCTGGCTGGGCTGCGCGCAGGCTGGGTGTAAGCTCAGCAGCACGCGTGGACAGACAGCGCGCAGGCAAGGGCAGCGCGAGGGCGAGGGCGAAGGGGGGGCTATGGCGCGGGGGAGCAGGAGCAGGCGGGGGGGGAGGGAAACGCGCAGGAGCAGCAGCGAGCATGCCACTAGAACGTTTACCAAGTATCCTATTTTGAGGCATTGTTCACTGCTGATGTACACACTACTGAGGTTTTACTTGCCCGTGAGCAGATCTGGCATCACACCTGACGTCGTTGTACAGACACTATGGCAGAGATCTTGTTGGCTCCATTCACACTTGCAGAGCTTCATGCTGCTATCGAGAGTCTAGATCCATCTTCCTGTCCAGGAGAGTATGGCCTCACTAGAGCTTTCTTTTTGACCTATTGGGATGTATTGCATATACCACTGCTTCGTGGTTGTCAGGATATCTTTGCATCAGGATATATGCATCCGGATCTTTGTTCATGTCTCATATCTCTTATTCCGAAAGGGGGTGACACCACTCAGTTCCGCCAGTGGAGACCTATTACCCTACTCCCTTCGGTCTATAAGATATTAGCCTTACTGATCAGCCATCGCTTGCGACCGTTCCTACCAGATATTATTTATACTTCTCAGATAGGCTTTGTCATGGGATGCATACTGGATAATATCTTCACTTTTTATGAGGCAGTAGAGTGGGCCAGATCATCTTCTGAACCTCTCGCTTTTTTCATCCTTGACTTCGAGAAAGCATACGATTGTGTTGAGTGGGAGTTTCTTGAAGGATCATTAGCCAGGATGGGTTTCCCTTCAAGATGGATCTCAGGCATTTCCGCTCTCTTCAGGACTGCCCGCAGTGCTATTACTATTGGTGGTCGTGTCAGTCGCAGTTTTGAGCTCTCTCGATCTGACCGTCAGGGATGTCCATTAGCAGCATATCTGTATCTGTTTGTAGGAGAGACTATGTCCGACTTTCTTCGTGCTCAGAGTCATGCATTTCGTGGCTTGACAATGCCAGTACCTTCAACTTCGGACATTATTGATCAGGAGTTTGCTGATGACACTATGCTGATGTTGCGCTATTTGATAGCAGCTCTTGATGCCATGCGGGGAGCCCTAGAGGTTTTTTGCATTGCCAGTGGTGCACGCATTAACTAGCATAAATATTATGGGTTACTGGCTGGCAATGATGACAAACTTACTTGGGGGGTAACTGATGGTTTCACATGGCTGCAGCCAGGTCAGACATGCAGATATCTGGGCTTTTAGGTTGGATTTGATGTTTCCTCATAGCAGCAGTTTGCACCCGTACTACAGTTTATTCGCAGGAAACTATGTCATTGGTCTTCACGTCATCTGTCATTGGCTGGCCGTGCATTGGTCGCCAACCAGGTCATTCTGGCTACAGTATGGTATACGGCCTCCTGTTGGATGCTACATTCTGGTGTGATAGCTCAGCTCCGCAGACTCGTGCGTAACTTTTTATGGAGTCGCACAGATGACTGATACTCGTGCTCGAGTTCGTTGGTCCACGATTATTCGTCCTAGGTCAGCGGGTGGCCTTGGAATTATTGATCCAGAATTACAGAGCCGCGCCCTTCTTACCAAGCTTATTGTTCGGGGTCTTTTTCCCGGCCAAGAACCTTGGAAGATGCTTCTTCAGGCCGCTCTTTCCACAGCGACTCCACGCCTCGGCACTAGGGATGGCCATACTTGGCAAACAGGGTATCGTTTTCTCTTTACGGATGCCCCCTTGTACACTAGCACTCTCTCACCCTTCATCCGGTCGCTCCTTCAGATTTGGGTATCCATGCGACAAGCTATCATACGCTCACCTCCCTCATGCCGTGAGGAGATTGAGCGCCAGCCTCTCATTTGGTATGATGCAGTTCTTGATTCTTCGGTTAATCCACCCCGTCAGCTTGGAGAGAGGACTCACATTGATTGGGCTGCTTGGGACACTGGCCCTGCTACCTCTATGCGGTTGTTTCATGAGACACGTATGCTGGATGCAGATTTTGTGGCAGAACATTATGACATTGGTCGCGGGGTAACATACAGACTGCTTGAGATTGACTCTGCTATTCCTTCACACTGGGGCGCATTCATGTGAGGCACGGTTGAGATACCTCCACATTGTGGCTGGGAAGGCCTCTTTGCTCAGAGCACTCTCTTATTAGTTCGTTTAGACACCTTGCTGTTCACAGTTGATACTGACTACTCTCCGGGGATGCATGCTAGATTGACATATGCTACTACCTCTCCGCCCCTTGTCTACCCCGGCGCTCGATGGGAGGCCATACGAGTAGTTGGCTCCCGCAGGAAGCGTCGTTGTGTTGCCGGTCAGACTACTGACCATGGAGGAGATTGACGAGACCCACCAGCTGCCGATGCTGGATCTCTTGTGATGTAGCTATCCCAGCTAGTGCTTAGTTCACACCTACAGTTTAGGATTCCATATTATTTTATTTTGTCATTCTTTCATCTTGTTACTTTGACTTTGTATCAGATCCACCACATTGTTATTTTCTGGTCTCATAGGTCACTTTGGCCTTTTGAAGACGTTAATATAACATTTCATTTCATCATCTCTCTCTCTCTCTCTCTCTCTCTCTCTCTCTCTCTCTCTCTCTCTCTCTCTCTCTCTCTCTCTCTCTCTCTCTCTCTCTCTCTCTCTCTCTCTCTCTCTCTCTCTTTGTGGAAAAATCAGGGCTGTATACTACTGAGCACAATATATTCCCCAGCGGATGCCAAAATAGCCTATCACGTGGGGTGTACAAGCTGAATGTAAGGTTGAGAGCCACTATAGTGAAAACTCGACTAGAACAATCTCATGGTGGTTTGTATGATGAGTGGAGGAGGAACCACTGAGGAGGTGCATAATGCCATGTAATCTGTCCACCTCTAAGTGTGAAGAAGAGTGGAGATCGGGCCCAACGCCCAAAGGAAGTCAAATCGAGGAGCCTTGGCTGCTCTAGATGTACCTGAGGAAGAATCCCACTGCCAAATGAGGGTGTGAATGATGTCCAGCCAAATGGCAGTGAGGGTATCCGGAAGGAGCTGTGGAGCCGCACTGAGAATGTGAAGACAACGAGCTCTCCAAACATTCCAGAGTGTAATGCTAGTGATGACTGAGAAGATTTCATCACGTGTCTGAGGATCCCACTGCCAAGGAATCTGTGGTAACATAGCCAAAGTCCCTCGCCGGTAACCAATCTGGGTAAGCATAAGAGTTGGATCTGTGTTTGAGCCCTCGTAGAAAAGATGCGGTCCTGGCATCGACATCAACCAGGAGACAGATCCCAAAGTGAGAAATCCATGCTGAACACCAGCTCTGCTAAGTAAAAAGCAAACTGCTAGCCACACTACATGAGAAGACGAGCATGACCAAAGACAGTGTGCAGTTGACTCAGGTATGCGCAAAGAATAGCGAGTACATAACGAATCATGACACATAGAAGCTAACCAAGTCCCAACTGGAAGTCCTGCATGTGCAATCATCCATAGGAAAAAGGAAATACGACAAGCCACATGTAAATCCCAGATGGCTGACCAAAACTGCTGTAGATAGGCATGGGAGAGACCTGAATGTAACCAGAAACGCATACAAGTGGGCTGCTTTGGGTGCTGTCTCATCAATGCGAATCTTCCAATTCTGACTGTGTACTCAGAATGGTACATGCGCACCGGTGGGGTTAGAGTGAGGTCAATGCCACTCTCCTGGGTCCCAATAAAGCTGAGATAGGGCACGACCCTCCCACACCCAAAGCCTCCAAAGTGCAGCATGAGCGGAAGCGAAACGGGGGTAGAAGACCACAGATTTAAGCCCTAAAGTCGTCGTCGTCATCACCGTCGTCGTCATCGACATAGTCCCAAGTTGCATCAGTGTATTGCATACGCATTGTACCACTTTGTGCAATCAAAAAGTAGACCACTCTCGCCGACGAGAGTGGGGCCTTCGGAGGAGGGTTTTACAACGTCTTTGGTGTCGTATCTCTCTTCTCTCTATCTCTCAGTCTCATTCACTTGCACGCACATTGTCAATTCACTTTGTTGTGATCATAGCACTTTCCATTAAGAACGGAAGGCTCTCCCTTCCATAAGTACTAAAAGGAACCTTGAGCACAGTTCGGAGCACTCATCTTGAGCAAAGCGCAAACAATCATTCCGCTGCACCTAACATTGGTATGAGAGCTTTGACAGTGTTCTGTATCACACAAGGAAAGAACCACAAGAACCACAATAATTTTTTTTGCTTGTTGAGGTTGCACGAACCCAAGTTCCCTTGGGTGTGTCGATTCCTAATCGTGTTTTGTTGAAGAGTGACAGGAATTCCAAGAAAGAAGGGCTTGTCCAGCCTCCCCTTGTGTCTCTTTTCACTCATTGAGAGCGGACCGTACACTTAGCGGCCAGCCAATCGACATGAGGTGGGAAAAAGCAACCTTGGTGTGAGTGCAAGGCCGCCAAGGGGTGCGCCCGCAGAAAGGAGTAGAACTCGGGTGAAGAGAAGATCCTTCTCAAACGCGATTTGCAAGCGAAAGAAAACCTCAAGAACCTCAAGAACCTCAAGATCCTCAAGAACCCAAGAACCCAAGAACCCAAGACCCTCAAGAACCCAAGTTCCTCGTGAACTTAAGAACCACAGATCATAGTGCATGGTCGTCACTCGAAGCGGAATGGATGCTTCGCATACAGTTGATGAGCATGAGAGAGACGGCGAAGATTTTTCCCCATCAGGAGACTTTTTCGACACACCCCCCCCCCCTCCTCACCATCTACGCCACGAGTTGTACTAACTCCTATGGAGATGATGGTCAAGTCAATGTTGAACATGATGGCACAACAACAAGAAACGAATCGAGTTGCGTTGGCACAACTCGCAAGCAAAGCAGAACAACAAGAAGCTAAGGAACGCGAGCGCGATGAAAGAAACGCAAGATTTGCCGCACAACAAGAAGAAAATCGCCTTGCTTTAGAACGCGAACGCAACGCACGAAAAGAACTACGAAAAGAGGAAGCGGCAACACGAAGCGTGGCCTTGGAGACCAAGCGTGAAGCTCAACGAGAACTACGAACTCAAGAATTGGTTCGACAGGTACTTGTGCCTCGAAGACCAAACCACCCAAAGATCGTGGAAGTTCATCAAGTGGCACAAGCCACGACGCGGATTCCAACCATCCAGTCACAGAGAAATTGACTTTCAGTAAGTATGACGCTAAGATGGATGCTACGGTTATTCATTCTTGGTTGCATCAATTTAATGCTTATTTTGCGACAACTAAGAAGACAGGAAATAGCAAAGTTCTGACGGTAGCTATGTACCTTTCTAGTGATGCCATCAATTGGTACCACGCATGGCAAGAGGCACAGCTAGCCGCGCACCTAGAGGAAGCCGACGGATTCATGCCCCTTTCCTTCAATTGGGCTGATTTCCAAGACAAGCTCAAGGCGCCGTTTATGCCACCTCAGTACCTCGCACGATTGAAGGACGATTGGCGCTCTCTCAAGAAAAATGGTATGCCAGTCATGTCTTTTCTTAATCGTGTTTTGCAGCTAGGCACTCAATTACGAAAATTGGATGATGAGCACAAAGAGGCTTTTCTCTTTGGATTGGACGAGTATATCAAGTTCGATATAGAAGTCTTCGATCCAATCGATCTCAACAAGGCGGTAGCGATTGCTCTCGCACAGGAGATGAAGCACAACAAGGGAAAGCCTAAAGAGAACAAGACTTCCACAAGTATCTCGCAGACTTCTCAGAACCCTCAGAACGGTAAGAACGGTAAGAATGGTAAGAATGATAACTCTTCTAACCAATCTTCCAACAGTCTCTCATCAAAGAATTCTTCCAATGAATCTAAGGATAAGGCTAACATAATTGCTAAACCTAAGCTTACTCCAGATGAAAAGGTAGCACAAGGAATTGTTGGAGGATACATCACGTCGGAAGAACAAAGCACTTATTCTAAGGAAGGTCGTTGTTTTCATTGTCACATTAAGGGTCACATAAAAAGAACATGTCCCAAGCTTGAATCGAATGAATCTAAATAATAACACGAGGGTGCCCCAAGTTTCTCATGACCCTCCCATCGATGATTCTCTCATTAAATGTTATGGTCGTACGTCGGGGCACAGTTTTGTCATATTGTTTGACCCAGGTAGTATGCATGATGTGATCAGTTCCTTTCTTGTTGAGAGAGTCCGCCTCGAAGTTAGTCCGAGATCTCCTATCGAGGTCTCTGGCTTTCATCCCGGTATGGACGCTCTCATCACGGAGGAGTGCCTTGATGTGTTTGCAATTCAACAGACTGCCTTCACTAGAAGATTTGTTGTTTCTCCTCTCTCAGGATGTGATATGATTTTGGGCATTAGATGGTTTCGTGATAATGACGCTCTCATGGATTTTATGAGTAACACTATAACTCTCAATGCCACAAGTGGTTCTCCTATTGTCATTCATGGAGAGTACATTGCTCATTCTCCATCTCTCATTGCTAATATGCAGGACAAGATTGAAAGGATTCAGGAGAAGGAGACTCTCTCAGTCTCTTTTTCTCTATAGCATGACACACAGGATTTGCATGATTGTGAGAAGCATGATGATTTGGATGATAAAGACAAGCATGATGATTTGCATGATCAAGATGTGATGTCTCACAAGCCTGATGAGTTGCATGAAGAAGATGTGATTGTTCACCAGGATGATGTGTTAGTTGATGCTTTTTCTAGCGAAGCTAACCTCGTTGCAGATTCGATCAATCACGAAGGATCGATCTTGGCTCTCGAGCTTAGGTCCAAAGAACCCTCTCAGGAAGAACCGATCTTGGCTCTCGAGCCTAGGTCCAAAGAACCCTCACAAGAAGGATTATGTGTTCGCATGATTGATACGCACGCATTGTTCGAATGTTTCATTCATGATCGTTTCCTGTATTTTAGTCAGCATCGTTATGTGATCCCTTTTCCTAGGCATGACATATTGTATGTTGAGCACGTTTCACTCATGGATGAGCACGAATGTATGCGAATTGTTCATGAAAAGCTGAAAAGTATGCATTCAAGGAAGTCACATTCCATGTCTCTTCCTTGGCATGACACAGTTTCCGAACAAGCACATGAAAGTATGAGCACCAAGAGTGGGCATTTCCATTGTGTTTTGCCGTAGTTGATTGCTCTAGATAGTAAGAGAGAGATTCAATCTCATTGTTTGCATATGTTTGGTGAACGGATTGTCACTCTGTCTCTATGTTCATCTACGTTGCATACACAGTCTTTAGAGAAGACAAGATTTTTTCCCTTCACTTTACATGGAATGGGTATGTTCATGGTTTTGTGTTGGAAATGGTTTCAGGAATTTTCAGCCATGGAGATTCTTGAAGACGAAATAAGCAGGACTCTAGACGAAGTTGAAGCATCGAAGGAGCCACAAAAGACTTTGTGTCGCTTTCGGCGCGGCCCAAAGAAGCAAGCGTTGCAGACCTTTATGAAGTTGAAGTACCGCACAACCCACACATCAGAGTGGGCCGGCGAAGAGTCCCTTCCAGGATTCCGGATGCTGTTGGCGATCTCCCTTGACGCCATACAATTCGGTACCAGTACCTCACTTTGAAAAGGAGGGGATGTCACGTGACACATCCAACCCTATGTGTCCGTGGACAAGCTACAGTACAACAAGGGTTCAGTCAAGTCCAGTCAAGCCTAGATTAGAAGTGATCTCACACTTTTGTGAGTCTATTCGTAGACCGTGCATGCCCAGTCACTTAGTGTAGATGCATATCCTCTGGTTGCACACAGCATGATCATCAGTATTCCCTTCAGAATCCATCAGATTCTATCAGGGGAATTTTCCAGTGCATTTAGCCTATTTTCCCTATTTTTGGTATTTTTCACTTATTATTTTTAAGTGACTTCCCAACAAAAGTAGGTAGGGCAATTTTGCTAAGAAAAATATAAGCAAACCCAAGTTAGCACTAAATGGCAGAAGAGGCAGCAGGAGCACATGCTCAACAGGCATCTTCTCAGCAGAACCCAGCAAGAACCCTTGGCGTTTGCAGATTCCCCCATCCTCGCGACACCCTCAAGCACCCTAGCGTTTTCTGTTTCTAGCAGTTCCCACATCATCAGCAACTCCAGATCCCCAGCGTTTTGCATTCCTTGCATCATCGCCATATTCAACCTGGCGTTTTTCCCATGATCGCCATCAGTAGCAGAACAAGGCATCGTTTTCTACTAACGCTAGAGAAGCTGCAGAGTTTTCATTTTCAGCCGGTTTTGCAGCAGAAGACTCGGCGTTTTCAGCATGCATAGGAGGTAGCAAATTCAGCCCGATTGGTTGCAGAAGATCCCCCATTTTCAGCCCTCGAAAATGCAGCCAAAACAGTCATTTTCAGCCACCGAAACAGTCCCGAATTTCAGCAGTTAGAAGAACACAAATTTCAGCCCTAAAGTCGTCGTCGTCATCACCGTCGTCGTCATCGGCATAGTCCCAAGTTGCATCAGTCCATTGCATACGCATTGTACCACTTTGTACAATAAAAAAATAGACCACTCTCGCCGACGAGAGTGGGGCCTTCGGAGGAGGGTTTTACAACGTCTCTGGTGTCGTATCTCTCTTCTCTCTATCTCTCAGTCTCATTCACTTGCTCACACAATGTCCATTCACTTTGTTGTGATCATAGCACTTTCCATTAAGAATGGAAGGCTCTCCCTTCCATAAGAACTAAAAGGAACCTTGAGCACAGATCGGAGCACTCATCTTGAGCAAAGCACAAAAAATCATTCCGTGGGTTCTTTCTGAGGGGGTTCTTTGGACCTATGCTCGAGAGCCAAGATTGGTTCTTCGTGATTGATCGAATTTGCAATGAGGGGAGCTTCACTAGAGAAAGTATCAACTAAACCATCATTCTTGTGAACAATCACAGTTTCCTCCTGCAAATCATCATGCTTGTGAGTAATCACATCTTTATCATGCAAATCATCATGCACGTGAATAATCGTATCTTGATCATGCAAATCATCATGCTTGTCATTGCCATTCAATTCATCATGCTTATCATCATGCCAATCTTGTGTGTTATGATTTGAAGAAGAAGAGACTGAGAGAGTCTCCTTTTCCCGAATCTCTTGCATATGTGCTTGCACTTGAGAAAAGAGTCGCAACATCTCTTTCATGTGTCGGACGCTCTGTTCGGCCGCCAAGCGCGCTTGCTCACGCTCACGCTCCAAGTCTGCCTTTCTTTCTGCTTTTCTTACTTTCACTTCCAAGCGGGCTCGCTCGCTCGCACGTGCTATCGGTGCCATTCTTTCGTGGTACTTACTCTCTATGGCTGCGATTCTTTCTTCGCTTTCTAACTACTGTCCATCATCATCTTGTCGAAAGCTGCCATAGGATCTGGTGCAATCTTTGGCGTTGATGGGGAAGGGTCGGAAAAACCTCTTGGTGAGGAAAACTCTTCTTCGCCACTCCCATGCTCACCACCTCCATGCAAAGTATCCATTCCGCTTCGGGTGATGACCATCCACCGAAGTCTTGGGTTCTTAAGTTCATGAGGAACTTGGGCTCTTGAGGGTCTTGAGTCTTGAGGTTCTTGAGGAACTTGGGTTCTTGGGTTCTTGGTGGGTCTTGAGGTTCTTGAGGTTCTTCTTTCGCTTGCAATCTGTGTTCGAGAAGGATCTTCTCTTCATCCAAGTTCTGCTCTTTTCCGTGGGCGCACCCCTTGGTGGCCTTACGCTCACACCAAGGTTGCTTTTTCCCACCTCACGTCGATTGGCCGGCCACTAAGTGCACGGTCCGCTCTCAATGAGTGAAAAGAGGCACAAGGGCAGGCTGGACAAGCCCTTCTTTCTTTGGTTTCCTGTCACGCTTTAAAAACACGATTAGAAATCGACAAGCCCAAGCGAACTTGGGTTCGTGCGACCTCAACAAGCAAAAAAGAATATGTGGTTCTTTTCGTGAGTGATACAGAGCACGGCCAAAACTCTGATACCGATGTAAGGTGCAGCGGAAGTGAATGTTGAACTTTGCTCAAGATGAGTGATCCGAACTGTGCTCAAGGGTTTCTTTTACTTACGGTAGGGTGAGCCTTCCATTCCTTTAGTGAGAGAGTGCAATGGACACAAACAAAGTGAATAGACACTGTGATTGAAGGTGCTGAGACTGAGAGATAGAGAGAGAAGAAATACTACACCAGAATGTTGTCAAACCCTCCTCCGAAGGCCCCACTCTCTATGGCGAGAGCGGTCTACTATTGATTGCACAAATCTCTACAATGCTTGGACTTGCCGACGATGTTGACGACGATGAGATGGGCTGAAATCTGAAAAGGCTAATGGCTGAAATCTGCAGATCTTTATCTGCTGAATTCTAACTCTATGTCAGTGACGATGTCGATGACGACGATGCGACGACGACGTGCTGAAAACGCAGATGCTGAAATCTGCGTTTTCCGGGCTGAATCTGGAAACTTCGCGGGATCTAACCGTGCGGCGAGGATCTGCTACGGGAAGGTGAGATCTGCGAGGTTTGGGACTTCTTCTGCGGGTTCTAATTGTTGAAAATTGAAAAGCTGAGTCTAGGGCTGATTTCGTCGCGAAGATCTGCCAAAACGCTGAGGTTGATCTACAAACCAAAAACGCTAGGGTTGAAAATGGGTCCTGCTGCAAACACGCTGTGAATCTGTTGGTGAAATCCACTCATGCTAGTGCTGATCTGTCCTTTGCTGTCGCCGGGAATCTGCAAGTGCAAAAACGCTGGCTGATCTGGTGCAAAAACGCTAGGCCTTCTGTGGAGAGAAAACGCCAAAGTTCTCGCGGGGGTTGGTCTTGCTGAGAAGTTGCCTGTTGAGCAAGGTGCTCCTGCTGCCTCTTCTGCCAAAAATTGCTAACTCTGGTTTGCTTTTATATTGTCTTAGTAAAATTGCCCTACCTAGTTTCCAACAAAAGTCATTAAAAAATAATAAGTGAAAAATGTAAAAAATAGGTCTATGCATTGTACAAATGCTACTGATGGGTTCTGATGGAAATCTGATGGTCATGCTGTGTGCAACCAGAGGATATGCATCTAATCTAAGTGCCTGGGCATGCACGGTCTGCGAACAGACTCACAAAAGTGCCAGATCACTTTCTATTCTAGACTGACTTGATTGAACTGAACCCTGGTCATTGTCCACGGACACATGGGGTTGGATGTGTCGCGTGGCAGCAAATGACTTTATCTTGGATTTTTTATGTTGACATAACAGTCTGATGATGTGTCTTCTCTTTCTTATGGGATGAAAGGTTTCGAACCAAAACTTCGCAATTGGAATGAAAGGAGTCGGGGTTGAAACGTTTCGCAATGACACCGAACAAGAGAACACATTCCATCAACTTAGTTGTTCTTGTTCTGATTCTACAAACATGCATATAAGAATGAAGTCATGAAAGCTTCACAATAGTGAATGGATGATTTTTGATTCTCTTAGTCATGTAAGAATGGGATGCATTATCTTGATTACAATCATGATTGCACTTCTTATTATCTTATGTTGCAAAGGACGTCAAAGTTATTGAGTGACTTGTGATAAGGCGACATATAGAGCATCCTCATTCCCATTTCATAATGGATTCTCATTCCGTTCATATGCTCATATTTGGTTTACATATCGCTCATGTTTATATCAGATTCTCCTTAGTACTTGTTGGCATGCCCTTACTCTTTGACGATGTTGTGAAAGCAGGTTCACATCCCTCGGCATTTTTCAAGCACAACGTAAGTTTTTCTTTCCTCTTTATAACAGGTTCTTTATCTAGACTACATTTTAATGGAAAGCAGCTAGCACTTCCCCAGTAAAAACAATATAACTTGCTGCATACTTCAACAAATCCATCCTTACATGCTCATCTTTCTCAGTATCTATAATCTTGTGCATTGCAGAGGCGGCTGTGCAAACGCATCTTGGAAGAATCTTGACAGTTACATGGCTATTTGTAATGCTTATATTCAACTCTAGCCACACTGCTAGCTTAACCTCTCTCCTTTCAGCTCAGAAAAGGTACCCAACCATAGATGGCTTCCAGGCCCTGTTGAGAGATAAGAGCATATCAGTAGGGTACCAACAGGGCTCCTTCATGAAAACCTACATGGACAAAAAGCTCGACTTGGAGGAACACACGCGTAAAAATTTTACTTCAGAGAGAGAATATGTCGAAGCCCTTCGAGCTGGCAACGTTGAGGCATTGCTGGAAGAGCTCCCTTACATTCAGAATCTTCCTCAAACCGAATGTGACTTAATCCAAAGCTCCTTGGAGGACGATCATCTCCCTTCATTCGGTGGATTTGGCTTTGTAAGTACCCATATTGCTCCAATCTCATTTCCTTGTTGAGCTAACATTCTTTTGCACATTTGAAGACCTTGCACCCAGCTGTGTCTTTGTGGTCGTGATCCTGCAAATGTGCAAAGCTCGTATGCTACTTAACTGAAGAGCGTCAAAACATCTGATGGCAGCAATAGACTGGACCATGTACATAATGACAATCTACACAAATATATCAGATAAAGCTCTCATATATCTTGTACTGGAGGAGTACCATCAAGTGCGTAGTGTGGCATCAAGGTTCTCAAGTGATTATACACATGCATTTGTGCATGAGACTTTGCAGGCAACTCAAGATGGAGAAAACAGTAATAACCACTTTTGGACTCCTCCATAGTATTTGTGTGCTCTTCATGACAAGAAGCAGCAAAAACAAGAAACACATGTTTGATTATGGCCGTGTATGTAGCCATGCATTGTACAGCAGCTGAATAGGGCGTATGAGCCTCATAGGCGCGCTTGTTTGTTGTGTGTTTGTAACCTTTTATATCAAAAAGTATGCTGGATTGATTAAAGACGAATGTTTGTGAAGGCGTTCCGAAAACAAGATCCCCAAATCGATCAATTTTCAAAGGCGATACTTGAAATGGCAGAGGATGGAACCCTTCCGGAATTGCAGAAGAAATTGCAGAATGCGTCGCAGATTGGGGATAAAAGAGGTCGATGCAACTCGAATTCGGAGCCAACACATTTGAGGTTAAGGAGCTTTGGAGGGCTTTTCAGTATTGTTGCGTCTGTGTATGGTGGATGTATAATATGGCGCCTGACGAGCAAGGCCATCAAATCGCCAGAAGGGAGCTGTGGCCCTCTCATTCAAGCTCTGCCATGTACTCAGCACGGAGCTAGTATTCAAGGAAGAGGAGAATTGTCCTCGAGTAGGCGCTCAAACAGGGTAGTACATGATGAGAGTGAAGCCGATCAAATCCCTTGATATGTTTACATCACATCCCTAGTGAAAACGTCTGCACTTTATTTTTTAAAATTGTTTAACATTTTTAAACTTTACACCTGTACTCGAGGTAAAAGTTAGGGCCTATTTATAGCCCGATGCCTATTATCGAAGGGTCTTCAAAATCTTTGGCTATTCTACAAATATCATTTATGGAAAGATTAGCTAATTTCCAATGTTTTGTGGTTTGGGAGATAAATCCACTAAAAACACATTGTGAATTGTCATTTTATTAAAAAATTTAGAAGATTTGCTCCAAATCCTATACTTTGGCATATGACATTGTATACAAAAAGATTTATTGCAATTCTGGTACTTGGATGTCAAGAGAGGCACACTTTCAGAGGTGCAATATCTGCTCGTGAGAACCAGATATACTATTTGGAAGTCCAGAAGAAGCCTACATCCACCATTTGTTTGTCATTCATCCATGAGCTTGCATATTATATTATGTGAATACATAGCTTGTTCTTGTTCCCCATTGTCAAAGGCATATGTTGCTTTTCGAAACCCATGTCAAGAGAGGCACAGAGTTCTTCCAGTAGTCCATTGGAGATGCAACTTTTACTCTTTTGATTCATTAATCTTATGAAAGCGGGCCATTTGGTATTCGTAAAATCAGTCAAAAATTAGAGCTTAGAGAGGCTATGCCCAGATTCATTGTAAACAAAGAATTTTTTGATGCCCTCCAAAATCATTGACAAATCCCAACTTTGACCTTAAAATTTGGAGAGCTTAAAACCGTCCTGTTTCTCTCTAGTTAGAACAAAATTTTCCTTATAAGTCCTAATTACTTTTGGTGAAGCTTACTCCAAAAAAATGAGTTTTTTGTTCAATAGTTTCTTGGATGTTTCCCACAATTGCAAGGAAATCACCAATTGAGCAAGATGTATTGCGAGGAAACTGTGGCTTCAAGACTTTGACAAAGCTTATGGCATAGATACGGGGTTGGGAAAGTCTTTTTTCATCAAAGATGTTCTCAATGTCTTCTGCAAAGCACAAGTAAGAAAACTCTCAATCGAGACTTCCCCTCAAATTTATGGTCATGTTTAGGTGCTCACCTACATGAAGTTAATTAAGATGAGCATTTTGTGTATAAGGGAGTAGCCGTCCATTATAATATAACAATGTTTTTACTTAAAAAATATATGATTGTAGCAGTTGGTAGAGGATACTCAATCATAAAGATAGTAAAACATGAAGTTTAAGGATTAATGCACTCCTAGAAAACTATTTGAAACACATACCATACTCATACCTTGTTTATTGACATACTTAAAGCAAGTCAAATGCAGTTTCCATCCTTCACAAGAAGGCCAAAAGAAAAATTTCAAAGTGTTCTGAACATTATGTCGAGTTTTTTGAGACATGACCTTTGACACTATCAAGATTTAGTGTGACCTATGCCGCTAACCATGGAGAAGTCCATAATTATCTAGATAGAAAAGAATATGTTGGCCTTTGAGATTTCTTCAATATGCAGAGCTTTTCTCCTTCATTTTCTCTATGGCATTTGGACCAAAAGCTGGGAGGGGGGGGGGGGTGTGGGGGGATCCCCAAGTTGATGGCTCATTCATGTCCCATCAAAGGGATCACATCAACTTGAGATAATCATTATCATTTTAGCACTTGAATTAGTCAATCGAAAGGGTTTTGTTCTTATAACAATCATTGGTTGTCTTATAAAAATATGATTGTAGTAGTTGTTGGTAGAGGATACTCAATCATAAAGATAGTAAAACATGAAGTTTAAGGATTAATGGACTCTTAGAAAACTATTTGAAACACATACCATACTCATACCTTGTTTATTGACATACTTAAAGCAAGTCAAATGCAGTTTCCATCCTTCACAAGAAGGCCAAAAGAAAAATTTCAAAGTGTTGTGAACATTATGTTGAGTTTTTTGAGACATGACCTTTGACACTATCAATATTTAGTGTGACCTATGCCGCTAATCGTGGAGAAGTCCATAATTATCTAGATAGAAAAGAATATGTTGGCCTTTGAGATTTCTTCAATATGCATAGCTTTTCTCCTTCATTTTCTCTATGGCATTTGGACCAAAAGCTGGGAGGGGGGGGGGGGGGGGGGGGGTGTGGGGGGATCCCCAAGTTGATGGCTCATTCATGTCCCATCAAAGGGATCACATCAACTTGAGATAATCATTATCATTTTAGCACTTGAATTAGTCAATCGAAAGGGTTTTGTTCTTATAACAATCATTGGTTGTCTTATAAAAATATGATTGTAGTAGTTGTTGGTAGAGGATACTCAATCATAAAGATAGTAAAACATGAAGTTTAAGGATTAATGGACTCTTAGAAAACTATTTGAAACACATACCATACTCATACCTTGTTTATTGACATACTTAAAGCAAGTCAAATGCAGTTTCCATCCTTCACAAGAAGGCCAAAAGAAAAATTTCAAAGTGTTGTGAACATTATGTCGAGTTTTTTGAGACATGACCTTTGACACTATCAAGATTTAGTGTGACCTATGCCGCTAACCGTGGAGAAGTCCATAATTATCTAGATAGAAAAGAATATGTTGGCCTTTGAGATTTCTTCAATATGCAGAGCTTTTCTCCTTCATTTTCTCGATGGCATTTGGACCAAAAGCTGGGAGGGGGGGGGGGGGTGTGGGAGGATCCCCAAGTTGATGGCTCATTCATGTCCCATCAAAGGGATCACATCAACTTGAGATAATCATTATCATTTTAGCACTTGAATTAGTCAATCGAAAGGGTTTTGTTCTTATAACAATCATTGGTTGTCTTATAAAAATATGATTGTAGTAGTTGTTGGTAGAGGATACTCAATCATAAAGATAGTAAAACATGAAGTTTAAGGATTAATGGACTCTTAGAAAACTATTTGAAACACATACCATACTCATACCTTGTTTATTGACATACTTAAAGCAAGTCAAATGCAGTTTCCATCCTTCACAAGAAGGCCAAAAGAAAAATTTCAAAGTGTTGTGAACATTATGTCGAGTTTTTTGAGACATGACCTTTGACACTATCAAGATTTAGTGTGACCTATGCCGCTAACCGTGGAGAAGTCCATAATTATCTAGATAGAAAAGAATATGTTGGCCTTTGAGATTTCTTCAATATGCAGAGCTTTTCTCCTTCATTTTCTCTATGGCATTTGGACCAAAAGCTGGGAGGGGGGGGGTGTGGGGGGATCCCCAAGTTGATGGCTCATTCATGTCCCATCAAAGGGATCACATCAACTTGAGATAATCATTATCATTTTAGCACTTGAATTAGTCAATCGAAAGGGTTTTGTTCTTATAACAATCATTGGTTGTCTTATAAAAATATGATTGTAGTAGTTGTTGGTAGAGGATACTCAATCATAAAGATAGTAAAACATGAAGTTTAAGGATTAATGGACTCTTAGAAAACTATTTGAAACACATACCATACTCATACCTTGTTTATTGACATACTTAAAGCAAGTCAAATGCAGTTTCCATCCTTCACAAGAAGGCCAAAAGAAAAATTTCAAAGTGTTGTGAACATTATGTCGAGTTTTTTGAGACATGACCTTTGACACTATCAAGATTTAGTGTGACCTATGCCGCTAACCGTGGAGAAGTCCATAATTATCTAGATAGAAAAGAATATGTTGGCCTTTGAGATTTCTTCAATATGCAGAGCTTTTCTCCTTCATTTTCTCTATGGCATTTGGACCAAAAGCTGGGAGGGGGGGGGTGTGGGGGGATCCCCAAGTTGATGGCTCATTCATGTCCCATCAAAGGGATCACATCAACTTGAGATAATCATTATCATTTTAGCACTTGAATTAGTCAATCGAAAGGGTTTTGTTCTTATAACAATCATTGGTTGTCTTATAAAAATATGATTGTAGTAGTTGTTGGTAGAGGATACTCAATCATAAAGATAGTAAAACATGAAGTTTAAGGATTAATGGACTCTTAGAAAACTATTTGAAACACATACCATACTCATACCTTGTTTATTGACATACTTAAAGCAAGTCAAAATGAAGTTTCATCCTTCACAAGAAAGCCAAAAAAAAAAAGTTAAAATTGATGTGAACATCTTGTCGAGTTTTTTGAGATGTCACCTTTGACACTAACAAGCTTTAGGTGTGACCTATGCCATAATTCTCTAGAGCTTTTCTCCTTCATTTTTTCTATGGCATTTGGACCGTTGGGGGGGGGGGGGGGGGGGGGGGGTTCCCCCCAAGTTGATGGTTCATTCATGTCCCGTCAAAGAGGTCACATTATAATGCCAACTCTAGATAATCCTTGTCTTTTTGGCGCTTGAATTAGTCAATCGTAAGGTTTTTGTTCTTATGACAATCATGTATTGATTTGTCTACGTTTCTTACACTCTTTCATTGTGTAAATTATTTGGTAGGATCCAATTTAGGTATGTTTTAAGCTTATATCCATTCACTTTCTTGGGATAATTTTTACCATTTATATTAATTACTTGATAGACTCAAGGAGAAGCTTGCTTAGATGAACGGGCCCTCCCCTCTTGCTTCTACGTTTGCATCGTATCTATTGTCAAAATTTCTCTTGTACGTGAGCACGATGCTTTCTTATTTCATTTCTCTATCTTTTATAGTCTCATTTAGAATTTCCTTCATTTAAAGAGCTTTTTTAGGTACATTCCCTCTTCCATTCTAGCTTCATAATAGTAAGAAGTCAATCTTCCCAAACGTTTTCATCTCTTTGTCTTTTTATTGTAGTTAGATGTAGTGTAGGGTCACTGAGTTTGATAGGCAAAGAGCTTCTTAGTCATATAACAATTGGAACATAATATGTGTAGTTGCCTCCTTGTAAGAAATCTTGGATGTTGAGATGTCAAGCTCAACACATGGTTCACATGGATGACCTCTCCTACATCTACCATTGCGTGAGGTAGCGCACACAAAGATAATTTCAAGTGGATTTTGGGAACATCTTGCCTTTTTTAATAGAGTTATAAGGCATGTGCGAATGTTAAAATTTTGTAAATCTACTACATGAAGATCAATTGGTGTTTCAATTCCCATAGCTAGTATATAGGAGTGTCGGATCATCATGTTGTCTACAAACATGTTTTGCAATGATGGAATCAACCAAATTGTTAGTGAGAAGCTAAATAAGAACATCTCGCATACTTGGCAATTTAGAATGATCACTTTCCTTATGGATAAGTACATTGAAGGTGAGCAAGAAGATGCACTAGTGTTGCCATTGGAGAATCCTACTCCTCAATAGGTGAAATCTTCAAAGAATGGGATTAAAGCAACATTATTTTGTTGGTGAGCATTCATGACGAGCACTTTTTGGGAATCTAACGGGCAGATTTCAAAGATTTTCCTTTGTTTGTGAGGGATGACCATTCACTTTGCTGCGCATGAACAAACCCATTTTAAATGACACTTCACACTAAAACAAGTTTCTCTCTTGTGGTCAATCTGAAAAGAAAACTTTTACAACCTTCAATATGTGGTGGAATGTGTAAACAACATTAATATAATATTAACTTAGAGTGAAATACACCCATACAGTAATGTCGAGAGGCTTTAAAGTTTATATCTTTATCCAAATAACATTAGCATAAGGTGGTGAAATTTAGCTGTCATGGTCTTTGCTAGTTTCATCGTTGTTGTCATTGTCATTGTCATTATTGTTTCCATTGTTGACTCCATCAACCTATCCTTGTGAAGAAAAGGATGTACTATGAGCTCCACATTATGTGTAAGCCTCCATATACCTCTTGAAGGTTGTACGCTCGCTTGCGTTACGATATATCTAAGCTCTCCCTACTTCTCAATTGCATCATGGTCAAGAGAGACACATTGCTCGACATCCTCTTCAGTTAGATTTTTAGCATAGTTTAGCTCATACACGGTGTTGAACAAGGATTTCGTGGTTTCAGAGGATTTGTTGCACACACTTTGTGTTCCACAAAAGCTATATACAAATTTTTTAGAATATACTTAGCATGAGACTTCTTGATAGGGTTAACATGTGGGATAGGTTGGCTACGACTAGAAGCATGTACGCGTATAGCAGCTTGTCTGATCTCATTGCATTGATCACAATGCCCTTTTGACATGATGAGTGTATATAAGCAAGAATAATGGAAGAAAAATTAAGAGACATTGCTTGTGAAAAAGTGTGTAGAGAAATCAAAAATGAATGAAATGTGTAGTTGAATTTGCCTTTTAAAGAAAACCAAAGTCACACAATTAGACCACTTACATGCATTAAACTAACATATTGTGAAATTGAGAGCAATCGTTTATAAAATTAAAATATGTTGACAAAAATAATTAAACCCTTTAATTAGACATGGCATAAAAAATTGTTTAAAAGAAGTACAAGATACAAAGTATACATCATGGCTAAAATTTTTCTGTTTGTGTAGGTGCATGTGGAGGTCCCATGGATAGAAAGGAAAATATTGGCCTATGGAGTGATGGACCATATGATGGCCCACCACACATTGTAGATGGAGGTGTGATCGACGATACATAGAACGACATCATAGGGAGATGGGGGTACAATGGTTGTGATGCAGATGGCTATGTCTCCATGGATCGTGACAGATCATTGAAATGCAAAATCGGATCCAAGCTCACTCCGAAGTTACTGCTATGACAATACATGTACTTGAAACACACTACGCTTTTGCTCAATGTTGATGCAATGTCATAGTAGATTTTTGCATTCCATCGTCAAGCCACCAACCAACAAAATAATCAAGGAGTGCATCACCAACCCTCATGAATGTCCCCAAAAGAAAATTAAAAAAGGCCACATACATCATTGAAAATTACATTGATAACTATAGTTTGTATCTTGACTCACTTCATGATCTACCGAGCAAAGAGCTCGCTTGTCTCCACACCAAGCCAAAAGGGTGATCCACAATGGATGAGAGTCCATGAAGCCTCTTAGAATGTCTCTCAAATCATGTCACTATCGGCATTGAAACCGTGATCGTCGACTGCAATATCTCTCGCACAGCAATGATAAAAAGGAACAACTAGGAGCTAGTCACAACCATGCACAAACATGTCTAGCACCAAAGTCTCAACTTGCACACGGAAACAAAATGTAGCTATTGTTAGACATATAATCACTACTGAAATGAGTGAGACCCCTTATTATTTTATGTAGAAATAATAAGGTTAGTGATCAGTGAAATCAGTGGCCAATTGAACACTAGATGTCCTACCCCGGGGCAAAGCACATACCGTTTTTACCCCAACAAACTCTCACTTAAAGGCGAATGTATCGATAAGTGGGTTCTACTAGAAAACTACTAGTATATAAAAGTAATATAAACAAAAAAACTCTCTTAGCCTATCCCGTATGGATGTGTCATTTTTTACATCCACACGTAGGACCATGTATTCATAAGCCTCTAGCATGAGCATATAAGAGAACTCCATGTCTGTTAGCTCTACGTGTGTCTCTAAGGAGTAGAATTGCTTTAACTTTGTCTGCATAGACTTTGACGACACCTGCTGTTCTCCACTAGAGCAATCTCGCTCCACCTCTATCTGCAAAGTCCACTGACATGTTTTGCATAACTACATGCTCTGTCTCCTGAGCAATGAATGAAACATGTTTTGTCTCTCACATCCACATGTCAATGATGCAATCAAAACCACACCATTTCTGTTGGGGCGTGTGACACATCTGCACCACCACAAGTGAGAATACCCTCTAGCTTGGAAGCCTACACATTTGACATCACTGATTAAGTCATCATATGCCCTCTCCCAAGTCTCTAAAGAAGCCAAAGCTACACACTTCGTATCCTCTCATTAGCCATCATTTGCACCTAATTTGTACCCACCATTTGCATGTAGCATTTGCTCTTAATCTAATCATGATTTGCTATTAGCATTAGTGTTGATCTCTCTCTAATTTCTTTTGTAATTAACTTAATAATTACATCATGAATGGCTCTCTAGTGTTTTTTCCATAATCACCAATCCCATCAAGTGGCATCAGAGCCGACGTTTCTCACCCTAGGCCTATTTATCCCCCTATTGCATTAGCACTTGGGCTTGCATTTTCTATATTTATTTCTCCAATAAGCTCTTCGATTGAGCATATCTAATTAGTTCGGGCTTGCAGCGTATTGCAATTCGTCAACATACAGTATCGGAGGACAACATTATTAGCACTTCAACAACTTGCAATCGATCACTCACAACGCTTGTATAGTGCTTCAATGCTTTAGTGCAACCTAATCAACCTCATTTCAATAGTGTGCCACCATTAAAGGGTTGTTTTTTGCATCGACATTCACACACACGGTGACTCATTCTGAAGTATCTTGAGTGCACACATTGAGTGCTATTGGGAAGCATGCAGCGGCACTTGAGGGAGTCTGGAGCAAATTTAAATCTGCACCAAGTTTTTGGCACACTGTGATTCAGTGGGCACGGATCATATTTGTGTGGCCCTCTTAGCAAGAAAGTCAACTCGCAAGCAAGAAATTGTGGTGCTAATTTAGGGGCATAATAAGCAACATCACTGCATCTATATTCAAATCTCTCCATTTTTGACGAGTTGGGGACCCGCCACCACCACCTTTGAGAGCATCTCAGATTCTCGGGCTTCGCAAATATGTAGTAGCAAGTTCTTTTGCTTTTTTCTTGTAAGCAAAGCGGGCATTCTCACAGCTATACAAAGCTTAATACATTTCTTGGTCTTAGTAGCTGTTGTCACGGCTAAAAAGAGCCCAAAGCACTTTCAATTTTTTGAGGAGATTTCCACAAAGCTTTACGACATTGAGCTAGTGAGGACTTCCAAATCCTTTGGAGCATACAAGACCAATGCCACTAGTCTTCACGAGCAAATCTAGAGCTTCAACCTAACTAAAGATTTTATACAAGCACACAAGCTCAAGTGCATGACGTATTATGTATGATTTATCCGATTTCAAGATTGGCAAAAGCACTAGTAGCACAAACACCATGCACTTGCATGCAATTTTCTCTGCACTTTTCATTTACACATTGCATTGGACACAAAGCATAATTGGCTTCACAAGAGTAACATTTGTAAAAGGACCAGCCACTGCCCGACATCGGGTAAGACCATCCTTACACACATTTGCACAAAATCTGCTACATAGGCCATGCCAATCGACATCTACAATTTTTGATGACACATTTGAAGGGGAGGAGAATCAACGATGATGACTCTTTGCATTTGACGTGGGAAAACTTTGACAATTCATAGTAGACTTCACCTTCGATAAAGCCCCATTGTATTTTGATGTTTGACCAACCACCTAGTTGCCTACCATTCTCTAGGGGAGGTGCACATCTTTGATCCTACACCCGGTTGACAATTCTTTGGGGAGGTGTTTTGACTTTTTGGTCTTACACTCAGTTGAAAAATCTCTGGGAAGACACCTTTGTTCTTTTGGGTGCTACTTTATCACACATGGGGAGGCTTGTTGGGGTGTGTGACACATCCGCACCACCACAAGTGCGAACACACTCTAGCTTGAAAGACTACACAATTGACATCACTAATTAGGTCATCGGATGCCCTCTCCCAAGTCTGTAAAAGAAGCCAAAGCTACACACATTGTGTGCTCTCACTAGCCATCATTTGCACCTACTTTGTACCCACCATTTGCATGTAGCATTTGCTCTTAATCTAATCATGATTTGCTATTAGCATTATTGTTGATCTCTCTCTAATTTTTTGTTGGGGTAAAGCCCTATGTGGCCGGTTATGTCAAGCGCCCGTCCCACTAGACTTATTCATTATGTACACAATAGAATAAGGGGGCTCACATATTGAGAGAGAGTTTTAGCCCCTTCAAACACAAGGTCTCCTCTTCTCCTCTCTTCTCCATTGTTGCACACACTCACACATGCTCCCGTTCACGCACTTCAACTGGTATCAAAGCTCATGGCAATTGCGGAGAGCACGACGACATTGTGGTGGAGATTGCGGTAAAGCTATGAAATTTTCAGTAGTGTTTTGTAGCAGAATTGTTGTGGAGTAAAAGGTCAATTTTCAGCTTGATTCTTTCTAACTTTTTCGAAAACGTCGTGGTCTACAACTTTCCAGTTGAAAGTTTTTCCAAACTCAGCACTGATTTTGCTGTACGTTTGGCAGACTGCAAGAACGTCTAGGATACACAGCTACAGATTTTTACAAATATATTTTGACCTAAAAAAACAACTCATTTCATGCCCATTCTCGCTAATTCCAACCGTTTTTTTGAGATCTACAACTTTGCAAAGGTAAATTTTTGCAAATTTTAAACGGTTTGAGAGATATGGACTGACCGATTGCAGGGTGTTTGAAAAGTTGAAGATTTGTATGCCTATTGTGGTGATTTGCTACATTTGGAGAGCTCGGATTGAGCTTTGCCATTCTCTTGTTTTGCGCATTGATGTTTTTCTCTCAATAAAGAGACCTTGGGTTGAGATTTTCAACAAATTTATGTGCATACGTTGAGAACACTTTGTGGATGTATGCATTCTGTGGACTCTCAAGATTCAAGAGTGGATTCATCACAATTTATGTGCATTGACTTGTGCAATTAAGCAGATTTTGAGAGTGTGCTGTACGGATTTGCAGAGAGTTTTGCGAGCATTTCTGGCATGATTGTGAGTTGAATTTTCAGCTTATTTGATACACATTTGGTGCATGCTTGATGCTCATTTGCATTGCCATGTGGATGTACATGATGTGCGCTTTTCGATGGATGATATTCTTCACCTTGCAATGGCATATGTGGGCTGATTTTCAGTTGTTTTGAGCATCAATTTGTGTACATTTTGGCTCATTCACATCCAGGTTCTTGCCAGTAATTTCTTAGCTCTTGCAGAGTGTGGTTGATACACTTTGTGGTTCGGATTACAAGATTGTGTTCTAGGTTTAGGGAGTTGAAACTTTGGGGCAAGTCATGTATGCTTGAGTGCAGATTTTGTGCATGATTTACTCATGGTTTTGAGCATGTTTATGGCATGTATGGTTCTCATGATTAGATAGACAAATATTACGGAAACTCTATCGGATTTTTCTTGCGAGTTTATTAGTTATGCGCATGTTTTATAGTCGTGTTTTGATTGCATTTGCAACATAGTGGTTGCTTTTTTGTCATTGTTAGCGGGTCGCCTTGACGGACGTTCGCAACATAGCTTTTTGGTACTAACATAATGTCAATACTCAGGGAAGTGACTCGGTGGGGCACGAAGACTCTTTGAGATCATCAATCTCAAGAAGTGAACCTTAACAAGCAAACACAACAACTCTACAAGCAAACTAACACTCAATGATCAGGGAAACTTGCCTATGTCCTTTCTCACAGCTCTAGGTCATCACGCCATTTCGGCACTCGAACGGACTTGAAATGCAACAAAACTTTAGGAGGAGGTCTAGGACACCTAGAGACACTATCCTATCAAGTCTGGTCACAATCTGACAAGGTTCCAAAATCACAATCCATCATGAAAAAGGTGGTGAAAACTACAAAAAAACAATCCAAAAAGGTCGCCCTATGGTCTAGGAACACTCTCCTATGGTCAAAATGACTATAAACAGTGATTTAAGCACTCAAATCTGCAATTAAGGCTCACAGACGCGTAGTCGCAAACCACAACAAAATTGACAATGCTTACACTTAAATGAAAGAGCAAAGAGAGAGGAACACAATGCAAGTTCAAAACTGAAAACGGATTACCCAATCATTAGCTGCAATGATTACAAGTCGGAGCTGCTTTGTAGCTTGAGTGTACGTACAACAGAGCTCCTTTCTTCGCTAAAGATAAGCCTCTTTCACATTAAAGTTATTGACCTTTATACCTAGGGCATTCTAAATGGCCAATGGTCGGCTCACACGGACCTTTACAATTATTATGACATCATTACAACTCAGGGTATCAATCCACTACTCTGGAATCAGGATCTACACAGAGTATCACTACATTATCTTGGCAAAGTAATAAACTACAAATGTGGTGTCCGGCTACGTGTTCGACCAAGCGGATGCCCGTTCAATCTGTCTCTTAACATTCCCCCCTTCCTAAATCGTGTCGTCCCTTGACACGACCTTGTGCAGTCTTGTCATAGGGTTGTTGTCTTCAGCTCTATCTTCAACGTTGGTCTTCAGCTTGGGAAGTGTGTTGTCGTTGATGACTCTCTCCCCTTCCTTGAGTGATTCATATCTGTCATGTTGTTGATACATGATTTGATCTTTGATTTTTGAGGAAACTTTTTTTTCTGTTGTGTATTCGTCTCTTTGTTGCTAATCTTAGCCGCCGTGCAGAGGAATTTTCATGTTTTTGAGTTTGTAGAACTGAGCCTCTTTGTGGCATGGTGTGCATGTCTGTTGCACGTGTCAATGCAAGGATACACTGTGTGCGAGCCACAAATGGCTCCAAGCACACAACAAGCCTAAACTAATAAGCTCCAAGATGGCGATGGTGTGTCACTCACCGCTCTACGCTTGCTGTCATGGAGGATTCCTCACCGCGAAGAAGAGGAGATGCCGCTACGCCGCGCTCAACCACCTTGCCGCCGTCGTACCGCCACAATGCTTGCTCGCACACACTCACTCTCTCTCTCTCTCTCACGCATACACACACACACACACACACACAAGGAGATGAAGAAGAAGAAGATGGATATGGAGCAAGAGCACTCTTCAATTGCACAAATGAGAGAATGAGTGAATTTAAGGTTTAGTTGACTTTTATATGAGCTCGCCCCATTCACACTTGGGCACCCACACTTAGCCAATCTTACCCAAACGTTAAACGTTCCAGTTTTAGAGTGCGCCTCTCATTGACAGTCACTCTTAACCATTCCTATTGGACTGACAAGCCTGATACCTGACTCTACCAAGTAAATAATACAACGTCTATCGTAGGTGATAAGGTGTCTGTGAGCCGTGAGGGTTAACATGCCCCCCTTCCTGATGTAGATTCCGTCCTCGGAAGCTATTGAGTTGAAGATTGTTCGTCGAGGTGGAAGAGCGTTTGAGATGAGTGTCCTTAGCCTTCTTCAGTCACTGCAAAATCAAACAACATTGGCATAGTAATTGCATTCTCATATACAATTAAAAAGCATATACAGTGATAGGCAGACAATTTGATTGGTAACATAATTTTAAATAATTTGTCAGCAATAAACATTAAATTGCAATATAATCAAACACATAAACAACTGTAAAGATAAAAAATTAAACAAGTCTAGGGTCACTAATTTAACGGTTGAAAGGCACTAAATATCGACTATTAATACCATGGGTAAGCTTATCAATTTTCTCTGGTCAATTAAGTTGTTTAATCGCGAGAGCCAAGTATTTCATGTCCAAGGGCTGACTAGAGGCTATACCTAGAAGACCTTGTAGTTAAGCTACGATAAAAGAATTTCTCATGAAATCATCGCCTGACTTATTTCCTTTTCTTTGACCCCCCAAAGTCTTTTCACATTGTTTCAATTTTGATGTGTGTGCTTATTTTGTATGCCTTGGGTTTTTTGCTTTTTAAGGAAAAGCGCCCACACTGAGAACCTCTAGGGCCCTAGTACCATAGGTGATACATGTGAGTGAAGTACCATATCAAGGTGCGATTTCTCTTCCAGCTTAAGATTTTACATTGTGGCACTTTGATTTGTTTTTTGTACGTATGCAACACTTTAATTTTGTAACCTTGGGGGGGTCATATAACACTGTTACCCTCCCTAGGCTCATCACACTAGTAAACTCCCTTTATAATACTTAAGCTAAAGGTCAATGGGGACTAAGCCCACTAGAAAGCCCTAGTACATTTCATACAATGCTGCCTAATCGGATTAAGAACCTAAGTAACCATTGATAAGTAGGAAGGCATTCCCCATGGTATTAAGAGGATCTCTAACGCCTAGCTTGGTCAAACTAGCTTAGTCGGATTGCTTGATTTTTAAATCTAGACAAGTGATTATGACAAAAAATTACATTGAATTTAATGTTTGATACTAAGAAAATGTGCTGAATATTATGCTACCAATCACAATTAAAGCAAACAAACATGGATGTAAAAAGATAAGGGGCAATGCTAATGGACAAGAAACACCTGTTTGTGTTGATGATTGCGCTTGATTTGAAAAGTGGATGAGAGAAAGATTTCATGAAGGTCCAAATCCTAACCACAACAACACGTTCCTGTACACACTAGGAAACACAAAGAATACCTCTAGGAGGTACATCAGTGGGAAAAAAGAACTTTGCTAATCACTAAACTCTAAAACAGAAACACTCCTATCGTACTAATCCTACCTATCCTCCATCACTCGAGTGATGAGGATCAAAGGTGGTTTATGACATAGGTTTCTATTTTAGTGTATCGAATGTGAATGTGTAGGTCTGGGTCAATGTTTTGACTTTTATTGTGCATACTCGTTTGCTAATTGCTCTTGCTCTTTATTTTTATTTTTTTGTGAGTATAAGGCTTTATATATATACATTCCCTAAGATTGAAGATTGAGAGGTCAGGGAGGAAGGTTGAGAGGGAAATAATTCAATAGGCTGATATGAATTAAGACTTCTCCCCTTCCTTGGGTAGGTCATACTGTTTGAAATGTGCTTGTCACCCTTTGAAACCAATTGCTCCAATTGGTAATAGGTGAGGATTTTTGCCAGTAGTTTTCTATTACCTTAGGTGCCTCGTCGAGTTGCAAGGGTGGTAAGGTACTCTCCCAGGATCGAACCTGAAGTGGTTCATCAGGTGATTCTTGAACACTGGGAGGTGTGGATTCCTTTGTAGCTTTATGGAGGTCCACTATTGTAGGTGGAGGCTGTGGAGAAGCTTTTAACTCTATGGATGCATTACATGAGGAGATAGAAGCTTCATGGGACTCCCCCCTTCCTGAGCTAGGTTGAACAAATTGTTCTTTCTTCGATTTCAAAACTAGCTCTGGAGTGGGTGTGTAGCATTCTGTGATTTTTTCTTTTCGTGATCGTTGATTCGTTTTGGAGCTACAAGATTAGGCTCACATGGGTCAGGTGACAGGTAAGAACACAATCTACATTTTGGCACCCAGATTTGATCATTTCCTTGATAGTAGCCTTGGGCTTCCAATAGTCGTTTAGGAATCCACCACCACGTTTCCTTACATTTTTTGGGGCGACTCTGATGTTTCTTACAAGGATTCTTTTTTTTAGCACTACCTATGGTCGCCAAAGAAGCTTTAGGGACCCACTTGTATGTTTTCTTCGTTATATTATGACGAGTCTTGTCAGAAGCTCTATGCATTGCTTGTAGCATATTTAAGGGTACGTGCATTTAATCCCCCTCAGGTGTTACCCAGGTCGTCCCCTTATTTCCCCAAGTATCTATGGTTGCTGCTAGGTGGACCCAATCCACATTGTCCGACTTAGTCATCCCAGGTAGTACATCCATATAAGAAGAATCTTTCCCAACATCTGTGTCCGCTTTACACGTGTAACAATACTGCAATGGGGTCGAGTGAACTGTGGTGTTAGATCTATGATCGATTATAAATTTGTTTCCTAGAGGATGTGCTCGACTAGTTACAAGATCCACTCGAATGATAGAATCTTGGAACTGCAAGTAGACATGGTTTTTAGACCAGTCATGCACCATTTTTGCTTCCCTCATGAAAGGACATCCTAAGATCATCTCCGATGCCATAGTGTGCTTGGAGGAATCCATAACAATGAAGGTAACTCTTATTGTATGTCCAAAGACCTTGATCTTGAGATCTTCTAGCATCCCAATAAGTTTAACAATAGACCCATTGGCCATCTTCACTACTATGGTTGTGGTCGCTAGGTGAGGTATTTCCATAGTTTTTAGCAATTTTTAGTCACAATGCTAACCCCAACGCCACCATCAAGGATTCCCTTCACAGTTAACCCCTTAATGGTGATTAGTATGGTCGCATTGGATTCATCACCCTCAAAGTATTGTCCCAACTTGTTAACATGTATTTCTATACCAAGGTTCTCATCTAGGTTGGGTTGTGGATCTAAGTGTTCCTCCTCTATTGGCATCTCCCCAGCTCCATCCATCTGTGCAAATTGTGGTAGCCCAAACTTCAGTTCTCCATTGAGGAAGGCTCGAAGAGGTGAGACTAGCTCAGGGTCTTTATATAGTTTGTACATGATGGTGGTTCTAAATTCTGAAGACATGAAATTCATCAATTTGGCAATGTTTAACGACACCTTTTGGACTTCAGTCCCTTGACGTGGGGAAGATGGGATCTCCATTTCTTCAATAGGATCATGTAGTCCCTGTGTAAACATCCTTTCCATCAAGAAGTGAGTACGCCCACTTTCCCATGACTTTAAGTCACTTTCTTCTTGGATGACACTAGGTATGTCTAAGGGTCTATGGAATTGGTGAGGTTGTTGTTGCGTAGGGAACACGGTGTCTGTAATTTGGATTTTCCTAGGTGCTGGTTCTAGATCCCTTGGGGTATCTTCTACCAAACTCCTTAATTGCTTGACTCACTCAATCTCATCTGTAGGGTTTGGATAAGTTCCTATCTTCTTCTTGGATCTTGGCCATTGTGGCTCATGAAGATCTTCCTTGTTGGTTTCTATCTTAGTGGTCATTTTGGTCTCGATGGTTTCACCTGAATCAGAATCCTCTTAAGCGTCGTTCATATATACGGGGTCATCACCAGTCCCTATGTTGGTCTTTGCACTAGGGTTTGACTTCGCTACTTTTTGCGATCTCTTCCTTCGTGTTTTCTTCTTTTTCTGAGATTGGGCAATTGATGCCGTGTCTCATTCCTCAAGAATATAATTTTGTTTTTGGAGCATCGATCGTGTGAGTATGTTTACTGGTACCACATGTGTACTTTGTGATGGCTCCTTGATAACTTCAATCAAGTTTAATGGCGTGATCTTCGGTGCATTTGGATTATTTGAACATTGGACAATCAAATGATCTATGCCACATCAATTACACATGAGTATCGGCATTGTAGACGTGATCGCTTGATTGGTTTGTATTAATGTGGCATTCTTTTGTAGCCTAATAGGACACTCGGCTACATGATGTCGACCTCCACACTCATAGCATTGAAGAGGTGGTTTCTTAGCAATGTAATTGATATTTTGGCCTCTTACCGCAAGAGCAGCTACTTGATATACAGGTTTGAATTGTCCCCAATAGTCCTCCATGTAGGATTGTGAACTTTCTTCAAGCGCATCCATCCCATAGGCAATATTAGGGTCTATATCCTCCTCACAGCCTTCCAAACAAGCAATAGATGACTCACAACCCACTTGATTCATAGAAGTGATTCTTGGATGTGGTGGTTGCGGCCCTAGCACTGGAGGTGATAAGGGTGTTGCTTGAACAACATTTTGGGCCCTAGGGACCATGTGTTGTGACGTTTGTTCAAGAGGTGGGGCCGGCATCAATGCAGGGCACTCGAGGTGTGTCTGTCCATGCTAAGGTTGGTCTATTGGCCATCACCCGCTTAAATGCTATGCAATCCTTAGCTTGATGACCATACCTTCCACAGGCATTGCAATTGCCATTGAATTTTACTCTAAAAGTAGGGCATTCACTAATACTATGAGATCCATAGCATACTAAGCACCATTGTTTCTCCCTTCTTGGATACATATGATTGTTTTGCGGAGCACGATTGTCTCTAAGACTCTCTTGAATAGCCTTCGTGAGGTCTGCTAAAGTAATCTCAGATATCTTTGGCTCCTTAGAAATAGGCTTTAGGGTCATTGGCTGATTCCCTGATGCTTGCGAGCTAATAGATTTAGACTCAACAGACACTCTTTCTCCTTGAATCATTAAATTATCCTTCAATTGGATCGCATTGGTGGTGACTGCTTCCCAAGTGGTGATACCTCTAATGACTAAGCCATTGTAGATATCCTCATGTTGTAACCCCCTAATGAATCTATCAAGAAATTGATTATTATTGAAGCGCTCATTTGGATTACAACGAGAATTCAAATGCTTCAAGCGACTAATAAAGTCTCTCGCCGACTCTCTTTCCTCTCGTTGGGCTTTCTGGAGCTGAGAGGCTACACCACAAAGCACTCCCTCTCGTATGTATTCTTTCAAGAACAGTCTCCTAAGAGTAGGGTAAATCGTTTTTTCTTCCACCCTTAGGGTTCTATACCAATCTCCTACCTTCCCACTTAAGGTTAGGCTTAAAGCATTACTCTTATGCAGGTCATTATGTTCTCCTAGAGAATCGCATATTTGTTCAAACACTTTGATATGCTTTCTCACATCCCCATCTCCACTAAATTTTTGTGTGAGCTTGGCTATTTGTACTGCCTTACTTCTAGGCTCTCTACCAGGCGTGATACGCATATTCTCAACAATAGATCGACCAATAGCTTGAGCAAATGTTGCCAAGTCACCTAAGTGAGCAAGCACTGTGGGTGAAGGTGCTCCAAAGACTACATGTGGAGTAGGTATTGGCATTGTGCTTGGCACATAGGAAGCCCTTGGGTTCCACGTTGGGTACGATGTTGTGCCATGTGGTGGCCCAAAGTTCACATGGGTGGCCCTAGGCATAGCAGACGTCGGATGTGACATGCTAATGCTAGCTGGTATAGTCCCATGGAAATAAGAGCTTGGGTGTTGTGGTCGTGGAGTATAGGTAGTTGAAACAATGGGAGGGGTAGGGACTACATGAGTACGAGGACCCATGGGTGTATACGATTGGTACACACTTGTAGGTACTGTTGCAGGCATTGAGCTACCATGTAGTGGTGCTTTACTAACAAATGAGGTCCATTGCGTGTTTCTCAGCATGCACATCATTGGGGTAGGCATGGTAGCCGTGGTGTCATCAAGGGAAAGATGAGCTAGACTTGGAAAGGTAAATCTATCACTTGTGGGCTCAGATGCCACCGAGACCACTGGCGGAACAACATATGGGGGATCCATCGAACTTAACGAGGGATTCTCCATTTGCGATAAGGTCGGTTGTTTAGCCTTCCCGGTATCCAAGAATCTCATGAGACCCGCTGAAGGCATGTTGATCCGCTTGTTCTGTCTCTCTAACTCAATGACCCTATGGATGACCTCACAAACTCTTTGTTGTTGATCCCCCACACTAGTAGCACCGCACCCATTGTGGATTGTAGGACATCTAACCAACCCACGTGATAGGTGTGACTTGTGTATATGTCGGTTAGACTTTCCATTTGTAGTTCATACTCCCAGTTCTCATTTAAGAATTCTCCATCTAGGATTGAGGTGCTAGGGGTGTCCTTTGAGCTAGATGCAATGTTGCTTTCTAGGGGTTGGCCCTTAGCGGTTGCTAAGTCAGGAGCACTCGATTGCTCTCCTAGCAAGGATATTGACATAGGGGCTTTCGCTTTTAACTCTCTTCGTTGCTATGCCTTGTGTAAGCTCTCAACTTCCTTTTCCCTAGCCGCAATGATATATCGCTCAACCTCTTGCACTTCGGCAAGGCTTCTACCATCGGGTAATATGACCTCGGAGGGGAATAGCTCTGAAGAGTCAAGAGGTGCAGTGAATGAAGTATTCACATGCACATTCTCTAAGGGCATAGGGTCTACTTTGGTAATGAATGGAGAATTTACTTCCCCACTCTCCTCATTTACATCAGTAGCTCCATGTTCGGAGCGAGTGGCTCTACTAAAGGTTTCCTTCAAGCGAGTGGCTCTACTAAAGGTTTCCTTCAAGCGGCTAAGCATGCTCGGCCCGGACCGCGGGCCCATGGCATGCATGTCTTGGCTTGAGCTATTGGGATTAGGCATTGGGAAACCCTCCATGAAGTCGTAGTCAGAGGAAGAGTCACTAGCCGCTATGTTCGGTCTTGGTTTGTACTACCTTGGGTCCCTGCCGAGGGCCCGGAACCTAAGGTAGGTGGATAATGAGAACTCGTGTAAGTCGAAATTCTCTCTAGTTGCTCTGTCTCTAGCACACGACCAAAGCGCAGATGAATGTGCCTTTGGCACCCTACAAGCATCAGCGAATAACCTCGAAGGTTAACCGCTTACTTTTTTAGGCGTCCGTTTTCACTCGTTTTTTAATATTTTTTAATGATCGGTTTTTTGATTAAAGTGTGTGATAGCTCAAAACGAGTATATCACTCAGAGGGTCACGGTGTGCTTTACAACACAAAGTTTGATCACCTGAAGCTCGGTTGGTCCTCAAAAAAGTCAATTTTTAGCTACGTGTGAAGCTAAAATACGTAATTTGAAAGGGAGACTGAGGCCTGAGCCTGAGCATGAGCTTGGGCTTGGGTCTGGGAGATATTCCCGATCTTGGTCCTACCTTTTTTTTTGTTTTGGGATAAGTCGCCACGGCCTGCGCGCGAGCACACACACACTCTATCTACCTACTTACAACTAATACACCTACTGTTACACACTAACACACTTCATTAGCTCTCACAGATCTACTTCCTACTTACTGTACTTTACATTACACAGAACTAACAACCTTAATACTAACACCTTATCACAGAGAAAACACAATACCTTTCAAAACTTCATCAACAAAGAAATACATAGTAGCAAAACAAAATCCTTCTTCTCAACACACACACCTTTCTTCCCTACCTTTCCTACAATTGAAATTCTCCACAAAAAAGGCCATTTTTTATGGAGCTTTGTTGTCACCCTTGAAGATAAAAGATGCTCTTCATAAGCACATGGAGACCTGCAGATTTTGCTCCAAGTCATTGTCGATTGATTTGGGTAGACATTTCCTTATTGTTGATGTAGAGGGAATACATACAAGAAGTCAATGATGATGAGGGTTTCTAGATTACGGTCTAAAACCTGGTTGACCAAAGGGAATAAAACCGGTGGAAAAAAAGTGCCTTTAGTATATGCCATTACTGGAGTTGAGCATTTGACTTGAAGTACCTGTTATGCAAGGTGAGTGCTTGGGAGAAACAAAGGAAGAGTGTCTAATTCAAGTGCCAATTATGGGACACTCTATATGCATATGAAAATTATCGAACAAAAGCATGCCGTGTAAGAGATGGAGATGATGGTTACTTCAAGGAACAAACATAGCACATGTGACATCAACGGGCGTCTCAATAGCTTCCACGTATTCAAGAAGGGTTTTTGATGTAGAAGCTTCTCCACTCATACCTCACTGTGTTGAGTGTCTGAGTGTCTTTTGGACTTCCTCCTTCGCTTACCATTATACTACAACGACTTCGATTGTTATGCTCACCTATACCAGCATGAGCGACACAACGTAATTATGCTCAACTCTTCCAGCTTGAGCAATACCTAGAATAGCTAAGACGCTTAGACCACAGAGAATATTACATGAAGGTTTGGGACTAACGCCTCGCTCATTTAGTGTCTTAGCTACCCGAATCTGACTTTTATGCCATGTATTTTTACTGGCGACTTGGACTTACATGTTCAAGGCCAGAAACCCAATTCCATAAGTTCATGAAATTTAGGCCTCTTCCATTGTGTTGGTCTTTGGATGCCACCATTTTGTTGAGTAGGTTGGCATATTTTGGCTCCTCTTGACTTGCTTGTTGAGTGACTGATGTAGCCTTTGCTTTATCTCGCATGAGAAGTGGTTGTTGAGAGGTATGGGTTCTTTGTGATTGAGTTTCCACTAGCGATTTTGGAACCCATCTTGTTTTTGGTCCTTGTGTTACCGTCTTTTTTATTTGCTTATTTTTCTCGATGACTTGATGGACACTAGGTTTCGATAGCCATAATTGATTGTTTTCATTGTAGAAGCCCTGATTTTGTAGTTGATGACGAGGTATCCATCTGTAAATTGTAGCAAGCCTTGGTTGCAATTGTCTTCTGTTGGCTTTTAGTTTTCATTGATTCCCTTTGGATAGAAGATTGTGCTGCATTATTTCTCTTGGTTGTTCCAGATTGAGCTACAATTTTTGGTAACCATATTTGAGCGTTTTCTTCATAAAATCCTTGTGCTTTGAGTAGCTTCACTGGAATCATCCACTGCTTCACCTCTTTGTGTTGGGTAGCTTTGTCGAGGTCTGACTTCGGCACCCATGCTTTTTGTGTTGCTTGCTTGGAAGGTCTTTTTGTCTATCTTTTGTTGTTGTTCTTTTGCTTGCCTAAGTTTTTTGTATTTCGTTGATAGCTTGGCTCGCTCCTTGTAGAACTTCTTTCTTGAGGCGAGTACATCCAGGCTATTAGTTTAAGATTTTTGGCCCAAACACTGGTGTGTCCTTGGAAGTAGCCTTGAGCAGTGATTTGACTCATTTGATGCTACCCACCCTGTCACTTTTAGTTGTTTAGGTTGAACTTGTGCTTCATGTATCCAAACTAGGTCTGTGACTTGGATGTGTTCTTTGGATACTAACACTTGGTTGTTTCCCTTTGGCTTCTTCTTGATGCTTTTTTGTGATGGAAACTTTGGTTGATAGACTTTTTGTTTTGGCTTCCATTGCATTGTCGATGGTTTGGCTCTTGATGTAGAGGCTTCGCGGGAGTTTTTATGGAGGCTCGTTGAGGGTAAAGTCGTCTTACGAGGTTGATATATTTCAATGTTTAACTTTGCTTTAAATTTTTCTACGATGGTTGGTTGCTCCTTTTTTGCATTGACTTGAGGTACTTTTGGGGTTTTTGATGGTGTTGTTGCTAAATATTTTCCTTGTGGTTGAAAGAAGATGTTCCTCCAGCTTTCTGTCAGGATCAGACTCTCTTTGATATGATGGGATTCAATTATAATACATATTTAAGAATTTTCAGAAAAATGCACAATTTTGGGACAAATCTTTGTTAACCAAACTCTTGAGTGATTGTTACAATGTACTAGGTTGCACTGTTATCAACCATTGGTGTCAATTTCTAGAGTGCAATTTGCATTGTGTTGGGATGCCTTGGTGTAAAACATTGGTGGCGACTTCTAAAGCAAATGTTGCATTGTTGTCAATGATTGGGTGTCAAGTTCTATTGAGACTTGGAGAAGTTTCATTGTGCTATGGACAAAGAGTGTACCAAGAACTTGTAGAAATTTAACTAAAAATTCATGTTTAAATTGGAGATTTTGCTCGTGCTCACAACAAGCCACGAAATTATGATAATGCAAAGTTTACAGGGTGTCGGTGAAGAAGTCAAGGTGAACATGAAGTTCAGCATGTGGAAGACCCCTATGGTGTGATGCAAATGGAGTCAACGCTAGCACATGCAATGGATTTTGATCTTGGCAACAAGGCACCAGTGCTCAATGATTCGATTGAAAGTTTGGCAGGCAATCCAAGGTCCAATCATGGGTTAGAGATGCAAGATGAGGGCTCCAAGAAGTTGGAGATAGATAAAACCCTACTTCATATCCGAACAAGAAGAGAAGAAGATCCTAGAGAGCATTTGCTATTAGATCTAGCCCCTCCATCACCAAAGCAGTTGCGGCAAGGATAAAGAGAAATGGAATAGCCTTTGGAGTATAAAAGGAAAGCCTTAGTGATTTGCCAAAGCTCTAATACCATGTTAAAACACACAAATCTCCTAGACAGCTAGGGTGGATGGTGACTAAACATAGTACATAAGTGAGAGAGATGAATGCACAAACAATGTAACTCAAGCGAATTAGGTTCCAAGATTGATTAGCTTGGACTCATAAACACAATCTTGAGTTAATTCCAAAGTGATCACAAGTTCATGATAAGCAGTGCACTTCATGTACACAAACTTGGATGATTTGCATTGAACTTATAAAGGCCTTTTTTTATACTTGGCCATACACCATTACATTGCATCGGGGATAAATTCCCCTTCACTCTCCTTCTCTCTACCAAACTTGACACAAAACTTCAGCAATACGTTTACTTTAGGTATGGATTTTGATTGCAAGCAAGGAGCCTGGTAGACTATTTCGATGTCCACGTCGAGGTATTTGGGAGGACGATGATCCAAAATATGATCAATATTGTGGAGACAGGCCCTGAAGGATTCACCAATACATTTTTCTCTCCACAACCACGGCCTCCACCTTGGAGGTAGGATACGATTCCTCAACCCTCATAGCAAGCTCCTTGAGATTACTCTCCTAATCTCTTTGATCATTCCACCCATCCTCTCCTCAACCCCCAGCCCATCATCGTGAGCATGGCCTGGTACCTGCTCACTCACCTTCTATTTGTGCTCATGCTCAATCTATTCCTTCCTGTAGCGAGCCTTTATATTCTAGTCATGATTATCAAGCACGGGAGGGATCTCCCCCACTATTGTAAATGAGAGTTATAAATTAATTGTATTGAATTGGACAATTTAGTATATAAATGTAAAGACAAGGTGAGTCGGACTTGAAAAAATTATTTTTGCTCATATTTTTTTTGCAAGAAAATTTGTATGTCATTAGCGTGTGAATAACGATTACAATCGTGGTCTAATACATCCTTATAGAGTTAGGGTTCAGAACATCATGATGCTTTGTATGAGTTTCCTTCTTCAATTAGGGATTGCACTCCACCAAAAATAGTCAATCATCATTAATCTATGCACAAATTATCTCCATTTCCTTCTGTAGTTAATTTAACAATTAGATTAAGCCAAAAAAATTTGACTATCACAAACAAGGAAGTAGTATCTACAGAACATACTACCTTTTGCATGTTTCACTAGAAAAGAAATTCTAGAGGTGGATTAAGATCAACCTCATTCTCCAAGTCCTCGCGCACCTGACATAGTGTCAAAATCCCTCGAATGCTATAACGTTCAACAGGTCATGTCCACACCAAACCTCAAGCATTTGCAAAGAATTAGTCATGTTATTATGAAAATCGTGATCAACAGCTACCTGATGACCATTCACTCATTGACACCTAATGTAGTGGAAGGAAGCTATGAAGTTCTGAGAATCTATCATGCATTTACACACAACAGACTTCTCATCTACCATGCAGAAGATGCCATCAAACTCATGAACATCCCAACACTCATCCCAAAAAATCGAGGCATTTCTCTGATTTGCAAGGAAGCATAGTTGTATCGTTTCCTAAGCTCCTAATCATGGAAGAAGTTGATGAACGCATGCATGGGCATAAAGCTTGAAACACCTACCACCCTACTTACAATATTTGGTCTTACACACTTTTGTAGTTCTTGATGAAGCTTTAGTCTAAAACACTCTGAGGTTTTAGAGGTAGGTACTGGCCACTGTGGACTCTCCTTTGGAGGAAGCAAGATATATTGAAGATTGTCAAAGCCAAGTGTAGAACGTGGTGTATTGTAAAAGTAATCTAAGAAAAATACCCCCTTCTCAACCAGTGCTCTTCTAGTGCTAGTGGTATATAGTAGTACGCCCATCGATGCATGGAATGCATCAAAGATTCCTATAATACAATCCATTGGCTGCTAGTCTTCTTTGTTCAAGCGATAGATATCTGCAACAAACAAGTTAAAGATAAATTAAATGGTGAACATAAAAATCTTTAGTGGAGGTTAGTAAACACACAGTTTGGTCGGTGAGTCAAAGACAAGCTGGAAACCCTATCGGCATTACTCTCAAACATAGCTCTCAGTTCATATATGTGTGTTCAATGAGCACCTCTTTGACTATTTTTCCCATTTGTGACAAGCAAAATTATTTCACCCTGCCTTTATAATTGTTCATAAATTCATTTTTGGTGTGCTTTCTCTTTCTCATCTGCAGGATAACCCAGCTTCCAATGGCAGTGGTGGTCGAAAGTCAATGATCATGTTCCAAATCAAAGTTGTTCAATATTTCCACAGACTTAACGCTTGAGAATGGTCATCGATCTTCTTGTTCTCAATTAGTGCTTCTTGGATGGTGATATGATGCGCAACATAGCAGAGAGAGGAAGAGTGTTCAGTAGTGTCACCAAGAACAAAAAGCATGCATGATAATGTAGTAGAATACAACACAAGTAGATGGGAACAAGAGGGAATAGCACAAAATCTCTCATACCAAAAAAGTGCGCACAACTGCATTGAGTGTGATTTATGCCCAATTTGTCATGTATTCGGTGTTGACAACAAAGAGATTTGAGCATATTGCAGCGTACATTATTATTAAACAACTAAAAACGTTTTTTTGAAAATGCAAAAAATTTGACATAAAAACAAAGATTGAGTGATGTGACCAATGGCATAAGATACATTGCATCAATGATCCATTTGTGGTCAACACTTTAATGTTAAAGGCATCAATTAAATTTAAGATTCCGTATCACATTATAAGTGAGAGAAACTATCTACAACTACACTTACTTAAAGTTATGAGTTTTCTACCTATAATACTTTCTTGAACACAAAATTTGGAGTATAGAATGACTCCTCTAGAATGTCCCTAATATTCACAATAATCATCACAAAAAATGCACTTCTCACAAGTGATAGTACAACGTATAGTTATCCCTGAGAGAAGACCAATGATACAAGATATTGATCACTTTATGCACAACTATGCGATTGAAATTAGCCTTCACATTAATCACCCTTCTCACAACTCTTAATCATACACATACACAAGCATGCAATTAACATGCCTACTTTGCATTAGCGTGGCCATTCCGGTCCATCCCCTCAATGCTATTTTTCATGCACACTCACTAATCACACACTTTGTAGAGAAAGAAAGAGAAGGAAGGCATAGCCCTCACACCCACCATGGCCAATGGTGTGGATAGAAGAGATTAATTAAAAAGGGATGAGTGATTTAGAATCATGCTAATACAATCTCACATGCACATAATCAATAACAAATAAGACTAATATGAAAGAAAGTGCATTTGATTATTAGAAATCGAGAGCTACATGGGCATGGAAATCCCATAAGCCTCATGACCATCAACTCTACAAAGAGGAGAGATTACCCAAGAATGACTTATCATTTAGCATAGGGCTCTTTTATAAGCATGTAGCTCAAGTCACTATGCATTACAATTCAATTAAGCCCTTAGCCTTAGTCTATACAAATTTATACAATGTGAATAGGAAATATTGTGCACATCAATAGCACATCCCTATCTTGGTGCATAATTGGTGTAACATGTGTTAGTCATTGCTAACATTCCCCCCTCCTAATTTTGTGCACGTCCTGTGTGACACTAAGCAGATCATGGTGACATGATGGAAATCACGTCCTTGGAGGAATGTTGAGCTATCAAAATGTTTGGTGGACATAGTGGACTGACACGTAAAAGGAGGATGTACACCAAACCCTGTAGTACTCACTCATTTCTTCAAAACAAGCGATGTAATTTTGTTAATGAGGTTTCATAATTGTACTATATTTTGTCATGCGCTCATAGCCTCTCTAAGTCTACACCCCTTGTAAATGGCAGAATGGCCACGGGAAAGTCCTCTTGGCTCTTAAGTCAAAACCCTTAGTTTTTGCAAACACATTATCAGTAGTTAAGAGGAGATTTGGACGTTCATTGGGAGAGCCTCTTGCTACTACAAGTTGTAATCCACTTTTCTCCTTGTCTGGTAATCAAAATTCATTTCTGAATAGTACATTGTGTTCCTTGTCTCTTGCTCTACAAACTAAGTGTAATCATTATCGATTCTACTGTGGTTCACGAAGTCGTGCTTGTGAGCTAAATGCATTGATTTGAGGTCTTAAATGGTTGTTTTTTGATGTTTTGACCTTGGATAAGTGTTTCTATGCTTAAGGGGGACCTTTTCGTATAGTTCTATTTCTGTTTTCTGCACATTTTTTGTGATGGATTGTGATTTATGTACCTTCCCAGATGACTATAAAACTTGGTAGGATTGTACCCTTAGGTGTTGTGATACCTCTCCTTAAGTTTCGTTGCAGTCCGAATTCGTTTGGATGCCGAATAGGCATGATAACCTAGACCATGAGATCGGACAGATTGATTTTTTGACTAGGAAGTGGTTGATTTTCTTTTGTCGTAGTATAAATAGCCCTCTGAGTTCAATTTGGTGAGATTGACACTCTTGTTAAGTCTCTGTGCCCCATCTTGGGTTGCTTCCTTGCATATTGATATTATGTTAGTACCAAAAAGCTATGTTGCAGACGTCCGTCGTAGCGACCTGCTAACATTGGCACCGTTGCCGGGGAACTAGATCCTTAGGTGGTGACTGACTCAGTGTACAAAAAATCCCCTCCAAAGCTTTTGACACCCATTCTGCTTACACATAGACGGTAAATCATCTAGATGTAGGTTTAGTGCTTAGTAGAGACTGGAGTCCGAGACTAGCCAGTGCTACTCCTTATGAGCAAAGAAGATGTGAGTGAAGTACAAGAGAGTATCTCATTCTTTGATTTTCCCATGCTTGGAAGGGATTGTTTCACCACACACTTCACTGTCATTTTTGTATTGTTAAAGCTTCTATTTTAGTTTTTAGGAGTAGGTTAAGTAACAATTTTCACCATCAATTTGGGCCTCAAAGCTGCACTAGACCCAACAAAATCTGCAAAAAGGGGATATATAAGCTTGCTAGAAACAGACTATGCATAATGTTTCCAATTTGGCTGCCCAACATGGATCGCAATCCATGTACCTTTCTGGTAAAATGAGTAGAGATTGTTTCCTTTGCTTAGAAAAGACTCTCAAGCATCAAAAACTTGAGTTTGGCCACAAATAGAGTGCTAAAAGCTCATTTAAATCAGGAAATTGGGCTAAGCAGAGCAAAACCTTGAAAATTGAGAAAATTTGGGGAGACTAAACTTTTATTTGTCCAAATTCAGAAAGGGGTGAGAATCAAGATCAACTAGAAGCAGGGAACCAGCAGGACAAAAAATCATGAGCAAATGTTGTCAAACATGGATCGTGATCCATGTACCTGGTAGACATTTGCAAGGAAAATTTGATGAGTGTACTCCTGATTACTAAGGGAACAACTTTTCCAAAAGGAGCCACAACAAAAAAGTGAAAAAACCTCATCAAAATACCAAAAAAGGAGTTGTTTGCAAAAAACCGCAAAGCAGACACAAAATCTTGCTTTTGACTTGGAAAAAGTTGGTCAAATCCAAAAAGATTTGGGGAAGAGCATCACCATACCCTCTATCATAAACTCACAAAAGATCATTCCAAAATCTTGCCAAACATGGATTGTGATCCATGTACCTTTTTGGAATTTTGAGCTAACAGTTGACAGGTAGAAAAGTGATAACATTTGAAGCACTTTCTCCCAAAAAACTCTTGTAAAAAAATGGTCAAAAGGTGAGCTAAAAGAGCAAAAAACAGATAAAAGGAGGGAAACCACTTGAACAGACCCTAAAATTGATTTTTGGATGACCTAAAAAACTCCAAAATACTCAAAAAATGTTGGTATACTTGCAATACCCACCTCTCTTAGCTTTGCCACCACAATATATGCTTCACAATTTGCAAGGCCCCATATGAGGAGAAGCCAATGGTGCACATATATTTGGTGGATTCTATCTTTTCACGTTGATGAGATCTCTATTTGTGATCGTGGATGGTACAGAGAAAATTCAAGGGCAACTTTGGGGGACCAAAACTTCTTTTCCCTTTGCGGAAATAGTACTTTTTGTTAGAATATCTTGGCCCCAACACCGTATCCAGCCAAGATATTCTGGATACTATTTCCCTTTGCGGAAATAGTACTTTTTGTTAGAATATCTTGGCCCCAACACCGTCGTCCAAATATGAATTGCTGGATACGGTGTTGGGGCCAAATGGTCCAGACCCAGAGGCCACTGAACAAATGATCCCAAAAATCCAAGCGTTGTAATTTCCCCAGATGCTACTCCAAAAAAGGGTACAACTCAACCATGGCATGAGAGGTTTGGTCACTTAAGCATTGCTGTGCTAAAAGGGATGCAAAAATCTGGGATGGTTGCACACATGCGTCAAATCTCAGATATGAATGAAGTTTGTGAAGCTTGCATGATGGGCAAGAAACAAAAAAAGTCATTTCCACAAGAGAGTAGTAATCGAGCTCAGTCTCCTCTAGAGTTGGTACATGCAGATCTCTGTGGAAAAATGTCTACATCTGCTTTGGGTGGATCTTTCTGCTTTCTGCTGTTAGTCAATGACGTTAGTAGAAATATGTGGGTGTATTTCATTTGTGAGAAGTCTGAAGCTTTTGGAAAGTTTAACATGTGGCAAAAGATTGTAGAAAATTAAACAGAAAAGAAGGTGAAGAAGCTTCGCACAGATCGAGGAGGAGAATTCATCTCAAATGAGTTCAACAATTACTACAATGAGCATGGCATAAAATGACACCTTACTACAGCTTACACACCACAACAAAATGGAGTTGTGGAGAGTTGCAATCGGACGGTTGTAGAAATGGCAAGGTGTATGCTCAAAGCCAAGGGTATGTCAGATTCCTTTTGGGCTGAAGCAGTAAGTACAACAGTCTACATTCTCAATCAAAGCTACACAAAGGCTTTGAAAGGGAAAACACCTCAAGAGGCCTATTCTGGTAAGAAACCTTCAATCTTGCATTTCAAAACAATTGGGTGTTTCTATTGTACACATATATTCCTGATTCACAAAGAACAAAGTTAGAAGCCAAAAGCAAGAAGTGCATATTTCTTGGATACAGTCAAGAGTCTAAGGCGTATAGACTCTATGATCCAAAGGCAAAGAGAATACTCACTAGTCGGGATGTGGTATTTGAAGAAGGGCCACATACGGTGGAGAAACCAGGATCCTCCACTTTCTCATCAAATGAAGAAATAACTCACCATGTGCCAGACCAAAGTCAAGTAAAAAATCAAGAGGAGGAGTTGTGTGATGATGAATCAAATAAATCTAACAAACCTGTTGGAGCATCATAGGAAAAGCCACTACCAAAATGGGCTCAACAGATTTTTGACGCTTAAAACCCTCAAGTTTACAATCCTCATGAAGAGGAGGGGGCTTTGTGACGGTTAAAAAAAATAGAGGAGCAAAGGAGAGCCTCCGAACATATCGTCAACATAGCTCTCATGAAAAAATTTGTGGGCTTTATGAAAGAGCTAGCCTCCGTCAACGAGGCTATGGTTGATTCAAAGTGGAAGGAAGCGATGTAGTTTGAATACAACAACATCACAAAGAATGACACTTGGGATGTAGTGGATCGGCCTCCAAAGAAAGAAAGTCATCGGCACAAAAAGGGTGTACAAGCTTAAGCATAAAGCTGATGGCTCTTTGTAAAAGGACAAAGCCAGGTTAGTAGCACAAGGATTCTCTCAAGTCGAAGGGTTTGACGTTAGTGACACCTTCGCTCCCACAGCTTGAATGACAACTATTCATCTTGTGCTTGCTCTTGCTGCTATCTATTTATGGGTTGTTTACCAAATGGATGTTGTGTCTGCATTTCTGAATGGAATTCTCAAGGAGGAGGTGTATATTGAGCAACCATTAGGGTTTGACATGCCCCATTCAAAACAGAAGGTTTGCAGATTGAAGAAGTCTTTATATGGCCTATATGGCGTGAAACAGTCTCCAAGAGCATGGTATGTCAGAATTGATAAGTTTCTAAAAAAACTTGGCTTTAGAAGAAGTGCTTCTTAAGAAAATTTATATGTGCTTAGAGAGAATGGAAAAAAGTCATTATTATCTTGTATGTCGATGACTTGATAATCAGAGGTAACCACAAAGAACTCATCCAAAAAACTCGTGAGAGTTTCAGTTTTGAATTTGAAATGACAGACTTAGGTTTGTTGCATTACTGTTTGGGGATTGAGGTTTGGCAATCCTCAAAAGGTATCTTCATCTCTCAACAAAAGTATGCAACGAAGATCCTAAAAGCTTTTGGCATGATGGATTGCAAATCTGTGAGCACTCCAATGGAGGTAAATGCAAAACTCTCCATGGAAGATTCTTCTCCCTTAGTCGACATTAAAAAGTACAGAAAACTTGTGGGAAGCTTAATTTTCTTGTGCAACACTGGGTAGGATACTTCTTTTGCAGAAGATGTTTTAAGCAGGTTTTCCAACCAACCAAGACAATCTCACTGGAAGGTAGGTATGCGAGTTCTTAAGTACGTCAAAGATACTTTGGACCATGACATTGCCTATGGCATTGGCACAAACACTCTTAGTGGGTATTGTGACTCTAATTGGACAGGAGATTTTGACAATAGAAAGTCAGTTTCTAGATTTTGTTTCTCACTTGGTGAGTGTTTTCTTGGATCAGCAAGAAGCAGCCAACCATCGCTCTTTTCTTCAATAGAAGTAGAGTATAAAGCTGCTTGTTTTGCAGCTTATGAATCAATTTGGCTAAGGCAAGTCCTCATGGAATTAGGTGTTTCTCTTCATTCAACAACAACACTTCAATGCGACAACCAAATTTGCATGGCGATTGCCAAGAACCCCATCTTCCATGCACGCACAAAGCATATTGAGGTTCAATATCATTATGTTCAAGAGCTAATTGAGGATGAAATGTGGAGGTAGAGTATTGTCCTACTAAAGATAATTGTGCAGATATCTTCACCAAAGCTCTAGGGAAAGACTAGCTACTTTGACATCTTCAACTTGGAGTTGGCACACGGCCAACATGGAGCATCTTTGGGTGTTCATTGAGGGGGTGTGTTGGTATACTTGCAATGCCCACCTCTCTCAATTTTTCCACCACAATATATGTTGCACAATTTGTAAGGACCCCATATGAGGACAAGCCAATGGTGCACATATATTTGGTGGATTCTAGCTTTGCACGTCGATTTGATCTCTATTTGTGATCGTGGATGGTACGGAGAAAATTCAGGGGTGGAATATCTTGGTCGGGTGACAGTCGGGACAGTCAGAAGGAAATCAGAAAATGGCCGTTCAGTGGCCAGCGGCCGGTAGTCCATGGTCTTTGGCCGGTGGCTGATTTCTAGGAGGAGTTGTCTACCCAAAAGAGTCTACACATGGGTGCATGGGAGAGTCCTACTTGGACTTGGCTATCTAAGGGCGGCTGCACATAGGCGTTTAGAGGCTCCATCACATCTATATAAGGAGGCCTTCTCATGAGTATTTCGGCAGAATGGTGTGTACACTTGACGCACACAATACATCCTTGTATAAGGAATGTTAGTCCCTTGTATTCCTACTTGCTCTAGTTGTCTAAATTTCCATCTAAGATCTACCTTGAGAGCGCACAGGTGGATGACGCCATCTGTAATATTGTGCTAATCTAAAGTTTTTGATTTGCCACTAATCTACTTTGCATCGTATATCTCTCTACTCTTCTTGCTACTAGATCCTTATTGTATTCCACATTTCTTACAAAAACTATATAGCCAGCATCAGTAGACCAAGGACTCTATGTGTCAAGATTCAGTACATTCTGGCATTGAGGTACATGGATCACGATCCATGTTCCTCTGACACAATTTGATACAAAATTTGTACCATAGCTAGAAGACATATCAAGGAGTCTAGTGGCCCTTTCTAAACCAAAAATGGATATTAAAGAAAAAACCCAGACCAAAAGCCCAAACTTGCTAAGAACTCTAGCAAAGTGTTAGAATTGACCTAATTTCCAATCCAAAGGTCCATTTCCAGAAATTGTGATTCCATAGTACCTACTTATCATGTTGATCATGATGGTACCAAGAAAATTCAATTTGGCTTCCCAACATGGATAGCGATCCATGTTCCTCTGAGTAAAATTGTAAAAGCAAAATTGTACCACAAAGAGGTAACCCATAGGAACCTGGTGGATTTTTCAAAATTGAAATTGGACTTGAATTGTTGATGTTGTGAGTAAAATTGTGTGCTATTGAAAAAAACATTGTATAACCCTATATAAGGTCTTCAAATACATAATGTGAATTCTCTTTGCATTTGTACAGTTTGTGTTCTTCTTCTTTCTCTCTCTCCCTTGCAGCCATGTCTTTTAGGGAGTCCATAAGCTATCCCTACAACTGGTATCAGGGCTTTGGCCATATCTGCTTGCTTCCTTGCATGTGTAGCACCCTCTACACTAACTAAGGTTCACATCAATCTTAGATTACGGTCCTCTGTGCAGGAAATTAATACTCGATTAATCTCCATAAAGCATAGAAAAGCTTCGAGTAGTGAGGAGGTTTGAAGTAGTAGAGCTTATCAAGGCCGGAATTGGCAGCACATGATGAAATATGTGGGCAACATAGATCTGGGTGCAACTTGATTAGGTGAGGAGTTCAATAAGGCCTCAAGAGATTCATTCATCACAAATGACAAGGGTAGGCTAACAAATTAAGAAATCAAGAAAATGGTGCAAGATGCTGAGAAATACAAGTCAAGAATGAAGAGCACAAAAAGAAGGTGGAGTCAAAGAATTATTTGGAGAATTATGCATACAACATGAGGAATACAATCAAGGATGAGAACATTGCAGGTAAGTTGGATGTTGCCGACAAGAAGAAGATAGAGGATGTTGTAGAGGAGGCCATACAGTGGTTGGATCATAATCAGCTTGCAAAAGATAATGAGTTTGATGATCATATGAAGGAGTTGGAGAGTGTGTGCAGCCCCATTATTGCTAGGATGTATCAAGGGGGTGATGGTCTTGATATGCCCTTGAGTTTTATAGCAACAAGGCTGGCCGGCTTGGTCCTTCTTCTGGATGCTAAGGTTTCTTGGTGAAGTTTTGGAGACGAGCTGATGGTTATGATGGGAGACTTTGGTTTCACCAATACCAAGTCATGGAAAGAGCCCTGCCAATAGCAACATATAAGCAACCCAAGATCTTCTGCATGAATCTGTGAGGCGAGGATGAGCAAGCAGAGCTGAGACCGGAGACACAGTGAAATCACACACACACACACATAGTGACATCATCATTGATGCCACCATGATTGCTCATCAGCATTAAAGTGATGGTCACCATGCCAGGCTCCATCACACAATAATCCACCTTTTTTTTCTTATTACAATGGATTTTACCTTCTATATATCTTTGTATTTATTTGGTGACACTCCAATCAATAAATCCTTTTATGGTTGTGATGGGATAAGACATTGCCTCAGTAAATAATGTGGCTGGTGGCAAGATCTTTCCCTATGAATTATGAAAACCCGGACTTGTTTTGTAACCCACTCTTCTAAGGTTAAAGGGTACACTAAATCCGAGGTTTGCTAGTAAACTATAAAGCCCGCATGATGGTAGCTCGGTAGTAGCACCAGGTTGTGAGAAAACCTAAAACTCACGGTTTACAAGTATACCAAAAACTCGTTGTATCATGAGAGTGAAGACCTTTGTTCAAGGGTGCATCGTGACAAAGATTATGCCAAGTTTGGTTGAAGGGGGCGATAGTTGGGGTCAGGCCAACTTGGGCACTCTTAGTGTGAACATTGTATAGGCCTATATAAGGTCTCTAAATACCTAATGTGAAATCTCTTTGCATTTGTATAGTTTCTGTTATTCTTCTTTCTCTCTCTCCCTTGCAGCCATGTCTATAAGGGAAGCCATAAGCTGGGGTTAGTCCAGCTTGGGCACTCTAAGTGTGAACATTGTATAGGCCTATATAAGGTCTCTAAATACCTAATGTGAACTCTCTTTGCATTTGTACAACCCGTGTTCTTCTTCTTTCTCTCTCTCGCTTCTTGCAGCCATGTCTATTAGGGAAGCCATAAGCTATCTATTTGAGGAAAAACCGAACGAGCGTCCAGCTGGTTGGACACATAACCAGACACCACATTTGTATTCTATTAGTTTTCCAAGCTAGGGTAGTAATACTCTATGTAAATCCTAATTCTAGAGTAGCAATCAATTCCCTGAGTTGTAATTATGTCATGATATTTGTAGGTCCATGTGAGTTGTCCACTGCCCATTTAGAATGCCCTACGTATAAAGGTCAATAACCTTATTGTGAAAAGGAGGCTTATCTTTAGAGAAGAAAAGAGCTCTGTTGTACGTACGCTCAAGCTATCAGCTGCTCCAACTTTAATGAATGGGTAATCAATTTTCAATTCCGCAACTTGCATTGTGTTCCTCTTTTTTTGCTCTTTCATTCTAGTGTAATCATTTTCCATTTTGTTGTGGTTCATGACTACATGTTAGTGAGCCTTAATTGCATATTTGAGTGCGTAAATCACTGTTTGTAGTTGTTTTGACCATAGGAGAGTGTTCCCAAACGATAGGGCAACCTTTCTGAATTGATTTGTTGCAGCTCTCAGGACCTTTTTCACGATGGATTGTGATTTTTGTACCTTGTTGGATTGCGAAAAACTTGGTAGTATATTGCCCCTAGGTGTCCTAGATCTCCTCATAAAGTTTCCTTGCATTTTGAGTCTGTTTGAGTGCTAAAATGGCGTGATGACCTAGAGATGTGAGAAAGGACATAGGCAGACTTTCCTGACCTTTGAGTGTTGGTTTTCTTGTTGAGCTGGTGTGTTTGCTTGTTGAGGTTCACTTCTTTACATTGACGATCTCAAAGAGTCTCTGTGCCCCATCCGAGACACTTCCCTGAGTATTGACATTTTGTTAGTATCAAAAACCTAAGCTACAGACGTTGGTGCAGCCAAAGTCTGTCGACTCTCGAAGGTGGCATAGGCAGATGTGTACAGGTAAGTAGAGGCATGGCAAAGGGATGGAGCTGCTAGGAAATGCATGGGATGGCAGGTAGCAGCGGATGTGTATGCATGATGCGTCTTATAGGCTAAGGAAGGCTTCATGAGGGGCTAATTGTGGTAACAGGTGAAGGAGGTGCAAAGTGCAGCCTTTGGTTCCAGGAATGAAGACTGTGAAGTGCTGAAGGAGGAGGTCCATACGGTTCATCAAACTGAGCTACGAAGCCCAAGTTATTGAAGGTCGAAGCTTTGGTGGTTTGCAGATTCTTGTCGGGCAGGGCAGCAGGAGACAGGTGATCCAAATGGAAATTGAGGTATAGATGTGTAGAGCTCAATTCATGGAGCCTAACCCTCTTTTCGGAATGCGGATCGAAGCCATGGTTTGCAAGATATGATCAATTGAAGTTTTTCTAGGGGCCAGGTCAGAGCCCACTTGGCCGCATTGGAGAATGTGCAATCTAGCATCTTTTGGGCACCGACAAAGTTCTGCAACAGGTTGTACACCATATGGTGCTAACAAGAAGTGACTGCATGCCAAACGGAGTCCGAAGCAAGAAGTTATGGAAGTCGGGAACTGGAGTGCCTTTGCCCAAAGTTGGTTGCAGATGATTTTTTCCATTTTTGAAGGCATTGGTTCGAAGGTGCCTAGGGGTCAAAATGCAGAGACAGAGGGTGTGGTTGGAGCTGGGAAGGTGGAGTTGTAGTAGGTGGTTACAGCTTGGCAGTTCAACTTTGGAGCAGAGAATGGGAGTTTGGTAAAAGGAACCAAAAAAAAGTTTTTTTCCAAATGTTTTTAAAGGGAGTCATGACCCTTGGGGGCGCAAGGCCTGAGGGCGCCACGTGGAAGGCGTATTCTCCCACATGCGCATGAAGAGGATTAGGGGCCACGGTATATCATCAAGAGCGTGGCTCCTCATTAGCACACAAGAGGGGAGAGAGAGGGGAGCTCTCCTCCCATGGCTATGGCGCACGGGCCTGGCGCTGTGCCGCGGCGCTGCGTGGCGGACTTGGTGGCGGTTTTGGCGAGAGTCGGCGGTGCAGGGAGGTGGAGCGCCCGCGGGTACCCGAGTGGGGTTGATTTCGAAGATGACGTGGCAGCCAATAAGGGCCGGTGTCTGCGCCCGCAAAGGGCCAGAAATTTTGAGGAGAAGGGGTGTACCCCCCCTCCCCCCATAGTGACATCGCTATTGCCTCGACAGGGGAGGGGTCTCGCTGCTGAGAGGTGCCGACAAGGGCAGTTGAAGAGTAAGCCAAGGCAAGAGAGGCCCAAGGGGAGATCCGGCCGGCCAAAGGGAAAGGGACCAAAACCCAAGGTGTACACCATGCAAAGATTTCCAAAATCAAATGTGCCAAGTGTTGGCAATGCTATAGAAATTATAAAAAAGGCTCTAAGTGAAGGCCACGGGAGGAGAAACTCATCCTTTTTTCTTTTTTTGGGCCTCCTAGAGGCACCCCTATAAAAGGTTGTAAGTGCAAAGATTTAAGGGCTTTTTTGCCTGTGTGTGTGAGTGGAAGCTTGAATCTTGTGTGTTGTTAAGCTTTCCATTGAAGCTGCATACTTGGTTGTACTACTCCCTATGCAATAATACCACTCATTTGCCCCAATCTCTTGTGTTGATTCTCCCCACTCCCCTCCTCTTCTCTCGCTCTTCGTGTATTGGCCATTCCTTGAAGAGGGTTTGCCTGCAGCTCAAAAGGTGCTACCAAGAGGGCATATTAGGAGTGTTTTGTGAGTCAGAAAGGGTGAGTTGAGCTGTGTGGGTGCATTTGTGTTGTGGGTTTTTTTTTTGCAATGTGTGAGGTAGTTGTTTTGTATGCTAAAGTGGGGTTGTTAGTGCAAATTACCCAATTTGAAGGTGTTATTTGAGAGGTTAGGGGTGTTGTGGAATCCCTGGGGTGTAGAGAGGCAAGTATTTTGTGTGATGGGTGTGTTCCCTATTCCCCCTCTCCATCTTCTGGTGCCCCCACTGAGGAGCTATCCGATGCTCCAATTTGAGGTTCGAAGTGGTGTTTTTTTGCCAGCAAAGAGGTTGGCTGATGGTCGAGATGTTTGATGGTCGAGTTTGAAGAGGACAGAGATGGTGGAGCTAGGTTTTGGCCCCATATTTACGGGCGTTGAAGATCCTAAGGATTGGTTAGCAGATTTTGAGCTATGGACGTTGTTGTCGATGCGTATGTCGACGGATTCAAAAAGGTTGCAGACGGTGCCATTCTTGATGAGGACGAGCCAAGGTGTGGTTCGATGGCTTAAAGAGCAGTGATTGAGAATCATGGAAAAGGTTGGAGAGTCAGTTTTTGGAGCGGTTTCGAGAGGTGATTACGGCAGAAAAAGCCGGTGCAAGGCTGAAGGCGGTACACCAGGATATGAGTAAAGATTTCTCTATTTTCATTGAGCAGTTTGAAGCTTGTTGGAAGCAATTAGAGATTGCTACTGGGGTGAAAATCAATCAATCTTTGAAGCTGCCGAAGCTGTTAGAGTCCTTGCATCCGAGGATTAGAGAAAAAGTCAAAGATGGCGTAGATACCTATGAAGACATGGTCTATCTGGCAAAGATAAAGAGCAGAAAGGTAAAGCAGAAGTTGGAGTTGGGAATGTTAAAGCCAGCAGATTATATGCCTGTTGTTGCGAAGGTAGCGAAGTGCTCTTGGGTCCAACCAAAGGTGATTCGAGTTGTGCAAAATGCAAGGCCTGTGGAGGTAAGACCTACTATTGGTTATGTTCCTTGGAGGTTTCCAATTTGTGATGTGCATGTGCCGAGGGTGGAAGAGCTTGTCAACGAGGGTAAGCTCCATGTCAAGATGAACCAAGATGCAAATGTGGTAGAAGATGTGGAGATTCCGGTAGGGATTGAAGAGGTAAAGCATGTTCTTGTTGAAAGTTTGCATGAAAAGATAGCAGAATGCAATCGAGATGCAGATACCGAGGGTTCAGAAGCTGATAAGAAATTTTGCAAAGTGTTGAAGATGGTCAAGCTTTTGTGGAGCAGCAAGTGGATGCAGATGCGGATATGGAGTCGGTATATGATGCCGATGCCAAGGATGATACAAGCTCGATTTTCTGGGAGACAAGTAGGGAGAATAGTACCGATGAGTCCACATCCTATGACGAAGAGACGGAATCTGGTGAACCCGAACTGGTAAAGGTAAAGCTTCCCTCTTATATGTTTGATGATATGGTAATAGCACATGTGCAAGAAGAGCAGGGAATAGAGCAAGCCGAGATGCTTGATGAAAGCCAAAAGGTGTGGTCTAGACCTACAGGTGATGATATGCAAGTGAAGGTAGTGTGTGGTGCCATGCTAATGGCTGTGCTGATGAAAGTAGCGGTGGAATGTGCCATGGTGTCGCAGCAGATGCACCATTTTGCCAAGAGAGATAAAGCGGTTGTGTCTATGGAGGAACTTGAGATGGATGCCGTAGAGAACGATTTTCTCTCTTCCATAGAGGAGCATGATGCAGCGGTAGAAGAAGTGCTTGAAGAATAGATAATTGAAGTTGATGAGCAGATGGTGTTGGTCGACATTGAAGGGCCGGTTGACAAGGAAAGGCTCGATGATGCTGGAATTGAGTGTGTGGCTAAAGAGGAGGTTGTGATGACAAAGACAGAGGAGATTTCGATGCAGCTGACATGTCCAATGATGGAGAAAGGGGAATCTCAATCAGTTTCTTTGCTTCCAGTGAAGGTATGTGAGTTTTGGTTGATGAAAAAGATGGTAGATACAGCTCTATGGAGGCTAGTTCAGCAGGTACATGGGTATACGCTCAAGGCATCCACTTTATTTGGTCGGGAGGGAGGGTCAAACATGTGTTGTAGCTTGGTGTCAGGTACATGTTTTTTTGATGATAATATGCTTGGTGTTGCTTGGTATGGAGTAGGCAGGTTGCAAAGGAATGCATGGAGTGCAGAAGTTAGGCTATGGGCAGCCTACACACATGGTGGTCTAGGTGCTGGGGTACGGCACTCTGGTGAGCAGTTACAAATGGATGAAAGATATCAAAGGTAGGTGTTTGATCCAGGTGGAAGCTATGTGATGCAGGGGGTGGAGCAACCCACTTGAAGGTTTGGCAGGAGAGTGCAATAAAACAGTGTACATAGTTTTCTCATAGTGTGTGCCAGGTTTTGCAATTTATAGTGAAATAAAGCTCTTATGTGGTTGAGCATAAATGCTTAACGAGGGGGTGGGCAATGATGGTGCATCCAAAGTGTGTTGACTCTAGAAGGTGGCATGGGCAGATGTGAACAGGCAAGAAGAGGCATGGCAAAGGGATGGAGCAGCTAGGAAATTCATGGGATGGCAGGTAGCAGCGGAAGTGTATGCATGATGTGGCTTATAGGCCAAGGAAAGCTTCATGAGGGGCTAATTGGGGTAACAGGTGAAGGAGGTGCAAAGTGCAGCCTTTGGTTCCAGGAATGAAGACCTTGAAGTGCTAAAGGAGCAGGTCCATACGGTTCATCAAACCAAGCTACGAAGCCCAAGTTATTGAAGGTCGAAGCTTTGGTGGTTTGCAGATTCTTGTCGGGCAGGGTAGCAGGAGACAGGTGATCCAAATGGAAATTGAGGCATAGATCTGTAGAGCTCAATTCGTGGAGCCTAACCCTCTTTTTGGATTGCGGATCGAAGCCATGGTTTGCAAGATATGATCAATTGAAGTTTTTCTAGGGGTCGGGTCTGAGCCCACTTGGCCGCATTGGAGAATGTGCAATCTAGCATCTTTTGGGCACCGACAAAGTTCTGGAGCAGGGTGTACATCATATGGTGCTAACAAGAAGTGACTGCATGCCAAACAGAGTCCGAAGCAAGAAGTTATGGAAGTCGGGAACTGGAGTGCCTTTGCCCAAAGTTGGTTGCAAATGATTTTTTCCATTTTTGAAGGCCTTGGTTCGAAGGTGCCAAGGGGTCGAAATGCAGAGACAGAGGGTGTGGTTGGAGCTGGGAAGGTGGAGTTGTAGTAGGTGGTTACAGCTTGGCAGTATAACTTTGGAGCAGAGAATGGGAGTCTGGTAAAAGGAACCCAAAAAAAGTTTTTTTTCCAAAATTTTTTTAAGGGAGTCATGACCCTTGGAGGGGCAAGGCCTGAGGGATCGCCACGTGGCAGGCGTATTCTCCCACATGCACATGAAGAGGGTTAGGGGCCGCGGTATATCATCAGAAGCGTGGCTCCTCATTAGCACACAAGAGGGGAGAGAGAGGGGAGCTCCCCTCCCATGGCTATGGTGCGTGGGCCTCGCGCTGTGTAGCGGCTCTGCGTGGCCGACTTCGTGGCGGGTTTGGAGAGATTTGGCGGTGCAGGGAGGTGGAGCGCCCGCAGGCGCCCGGGTGGGGTTGATATCGGTGATGACGTGGTAGTCAATAAGGGCCGTTGCCAGCGTCTGCAAAGGGCCAAAAGATTTGAGGAGAAGGGGTGTACCCCCCCCAATAGCGACATCGCTATTGCCTCAACAGGGGAGGGGTCTCGCTACTGAGAGGTGCCGACAAGGGTAGTTGAAGAGTAAGACAAGGCAAGAGAGGCCCAAGGGGAGATGCGGCCGGCCAAAGGGAAGGGGACCAAAACCCAAGGTGTACACCATGCAAAGGTTTCCAAAATCAAATGTGCCCAGGTGTTGGCAATGCTATATAAATTCTAAAAAAAGCTATAATGAAGGCCACGGGAGGAGAAACTCAAACTTTTCTCTTTTTTTGGGCCTCCTAGAGGCAACCCTATAAAAGGTTGTAAGTGCAAAAATTTGAGGGCTTTTTTGCCTGTGTGTGTGAGTGGAAGCTTGAAGCTTGTGTGTTGTTAAGGTTGCCATTGAAGCTGCATACTTGGTTGTACTACTCCCTATGCAATAATACCACTCATTTTCCCCAATCTCTTGTGCTGCTTCTCCCCACTCCCCTCCTCTTCTCTTGCTCTTTGTGTATTGGCCATTGCTTGCAAAGGGTTTGCCTGCAGCTCAAAAGGTGCTACCAAGAGGGAAGATTAGGAGTGTTTTGTTAGTTGGAAAGGGTGAGTTGAGCAGTGTGGGTGCATTTGTGTTGTGGGTGTTTTTTTTGCAATGTGTGAGGTAGTTGTTTTGTATGCTAAAGTGGGGTTGTTAGTGCAAATTAGCCAATTTGAAGGTGTTATTTGAGAGGTTAGGGGTGCTGTGGAATCCGTGGGCTATAAAGAGGCAAGTATTTTGTGTGATGGGTGTGTTTCCTATTCCCCCTCTCCAACGTCCGTCGTGGTGACCTGCTAACATTGCCTTGTATATAGAAGAAAAGAGCTCTACTGTATGTACGCTCAAGCTACGAGCTGCTCCAACTGTAATCATTGCAATTAATGAATGGGTAATCAGTTTTCAATTCCAAAACTTGCATTGTGTTCCTCTTTCTTTGCTCTTTCATTCTAGTGTAAGCATTGTCAGTTTTGTTGTAGTTTGCAACTACGTGTTCGTGAGCCTTAATTGCATATTTAATTGCAGACCATAGGGCGACCTTGTTGGACCGATCTGTTGCAGTTTTCAGGACCTTTTTCATGATGGATTGTGATTTTGATACCTCATTGAATTGCGACCAAACTTGGTAGGATAGTGTCCCTAGGTGTCCTAGACCTCCTCATAAAGTTTTGTTGCATTTCGAGTCCGTTCCAGTGTCAAAATGGCGTGATGACCTAGAGTTGTGAGAAAGAACATAGGCAGATTTCCCTGACCTTTGAGTGTTGGTTTGCTTGTTGAGCTAGTATGTTTGCTTTTTCACGTTCACTTCTTAAGATTGATGATCTCAAAGAGTCTCTGTGCCCCATCCGAGTCACTTCCTTGAGTATTGACATTATGTTAGTACCAAAAACCTATGCTGTAGACGTCCATCGCAGCGACCCGATAACATTGGTGCCATTGCCGGGGATTTGATCCTTAGATCGTGAGTGACCTAGTGCATTTTTAGAGAGTTATTTTCCAAAGATTTTTCTTCCATTCCATTTACACTTTAGCAGTGAAGCAGTTATACACGCGGTTTAGCGCTTGGTAGAGTCTAGAAGTCAAGGACTTGCTAGATCTATTCTTGAGAGGTAAAGAGGGTTATGATTGAGATAGCCAAAAGCATTTCATTCTCCGATATTCTCTATGCTTTCAGAGTGTTGTTCTTTTTTTCATTTCAACTTTATTTTGTACCATTTTGTTTGTTTTTGTTTTATGTTTCATTTTAGTACTTAGGAGTAGGGTAACTAGAAACTACCACCATCAAATTTCGGCTCAAAGATTGAGGAAATAAAAGGGTGAAAACCATACTTTGGCCAAAATGACCATAACTCTGAAATTGTGAAAATTTGATGGTGGAGACCTCAAAAGTGATCCAAATTCAAAATTTGTGGATCAAGGGCATGAGCAGACTATTTAGAAGCAATCTGGAAAGTTTGGCAAGATTCTAAGGAGGAACATGGATCGCGATCCATGTACCCCAAAGACCATTTTTGGTGAAAAGTGATTAGTGACTTTTTGCATCATTAAGAAACTGCTCTGATCAAGTTTGCTTGAAAGAAAAACTTAAAAATCGCATCAGAATTGGCTGTTAGGGCAAAAAACAGAAAAATAGGCATTGCGGATATAAAAGTTGGGATTTTTCCACTTTCTAGGATCCAAGTTCAAAAAGAGGTGAGATTTGGCTTTTACGGGGGATAGAGAACCTGCAGAACAAAATTCATGAAAAAATGATGCCAAACATGGATCGCGATCCATGTAACTTCTTGACATTTGGGGCTATATTTCACAAGTACATTCCTAATAACTCGTGGAACAACTTTGCCAAAAGGGAGCATGCCAAAAAATTGAAAAAAGTTGGTCAAAATAGCCAAATGCAGAAACTAGTAAAAAACTGCAGGACAGACAAAAAAACTTGCTTTTGAATGACAAAAAGTGGTCCAAATCCAAAACTTTTGATACCATAGCATCTAGTAAACATTCTGATTCTAATGGTACCAAGAAAAGTCAATTTGGATTCCAAACATGGATCTCGATCCATGTACATCATAAAAAAAAAGTGAAATTGTTTTTGGCTGATATTTGAGCAGTAGGTAGCTGAGATATAGACAAACACTTTTCCCGAAGGAACCATATGTAAAAAAGTTACAAAAAGTGGTCAAACGAGCCACAAACAGAACATTTCAAAACTGTCACAGCAGACTGTAGAAGTCAGTTTTGGTTGGGGAAAATTGATCCAAATCCAAAAATTCTTGGTGAGCAAGCTACAAACATCATAAGCTCACAGCACACCAAACATCAAGTCCAAAAGTGACGGAACATGGATCGCAATCCATGTACCCTGAGAAAATTTTGGACAAAAACTTTTTCAGCCTGTAGCAGAGACCATTGTGAACAAAAGTCCCCAAAGAAGCATTGTCAAAAAAGTTCAAAAAGTCGGTGAAAAGAGCCAAAAACACTACAAAAAGGAAGACCCTAAAACAGACCTAGGGATTGACTTTTGCTTGACCTAAAGTGATCCAATTCACATAAAAACCATATAGCAGGGATCACTGGACCAAGGGAAGCTGTGTGCCAAGTTTCATTACCATCTGACACATAGGTACATGGATCGTGATCCATGTTCCTTTGTCACAGAATGATACCATATTTGCACCATAGCTAGAACACATCACAGGGACTCTAGTGGTCTTTTCAAAACTAAATTTGGATACCAAAAACCAAGTCAAAAGCTTTATACTGCCAAGTACTCTGACAAAGTGCCAGAATTGACCTAACTTTCAATCCAGAGGTCCATTTTCAAAAAATTTGATACCATAGGATCTACTAATCATGTTGAATCTGATGGTACCAAGAGATGTCAATTTGGGCTCCAAACATGGATCGCGATCCATGTATCCATAGTGATAGCTTGACCTAAAACTTTCCAGATCATTAGTGCACACATAAGGAAACATATGCCCAAGTCCAGTTTTGGAAAAAATTGAGCAAATTTGGGTCAAAAGGGAGCAAAATAGGTGACAAAGTGAAAACCGCAGTGCAGATCTAGTGTTGGCTATTTGACCTATCAAATCAAGTCCAAATCCAAAACGATTTGAGATTTAGCTTGTGGACATAGTCAGGAAAAAACTCCTAAGAGGACAAGTCCAGATGTGGTTGAACATGGATCGTGATCCATGTTCCTCAACCTAAGAATTTGATGAAAATTGGTACATAGCTTGCATATGACCTTGTATACACACAATCAAAATTTGGAGAAAAATAAAAATAAAAATTTTGATAGAGGAACATGGATCACGATCCATGTACCTCAGCATAATGGGGGTATCTGACTTTGTGATCTTATAGACATACTTAAGAACATCCTAGATCTCAAGTTTGAGCTAAAAAGATACAAGCCAAAGTTCCTGTGTTCTAGTCTTGCGTCACTGTCTTGAGTGATGTTTCAAGTGCAGTTCACTAAAATTGCTCTAACTTTTGATAGAGAACTCCAAATTGAGTCAAGTATAGCTAGGAAGATAGCCTGCAGGCAATAGCACACAACTAGAACAAACTGGACTTTAGAGCTGAATTTTTCCAAGTTTCCTAAATCCAAACTTTTAGGGTACCCCAAGAACAGTTTCCAGAGACTAAAAAGTCAAAAATTCTTGACTTTTGAGAGACCTTACCAGGGGCAAAAAGGGATAAGTTGCACTAAGCCAAGTTGGACTTGTCAAGTACTATCTTGAGAGATTTTATTGAGCCTTGACCATGACAAATCATCCACCACCAGGGTTCTTTACTCCACTCAGAGACATGAAAAATGCAACAAACGCTGCAATGCCTTCAACAATAGGATTGGGAGAATATCTAGAGGAGAGGCATCCTCTGATCAACAAACCGAACGTGAGATTCATCAAAGCCAATGAATCCATGAGAGTGCTTACAAATTACCCTCATGAGGGCTTGTATAGGCTCACAAACGGGGATCAATATATCTTCTACATGTGTGTAGAACCCTAAGCTAGAGAGTTGACCACCAATAAGAACCTCTATGAATTTACGTATACAAATGCCAACGTAGTGCAAGTTTTGATGGTAGATAAGTATGGATGTGAGTATATACTTGTCAATCCAATTGACTTAGAACAATACACATACAAGGGTACTCTAATATCTACTTACTTTCAACCAATAACCACACCAAAGCACATATCTAAGAGGATTCCATCGGGATTCTCTCCAGGACGAGAGGATAGAACAAGAGACATCTTTCCAAGAGACCACGAATTGATTAGATTGGTGACTGAACCACAATGAATAAGACCATATCAAGTGGCTCAATGTGTTAAAACAAAGTACAATTGGTCAAGGGATCCATATGCTCATGTCTCACTCTTCAAACAAGTTTTGAGAGCTGAACATATTGCGAATTTTCATACTCAGTACGAGGGATTTGAATTGACATTAGAAGGAACAACCTTGTCTTGGTTCTAGCCATTGAATAGAGATGAATTTCCAAACATAGCACAACGCTTATATGAGTTTGTAGAGGAGTTCTCAAAAAGGGAAATCAAGCACAACACAGTGTCACAAATCTACACTTTCAAACAGAAAAAGAACGAGAGAGTGAAGAAAGCTCTGCTTCACTTCAAACAATACATAGATAGATGTCATGTGAGAGAGCTACCGCAAGATGAGAGATTATGATTTCTCTTCATTGAGGGCTTGAGGGATGAAACTCTCAAAAAGGGCCTACATAGATAGATGTCATGTGAGAGACCTACCGCAAGATGAGAGATTATGATTTCTCTTCATTGAGGGCTTGAGGGATGAAACTCTCAAAAAGGACCTACATAGATAGATGTCATGTGAGAGAGCTACCGCAAGATGAGAGATTATGATTTCTCTTCATTGAGAGATTAGAACGAGAGAGTGAAGGAAGCTCTACTTCACTTCAAACAATACATAGATAGATGTCATGTGAGAGAGCTACCGCAAGATGAGAGATTATGATTTCTCTTCATTGAGGGCTTGAGGGATGAAACTCTCAAAAAGGACCTACATTTGAAAGGATGCACGACGTTTGAGCAAGTCACTAGAGGAGAACTATATCTAGTTGACAATTGCAAGGCCTACGGAGAGGTGACTAAAGATATAGACAACATGACTAGTAGTGCCTCATCTCTAAAGAGAAAATCAACAACAAAGACAGATGTTCAAACTCCTTGGGAACCAATCATTCATCAAGTGGTTGAGGGGGGGTGATTAGAAGAATAAACCAAGGCTACAAAGAAAACTTGATTGCACAACAACCTCAATTGAGGAGATGTAGTACTCGTGGAGGGGATCATTCCACTCCATGGTGTACCACTCATCCAAAGCCGCAACAAATGCTAGGGCAGCAATTGCATATTTTAAATAATGGTAGAGTGTTAGTCGACTACGCTCAACCAGCGCATATGTCGCAACCCGTGAAAAATCAGTACTCCATAGATGCGAATACGCTCATGTTCATAGCCAATCACGAGCATGGTTCAAAGAACATCCTCACAAGGCAAGAAAAACCATTGGCTGGATCACCAACTTTGAAACAAGAAGGTCCATGTTATGAGTGTGGAGGTGACCATTGGGCACGAAGTTGTCCAAACAAGGATCCACAAATAGAATTATTTGTGTTCTGTGACAGTTGTGGGACAGATCATCTACACCAACACTGTGCTAAAAATCCACACTACAAAGGAAAAGCAACAATGAATATTGTAGGCATAATGCCTTCTTCAAGCGGATCCGATGTAGAGCCTACAATTCCTTTAAACATGATGACTCAATCTCAAGCTCAAGAAGCTATCAAAAACAAACCAGCTGAGAAATCCACATTACCTGTTCAAACAGAAATTGAGAACATATCGGTGAAGGGGGTGAGAACAGGAAGAAAATCATGGAAAGCCAAACGGGATAAAATGAAAGCAAAGAGGCTGCAAGAGAAATCTTCTTTTGAAACTCAACTAAATCAAACAAAAGAGCAGGTTAGGTGAGAGCAAGAAAGCGATAAAAATGCAAAGAGACCTAAAGAGTCAAAGACTAGCTCGGGATGTTCAGTCTTGCTCGACAAAGTCTTTGAACCTTTGGATGCAATCTTGAAAGATTATGATGCTAGGTTAAAGACCAACCATACCCAGAAGGATAGATGGCTAACATATCCTCATCCAGTGTATGAAAAAGAGAGGTTGCAAATGTGCAAGGAGCTCATCCAGAAGGCCCAAGGTCTTTATGGAACTAGTTCTAGATGCTCCAAAAATGGAGGTGCTAATCCGCAAGAAAATCTAGGAATTGGAAAGTCATGGTATTGAAAACAAAGAGGAAGAGCTAGGATTTGAGGCACTTTAGATACAAGGGAAGAAGCCAATACCACAGATGGGGTGGGCTCACAAGCAGTGATGCCAATTCCTGAAATGGAAGAACAATGGCCACAGGATCTGTGGGAGGATATCAGAAACAAAAAAGATGGAGTGCTACTTTACAGTCAGCACCTATCCCTTAAATAAACATGGATCACAAATTTTTCCCAGGGGATCCAAGATCTGTATATGGGGATGTCGGGTCTGTCGCATATGAAGACCACGGTCCCTAAAGACTTTGCCATCTTTCATAGGAGAACTTGAAACAAAATCGGAGGTTAAAATAGTACCTTCTCAATGGAAAGCCACACCAAAAAGGATGGATACCAAGAGCTTGCATGAGTTGATGTCTTTTTCTATACAATGCACACTTTATCTCTTAGAGCTACTAAAAATTAGACCGCATCTATGGGGCCAAATGGGAAAAAACCTGGAAAAGATGGGCTTGAAAATCCCTTCACATGAACAACTTGTGGACAAAAACATGGATGACACCTTGCCTTAGAAGCCACATACAAAGCCAGTACCAGTAAATAAGGTGGGTGACTACTGTGAAAGAGAAGAAGGAAACACCACCTTACCACTTGAGTACAAAGGAGTAACATTAAGAAATTTCGGAGGTCATTTGGAGGGCCTTCTAAGAAAAATATAATTTTGAATTTCTCTCTATAGAAAATAGGTGTGGTAAAAGCAATTGTAAACTTGGAATAACCATTCGAAAAGTGCATTTACAACTAGATTCTTGCCACAGCATCATAACGGACATGATGATTGAAGAATAAATCATTTTTAATTGCATTTAATGAACGTCCTATAATTGGAGAGAGTTTTCTTTACTTGGAATGTATGACTAAAGGAAATAGGATGTATCCTTCCAAACCTGCTCTCTCCTTACTCTCTCACTGTTTGTGTACTGATCTCAGAGAAATCCTCCCTTTCTTACACTATTGCATACATGGCTTCTTCTTCCACCCCCATAAATGTCCTCCTTAAAAGACTCTTCTATCATCTACACATTGACCTGGATCCCCAATATACACCACTGTGTACGCGAGGCAAAACTAACATCAAAGTGACACCGATCATGACATAGAGACTCAAAGCAGAGGGAGCAAAACACCTAGATATTTGGACAAAAGGCTCACTGTATCCATTGAACCCCATGACCAATGCTTTTCCTACATTTTCAAATCTCACTAACTTATTGACTTTTGCAGGTAATGGAGAGAATGGATTGCTTGGCTATTGTAAAGCTCTAAACAACAAATCAGAAACTTATAAAGACATGGTGAAGCACCAAGCAAATGAGATTCATAGACTTTCAAACTTGCAATATGTGCGCTCCTTGCCGCACTGTCGAAGCAAGGAACTTGCCAATACACCGTGTGCGAGCCACAAACGGCTCCAAGCACACAACAAGCCTAAACTAGCAAGCTCAAGAAAACAAAGGGTGTGTCACTCACCACTCTACGCTCGCCTTCGTGGTGGATTCCTCGCCGCGATGAAGAAGAAGCCGCAGTCGTGCCGCGCTCAACCGCTTCGCCGCCGTCGTGCCTTCGTAATGCTCGATCGCACACACACTCCCTCTCTCTCTCTCTCTCACACACACACACACACAAGGAGGTGAAGAAGAAGAAGATGGAGATGGAGCAAGAGCACTCTTCAATTGCACAAATGAGAGAATGAGTAAAAATTAGGTTTAGTTGGCTTTTATAGGAGCTCACCCCATTCACACTTGGGCGCCCATGCTTAGCCAACTAACCCCTTGAATTTCCAAGTTAAAGTGCGCCTCTCATCGGCGATCACTCTACCTTTCCCTATTGGACCGACAAGCCCGGTACCTGACTCTAAATAATACAACGTTTATAGATCATAGGGTGTTCGTGTGCCGTGAGGGTTAACATGCCCCCCTTCCTGATGTAGATTCCGTCCTCGGAAGCTATTGAGTTGAAGCTGGTTCGTCGAGGTGGAAGAGCATTTGAGATGAATGTCCTTAGCCTTCTTCAGTCACTACAAAATCAAACAACAGTGGCACAGTAATTGCATTCTCTTAAAAAGCATATGCAGTTTTAGGTAGAAAAATTGATTGGTCAAAGAATGTCAAACAATTTGTTAGCAATGAACATTAAATTGCAATGTAATCAAATGCATAAACAGATGTAAAGGTAGAAAATTAAACAAGTCTGGGGTCGCTAATTTGACGGTCGAAAGGCACTAGAGATCAAGTATTAATACCATGGATAAGCTTCTTAATTTTCACTGGTCAATTAAGTTGTTTAATCGCGAGAGCCAAGTATTCATGTTCGAGGGCTGACTAGAGGCTATATCTAGAAAACCTTGTAGTTAAGCTACCATAAAAGGAATTTCTCATGAAATCATTGCCTGACTGATTACTTTTTCTTTGACCCCCCAAGGTCTTTTCACAGTGATTCAATTATGATGTGTGTGCTTATTTTGTATGCCTTGGGTTTTTTGCTTTTCAAGGAAAAGCGCCCACGCTGGGAACCTCTAGGGCTCTAGTACCATAGGCAATACATGTGAGTGAAGTACCAAATCAAGCTGAGATTTCTCTTCCAGCTTAAAATTTTACATTGTGGCACTTTGATTTTTTGCTTGTTCATTTTCAACATTTTAATTTTGTAACTTTGGGGGGTCATATAACACTGTTACCCTCCCCAGGCTCATCACATTAGTAAACTCCCTTTATAATACTTAAGCTAAAGGTCAATAGGGTTAAGCCCACTAGAAAGCCCTAGTACATTTCACACAATGCTGCCTAAATCGGATTAAGAACCTAAGTAACCATTGCTTATTAGGAAGGCATTCCCCATGGTATTAAGAGAAGATTTCTAATACCTAGCTTGGTCAAACTAGCTTAGTCGGACTGCTTGATTTTTACACCTAAACAAGTGATTATGACAAAACATTGCATTGAATTAAATGTTGAATACTAAGCCAATGCGCTGAATATTATGCTACCAATCACAATCAAAGCAGACAATCATAGATGCAAAAAGATAAGGGCAATGCTAATGGACAAGAAACACCTGTTTGTGTTGATGGTCGCGCTTGATTTGAAGGTTCCATGAAGGTCCAAATCCTATCAATAGCAACACGCTCCTGTACACACTATGAAACACAAACAATACCTCCAGGAGGCACATCAGTGGGAAAAGAGAATTTTGCTAATCACTCAACTCTAAAACAGAAACACTCCTATCGTACTAATCTTACCTACCCTCCATCACTCAAGTGATGAGGATCAAAGGTTTTTTATGGCATAGGTTTCTGTTTCACTGTACCAAATGTGACATGTGTAGGTCTGAGTCAATGTTTTGACTTTAATGTGCATACTCGTTTGCTAATTGTTCTTGCTCTTTTTTTTTTTTTTTTTGTGAGTATAAAGCTTTATATGTACATTCCCTAAGATTGGAATTGATAGGTCAGGGAAAAAGGTTGAGAGGGAAACAAATGAATGATGAATGTCAGCAAACACTCCCCCCTTCCTTGGGTAGATCATACCGTTTGAAATGAGCTTGTCACCCTTTGAAACCAATTTTTCCAGTTGGTAATAGGTGAGGATTTTTGCCAGTAGTTTTCTATTACCCTAGGTGCCTTGTCAAGCTGCAACGGTGGTAAGGTACTCTCCCAGGATCGAACTTGAAGTGGTTCATTAGGTGATTCTTGAACACTGGGAGGTGTGGATTCTTTTGTAGCTTCATGGAGGTCCACTACTATAGATGGAGGCTGTGTAGAAGCTTTTACCTCTATGGATGTATTACATGAGGAGCTAGAATCTTCATGGGACTCCCCCCTTCCTGAGCTAGGTGGAACAAATCGTTCTTTCTTTGGTACCCAAACTAGCTCGGGAGCGGGTGTGTAGCATTCTATGATTTTTTCCTTTCCGCGATTTTCAATTTGTTTTGGAGCCACAGGATTGGGTTTACATGGGCCAGGTGACAGGTAAGAGCACAATCTACGTTTTGGCACCCAGATTTGATCATTTCCTTGATAGTAGCCTTGGGCTTCCAATAGTCGTTTAGGGATCCATCGCAACATTTTCTTACTTTTATTGGAGCGAGTGGTACGTTTCTTACAAGGCTTCTGTTTTTTAGCACTAGATATGGTCACTAAAGAAGCTTTAGGGACCCACTTGTATGTTTTCTTCGTGACATTAGGATGAGTCTTGTCAGAAGCGATATGCATTGCTTGTAGCATATTTAAGGGTATAGGCATTTCATTCCCCTCAGGTGTTACCCAGGTCATCCCCCTATTTCCCCAAGTGTCTATGGTTGATGCTAGGTGGACCCAATCCACATTGTCTGATTCCGTCATACCCGGTAACACATCCATGTAAGGAGAATCTTGGCCAATGTCTGTATCCTTCTTACAAGTGTAACAATATTGTAGTGGGGCCGAGTGAACTGTGGTGTCAGAGCGATGATCAATAATGGTTTTACTCCCTAAGGGGTGTACCTTACCAGTCACCAAATCCACTCTAAGGACAGAGTCTTGGAATTGCAAATAGACATGATTTTTAGACCAATCATGAACCATTTGTGCTTCCCTCATGAATGGTCGTCCTAAAATCATTTCATATGACATAAGGTGTTTAGAGAAATCCATTACAATGAACGTATGTCGTACCTTGTATCCTAGAACTTTGATCTTAAGATCCTTGAGCATCCCCATAGGTTTGGCTATGGTACCATTTGCCATCTTTACCACAATGTTAGTAACACTGAGGCGGGGTTTTCCCATGGATTCCCAACAATCTTTTGTAACGATGCTAACTCCCGCACCACCATCAAGAATTCCCTTTATAGTTAATCCCTTGGTAGTGATGGGTAGGGTCGCATTAGACTCGTCGCCTTCAAAATACTGCCCTAATTCGTTAATGGGTACCTCGATCACAGACTCGTGTCCATCTATGTCAAGTGATTGCACATGATTTTCCTCATCAATCATAATCGAGTCAGGCCTATTTGGTTGCGCAAACTGCGGTAATCCCGTTCGTAGCTCTCCGTTAAGGAATGCTCGAAGTGTAAGGAATAACTCAGGATCTCCATACAGCTTTGCTATGATCGTGGTTCGGACCTCAGAAGACATGAAGTCCACTAGTTTGGCAACATTCATTGGCATTTTGCAGGGTGTAGGTCCTTGACTAGGAACTGGTGAGGATGGAATCTCATATTCCTCAATGGGATCAGGTATTCCTTCGTTAAACATCCTTTCCAACAAGAAGGGTGTATGCTCACTTTCTGATGTCCCGTCCTCACTCCCTTCTTGGATGATACTAGATATGGCTAACGGTCTATGGTTCATGTGGGGTGGATGAACTTGCGTGGGAAACACTGTGTCATGAATTTTGATATGCATGGGTTCTGGTTCTAGTTTCCTTTGAGTCTCCTCCACTAAACCTCTTAGATGTTTCACCTGCTTAATCTCGTCTACAGGGTTTGGGTACGTCCCAATCTTCTTTTTACGATTTTTCCCTTTTTGCCCCTGCGGTATATCTTGGGGGTCTTGGATTGGATTTGGAAACACTTGTGGTGTTTTCAGAGGCTCTTTATGATTTTCTCTTATTCGGTTTTCATTTGGTTCCATGTTACGGTTTTCTTTGTCGGTCTTTCCCTTTGTGGTATTGGTTCTAGTCTCCATTGTCTCGATTGAATCTAAATCATCCTCGAGGTCATTCATATACACGGGGTCATCTCCTGTTCCTATGTTTGTTTTGGAACTTGGCTTTGAATTTTCCATATTCTGCGACTTCTTCCTTCGTGTCTTGTTTTTCTTTGCTTGGATAATTGACGCGGTATCTCTCTCTTCGAGGATATGGCCTGGCCCTTGAAGCATGGACCGTGTAATCGCATAAGCGGGTGTGACGGGTGGCATTGGTGATGTCACACTAGCAATTTCGACCAAATTTAGGGGTGTGATTTTAGGCGCATTTGGGGTATAGGGGCATTGGGCAATCAAGTGATCTATGCCACAACGATTACATGTGAGTATTGGCATTGCAGACGTGCTCCCTTGATTCATTTGCATCTGTGCAGCATTCTTTTGCAGCCTAATAGGGCACTCCGCTACTCGATGTGGTCCACCACACTCGTAGCATTGAAGAGGTGGCCTCCTAGCCTGGGTGTTGATATTTTGACCTCTGGATGCGAGAGCAGCAGCTTGATAAACCGGCTTGACTTGCCCCCAACAATCTTCCATGTAGTAAATAGGACATTCTTCCAATGTATCAAGTCCGTAGGCAATACTAGTGTCTATTTCCTCCTCACAGCCATCTACATAAGCATTTGATGGCTCACAACCAACTTGGTTCATAGGGGCGACTCTTGGATGCGGGGGCTGCGGTCCTAGCACAGGAGGTGGTAGCGGTGTAGCTTGTACAACATTTTGAGATCTAGGGACCATGTGTTGCGGTAGTTGCTCAACAGGTGGAGTAGGCATCAATACAGGAGCTCGAGGCGCATCCGTCCAGGCTACAGGTGGTCTATTTGCCATCATACGTTTGATCATTAAACAATCCTTAGCTTGGTGACCATACCTACCACATGCGTTGCAAGTTCCATTAAATTTTACTCTAAACGTAGGGCACTCACTAGTGCTATGTGGACCTAAGCAAATGGAACACCATTGTTGCTTCCTTCTTGGATACATGTGACTATTTTGAGGGGGTCGATTATCCTTAAGAGACTCTTGGATTGCCTTGGTGAGGTCTGTCAAGAATGTCTCAAATACCTTTGGCTCATTGGCAATGGGCTTTGCAGTCATGGGTTCATACTCAATGGCTTGTGAGCTAGTGGATCTCGTGTCAGTAGACACCCTCATGCCTGCTATCATTAAGTTGTCCTCTAATTGGATTGCATTGGCAGTGACATCTTCCCAGGTTGTGATACCTCTAATCACTAGTCCATTATAGATTCCTTCATTCCTCAACCCTCGAATGAATCGATCAAGCAGTTGGTTATTGTTGAAGCGCTCATTTACAGGGCAGCGAGAGTTTAAGTGCTTTAGACGACTAATGAAGTCCCTTACTGACTCTCCTTCCTTACGTTCGGCCTTCTGTAGCTGAGATGCTACACCCCAAAGCACACCTTCTCGTATGTACTCCTTTAGAAACAACCTTCGAAGGGTAGGGTAGATTGTTTTCTCGTCCACCCTTAGGGTCCTATACCAATCTCCAGCCTTCCCACTTAATGTCAAGCTTAAGGCATTGCACTTATGTAGTTCGTTGCGTTCCCCTAAGGAATCACATACTTGTTCAAACACTTCAATGTGTTTCCTAGCATCTTCATCCCCATTGAATTTTTGCGTGAGTTTGGCAATTTGTACTGCCTTACTTCTAGGCTCTCTATCAGATGCATGACGCATATTTTCCGCGATAGATCGATCTATGGTTTGAGCAAAAGCTGCCAAGTCACCTATGTGAGGAGGTAGGGCCGGTGGAGGTACTCTTGGAATCATATGTGGGAGAGGGACGGGTACCGGTCTTGGCATATATGTGGATGATGCAGGATATGGAACATAACCGGGCATAGGTCCACTCGGATAAGAGCTAGGGAGCGGCACTCGAGGAGCATAAGCAAGTGGTACAATTGGAGGTGTGGGGGCCATGTGTGCATAAGGGGCTAGAGGCACATCCTGTCGAGGCCCCATATTAGGTACTACGACACTAGGTAGTGGCACTGCGCTAACCGTAGATGTCATCGGTACATTCTCTATCAGGCTTATCCCTGGAGTGAGCACTGGGTTTTCCTTAATAGAGGGTTGAGCCAAGTTAGGGAAGCTAAAGTTTTCGCTCGGAGGCTCAGATTGCATAGAGACCCCAGGTGAAATGACGTAAGATGGGTCCATGGGGCTCATTAGAGGAGTCTCCATTTGTGATAGAGTAGGCTGTTGAGCCTTGCTCGTATCCAGAAATCTCATGGGGCCAGTTGAGAGTATATTTACCCCTCGGTTTTGCCTTTCTGATTGAATAATGCCATGGATAACATTACAGATCATTTTCTGTTGATCTTCGATGCTCGTGGCACTAGAGGTGGATTGTACAATCTCTATCCATCCTACATGGTAGGCGTGGCCAGAGTGTAGATCCGTCAACACCTCAGTGTGGAGGTCGTATGTCCAATGATCATTAATGAACAATCCTTCTAGAGTCGACGTGTTAACGGTTTCTTGTGAGGTAGAAGCAATGTTGCTCCCCGTGGTTTTACTTGCCACCAACGGTACTCTAGAGGGAACTTCTGAAGGAGGCAGCTCAACAGGGCCTTCTTGGTAAGAAGTTGGTAGGATATCCACATGGACACTCTTTGGGGGTGTGGGGTCCACGTGCGATGTGAAAGGAGATTCCACTTCCCCAGCCCCTTCGCGTGCTTCATCTGCATCAGGTTCCGAGCGAGTAGCTCTACCTAATGTTTCCATGAAACGGCTAAACATACTAGTACTAGGCTGTGGAGCTTCGGGAGGTGCATGGCCTTCTCTCTCAGTGTTTTGGGTAGGGTATGCTTCCATGATTTCTGAGTCGGAGGAGGAATCACTAGCGGCTATTTTAGGGTCTTGGGTGGTGCTACCTTGTGTCCCCGCTGAGGGTCTAGAGCTTATCGTGGATGGGTAATGGGTGTCCGTATGAACAGAGGCACCCTCAATATGCTCGTGTTCTAGCACCCGCCCAGAGCGTAAGTGCATGTGCTTTTGATACCCTAAGGTGTCAAAAAGCTGCTCTAGGAGGCTTTGTGACTAGTTTTTAGCGTGTTTTTTGTTTGTTTTTTTTGCTAGATTTTTTAGAGCGTGTCGTGGAATGGGCCGTGTGATAGCTCGAAACGAGCGTATCGGTCAGAGGGTCGTGCCGTGCTTTACAGCCCTCTGTTTGGTCACTCTATGCCCTCGGAATCCCTAAAACTGTCAATTTCCAGTAGGGAACTAGGCCCAAACTAGAAAGTCTAAGGGTGCAAGTGGGAAGAGAAAGGAGGAGAGTGGAGGACTTGTCCCACATGCTCTCATTCTCTCTTGAGGGAGTAGGGTATATATATAAGAGTGAGTCTAGTATATATCATAAGACTGAGGACTGGGGCCTGGGCCTGGGCCTGGGCTTGGGCTTGGGCTTGGGAAAATGATCCCGATCCCGATCTATCTTTTATACAAACCAACCCGTCCGTTTTAAGAGTCACGTTTTTTATTTTCGAAAAATTTCGCCGCCCGCTCTCTCGCGTTTTTTTATTTTCAAAATTTAACCTTTTTTTTGTGCAGAAAATACAGAAATTGAAAACGCAGGTATGCAAAAGATGCAAGAAATTGCAGAAAAAAACACAGAAATTGCAGGAAAAAACGCAGAGATTGCAGAAAATGCAGAAATTGAAAACGCCAAACTTGAAAATGCAGAAATTACGAAAATTGAAAAAACGCAGACAATAACAGAAATTGAAACTTGACAGCAAATGCAGAAAACGCAAAAAACAGAAATCTCCACACACTCCTTCCCTGCCTTTCCTATGATAGAAATTGCACCACAAGGAAGCGTAAAGTGCTAACCGAGCTTAGTGTAGGGCATATCCCCGGCAGCGGCGCCAAAAATGTGCGCTCCTTGCCGCACTGTCGAAGCAAGGAACTTGCCAATACACCGTGTGCGAGCCACAAACGGCTCCAAGCACACAACAAGCCTAAACTAGCAAGCTCAAGAAAACAAAGGGTGTGTCACTCACCGCTCTACGCTCGCCTTCGTGGTGGATTCCTCGCCGCGATGAAGAAGAAGCTGCAGTCGTGCCGCGCTCAACCGCTTCGCCGCCGTCGTGCCTTCGTAATGCTCGATCGCACACACACTCTCCCTCTCTCTCTCTCTCTCTCACACACACACACACACAAGGAGGTGAAGAAGAAGAAGATGGAGATGGAGCAAGAGCACTCTTCAATTGCACAAATGAGAGAATGAGTAAAAATTAGGTTTAGTTGGCTTTTATAGGAGCTCACCCCATTCACACTTGGGCGCCCATGCTTAGCCAACTAACCCCTTGAATGTCCAAGTTAAAGTGCGCCTCTCATCGGCGATCACTCTACCTTTCCCTATTGGACCGACAAGCCCGGTACCTGACTCTAAATAATACAACGTTTATAGATCATAGGGTGTCCGTGTGCCGTGAGGGTTAACACAATATGAGGACAAAAGATTGTAATGCAGTGCACACAAGAATCACAGGTCTTGCAAACAACCAAAGGCACTCGTGTGTGAAAGAAGAAACTACAGAATCTTGAAACATTGAAGGTAGGCTCTCGCGGCCTTAAGAAAAGAATTCAAGCATTGAGGTGAGCATTGTAAATTGTATAATTGATTTAAACTAATCTAAGTTTTTGCTTATGTTAGTTATGATTTCTTTGTAGAGATTCTATCTATCCAGACAAAGAAAACATAGACCCAAAGGCCAAAGTAGGAAAGCAGTTAAAGCCATTGATAACTAGTGGTCTTGCAAAGGATATAATGCATGACAAAAAATTTAAGGTTTTGCAACGGGGTGTCGTTGACAGATTCATTTCAAAGAATGCAGTTCCTAACAAGAAAATACAGGGTACATTGGACTCCCTTGGCGTTAGTAAAAGAGGTTACTCAGCTATTCAACAATCTATCTCTCCCATGTTTGTGAAGAAGGGAATAAAGTCTAACCTTTTACCAACAACTTCAAGTGTTTGGAAGGAAAGAATACAGCTCAATAATGAACAAACCGAATTCATTGGATGTCCATTTCATATTCAAGATATTTATAGCTCACAGGGAACTATTTTCACTTATGATGAGTACAACAATATCTTCATGGACCTGACTTTGTTGCAAACTAGAATGGTAGAGTTCTACAATATCACATTCGAAGAGACAGGTGGCGTTCTCCATTTTGTTTTGAAGCTAGATGAGTGTAAGATTCTTAAAGAGAAGAATCTAGAGCTAGTTACAATCACATTAATGAATATGGCTCTTTCCAAATGTCCCACTGATGACCATTCATACTTCAGTGTTCAATTAGAAACAAACATATGTGGCTTGGTGCATTTCAGGTAATCCAGTTATTTCCAATTTTGCAGCTCTAGCAAGCCCTCTATTGTACATAAATTCTAGATTTATTTTTTGTATCTCAAAAGGAATAATCTTGTAGGTAAAGAAAGAAGACCATGACATTTTATTTTGGGTGTTCCATCAAGCCCCTGTTCCAGATATCATTGATAGGAAAATGAATCAAGGAGAGGTACTGGTTGTAGATGGGAGAGAAGACTTTCAAGTTCAATGGAATCTTGTAGGTGATCTCAAAACACTGAAGTGTATGTATAATTATGGAATGGGTGCCATGGCAAAGTCTCCATGCTTGTATTGCATGGAGCCTGCAAAGGTGATGGAACCAAAGTGGTGGTGAAAGGCTCCTACTCGTCACAATCAAGACTCTAATTTCTGACCAGTTTTGGACATACCACTTGTTAATGTCCATATTTGTACAAGGCATGATCTCTGCCAAATTGTAGAGAAGTTGGTATATATGTACATTGGGTTTTCTTGGAAAATCAAAAAGTCAGCTAAATGACAAGTCTCTCTGCAGGCTTTCGAACTAATTTTGTCAAATATTGGTCTACATGGGGGCAATGTGAAAATCCAATGGAATCAAAAAAGGTCAACTAATGAGAAAGATGTACCTTGCAAACCATCCATAGGTGGGGTCAAGGCACACCTTTTCTATCTAAACCTCAAGGTATGAAAGATGTGAAGCTAACAAAGCGAGGGAGAGTTTATCACTCTACCTACATTAGCAAAGTTGAGTATAATTTCATTTAGTAGTGAAAGACCAAGAGCCAACAACTCGCAATGCAAAGGGTGATGTGTGCCTTCCATTGACACGTTATTTCAAATGTGTGACAATGATGATTGGTCGTAGGATAATCTCAGCAAGTTTAAACGTAACCTTCAGCTACTGAAAAAATCCTTCAAGACAGCATGGACTGACACTCAAATTACTCATTACATGGTATATTCGAAGCACCTCAGATAGTCTTAGTACTAAATTTGTGTTTAAATTTATAAATAAATTTCTTGTTTTGCAACACATTATTTTTAATCATTTACCATACTTCAACCAAAAGTATGGGAATCCAGGTATATGGAGCACCCACTACAAGAGGTTGTGTGCTCTTGTGACGCTGTTAGAGACGGAAATACATTGGGTTTTTATAACCCCCGACGTCGCTACGAGAGCGTCGCTATAGGCGTCGCTATATAGCGACGCATATAGCGACGTTTACACAGAAGACTATAGCGACGCTCATAGCGACGCTACAGAGCCATAAATAGCGACGCTTATAGCGACGCCCGAGAGAATTTTTTTTTGGTGGCAGGGCATTGAATGCCCTGCCACCCATCAACCATATTGTACTTGATTCACTTTTTGAAAAAAGTGCAAAGGTAGATAATAGACCCAAAATAGTCACCCACAAGACTCATTGTTTGCAAAATTGACAATTGTACACATCATAGGCAAAATGAATTGATTGGCAAATGTAATAATGACAATTGTACAACATCATAGGCATTAAGAATTGATTGGCAAAAGGAACTGCGGTGAAAAATGTAATAATATACATGGTTCAAAAAGACGTATAAAATCCGTCTCATGATACATAAGCTATGAGAAACCCTAAACTAATGCTATCTAGCTACGGCTAAACTAACGTCGTCTAGTCAGACGTCTCATCGGGTCCAAGCGGCGTATCTGTCGGATTCTGCAAAAAAAGACAATAAGACAACTTTCAGTAAGTATAAACATATAACGACATTTATAAAACAATACAAAAAATAAAAAAGAGTAAACCCTAATACTAACCATGCCGCCGCGAGAACTGAGAATGTCCATCAGGGCGTTTAAGCCCTTCCTGCCTGCGTACTCGCGCTCGTACGGTGTGGGATCACGTCCTGTCATCGACCACTGTCAAAACATACAAAGATTTCATTATGTTAGAACTAAAAAACTCATAAACCCTAAACTATCGAACATGCATAAAGAGCAATGTGAAAAGACTTACAAAATCGGCCTCAAATGATGCCCATCCACCGCTCCCCAAGTGGTGCGAGCTCCCTGACTCTACTCGCGCTCTGGCTGCATCCTTTTGTTGCTTCCACATGTCGGGATTCTTGCGCGCTGCTTTCTTCGCATTCTTCCAATCTTCTTTGGCCAGCCAATCTGGCCTGTTCCACCCATTCTTGATTGCTTTTTGCACTTCGGAACGCTTGTGTTTGCAGTATTCGCGCATTCGAATCTTCATCAGGTCTTCATTGAAGCGCTGATCCCGTGTTGGAACGGGAAACTCATCATGAAGTATGCTGATGACTCTGTTTTTTAAATCACTTGGTACTTCACTCCATTTTTTTAGTATGTAGTGTCTAAACAGCTGAGAGCAAAGACCACGCATGCGCGAGATCACCTTCTTGCCGTCATCATCCATGATGATGCCGTCGCTGATGTCGACGGAGTAAGGCAAGCCCTCTGGCCGGTGACGCGTGAACCTGGGTGTCCCGGCAGGGGTCTCTAGCGGCGTGTCGATGGGGGTACGGACGTCAGGTGTCTCCACCGGCGTCTGGGCCCCGAAGCGAGGAGTGTCGAGTGGGGTGGCTCCTGGCGGAGTAGGTAGAGGTGTGTAGCTTCTAGGAACAGTCAGTCGTGCAAAACCTGGCGTAGATGGCGATGCTGTGGCTGGTGTGGGGGCGGGCAAAGAAGGGGAGGGTAAAGAGCCTCGTCGAACACGAGGCGGTGTGGAGGCATCGGTGGTGGAATCCCCACAACAACCGCCACCGCCACCACTAGAGCGCCGGTGTCTAGACGAGTGTGAAGCTCGTCTCGTCGACGCCGAAGCTTCGGAGCGCGCCGAATGCTCCAAAAGAGAGGGAGATGCGGATGGTGTAGGAACGCGCGATGATGCGCCAGAGCGATGACGCTCCACGTACCACTGTCTCTGCTGCGGTGACAAAGAAGAAAGAAACTCCTCATCATCCATACCTGCATTAAACACACGAATATTTAAACTTAATATTGAATGAATAGAGTAGACAATGACGCAAAGACCATTAAATACAATGACGTAATGACGCATATAAATACAATGACGCAATGAATTGAGTGATAGAAGAGGCAAGTCGAAAACTCAGAATTTTCAATCAAAAGATGTGAGCGCGAGTAGAAAAGAGCGTTATACACCATGGAAGGTACTTAGAGAGCCAGAGCTTTTACAACACGGAGCAAAATTGTTCAAATACAATATTTGTGGCTTTAAGAGATCTCTCTCTCATCCTCGCATAACTCAGCATAACTTCCTATATCTATATAGAGCTCTCCGTTTAAACACATATCCTCTGTTTCATTTTGTAGCTCCTCTGCATGCACCCCATATAGAGTAGTAGCATCTTGATGCTCGTCTGGCACCACCGCAGTGGCTTCTGATTGAGCATCTTCTCTGATCTCCTCCATTGATGTCGTTGTGATTGGCACATGGTAGCCTTCATACGTCCTTGCACTACGAGGGGCTACCTCTATGACGTACCACCAGTTTGATGTAGACTTTGTAGGATGAAATATTACCTGCCAGAGCCACATAACTTACATGAGAGCTTTCAAGCACATAACTTGTAAAAGGGGGATGTTAACTATTTATATACTTACTTGTTCACAATGCTCAGGTAGTACGAAAGTGTCTCTTAGGTCAGTCCATTTCTTAGTAGAATCCACCTCAAGAAAACCAGACTCTCCTCTACGCACAATAGCGTTGCGACCCTCCATGATTATCTTGAACCATTGCACATCGAACAAGTCGACAAAAAATCCTCTGTAATCGATCCTCAAAATCTCTTGCAGCGTGCCGAAGTAAGTGAGTTCCTCCACCACAGGATCTGCATCAGAGGAACGTCGTCGACTAGACTGTTCAAATTTTGCCATGATTCCACAATCTTGAGTAAAACGCTTTTTGTCGATTCGTTCCACCCTAAAATGTCGACCTTTACACCATGCTGCTGTGTATGACTTATAATACAACGAACAAAGATTATGAGTGGCCGTTCAAACGTTTATAAATAAAGTCACTTGCTAGTCGTACATTGCAAACTTACCTTGGTCGCGCAACCCCGAGAGTACTCCCACTCTTCTTCAGTCACTTCGTCACCGCATTGTTGTGCGCTTTTCAATTGGTTGTGCAACCATCTTAAGCTCATGAAGGTTGGTAGGCTCTCCAGAACCGCTGGATAGTGCATCGGTGGTCGTCTTCCCCGTCTCCACTCGATTCGTGCCCTTTGTCGCTCTTGCTTTGCATCCTCATATTGTGAAATCCACTTTTGCATCACTGGATTTTGAAGCATGCAAAATCGGTTGATTTTAGCCTCTAGATCTTCCGTCATCTTCTTCTCAACACCGAGATTGCACATGACAATCCGAGATATGCGCTCATCATCTATGGTTCTCCATAGCGTGTCCCGGGATTTATCAAATCCGTCTAGCCACTCTCCAATGTACACTAGGGACTCTGATACCAACCAACCTTCTGCCATGCTACCCTCCGGACGTGCCTTTTGACGCACATATCCCTTAAGCGTTTTCATGAAACGCTCTAAGAAGAACATCCATCTGGAATGAACTGTGCCAACTATTTCCACCTCATCAACTATGTGAACAAGAAGATGCACCTGAATGGTTAGCATGGTAGTAGGAAAATGTTTCTCAAACATGCACACAAGCTCCGCAGCATTTAGTTTGGCGAATGGTATGGAGTCTACGTTGATCTCCTTTTGTGAGATCCATTGCACCAGCTTTGCAAGTTTGTAGATTGTGTTACGGATGTCGAGAGAAAAACATCCCTCAATGGCAACCGGTAAAATGAACTGTAAAGTATGTGCAGCAATGATATTAAAGTCCACATTTTATGCAATGATATTAAAGACCACTATGAACGTACCTGACACATTTTATGCCAATCGTGTGACTTCAAACCGGTAAGCTTTCCTTCTTTAGTAAAACACGTTCGGAGCGAGTGCATTACGCCAGTGGGGGTCCGCAAAGATCGAATGGCCTCTTTTACTTTGCGTTCTTGGGCTCCTGTGAAAATCCATGGTGCTTTAGGGAGTTTTATCGATCCATCAGACGCTGTTTGCGGCGAATATTGCTCCATACGATCCACATTTCTAAGGTCAACTCTGGCTCCCAAAGTATCTTTCTTGCCGGTCAAATGGTCCCATAGTAGATTACCCACATTCTTGAATATGTGCATTGGATCGAGCAAGTGATTGATCATGAGTCGGGGCCAGTATGGTAACTCGTACCATAGAGATAGTCTCTTCATCCCTGGAGGCAATCCGTCATCGCACATCTCCTTCTACTCTAACCATGCTTGTGCAGACATCCTTGGTGGCTCTCTTCCCAAAAAGCCATCGCGTAACACATGATTCTCTGGAAGATACGCTTGATGACCTTCGTAGATTTGCTTCTTCAGTGAGGGTGCCCTACGTGCATTCAGTCTAGGTCCACATGTGATACATGCTCTATATCCGCTTGTTTGAAGCCCTGCATGTATACACATGATAATAGATCAACTATGGGAAAAAGCAATATTTACAGTGTCTGAGTGAGGAGTGTCAATAGATCACCTGAGCATTCTGTTAGCCCGGGATAGTCATGCATGGTCCACATTAGAATGCCTCTGATCAAAGCATTCCGTCGTCCTGTGTGTCGGCTCATATCCACCACCTCTATGCCAATCCACAATTGTTGTAGCTCTTCCAATAGTGGACGAAGATACACATCCATATTCCCCACTTTATATCGCCCTGGCACAATCAAGCTTAGCCATAGGTGCCCCTTCTTCGTAGTCAACCACGGGGGAATGTTGTAGTTGACGATGACAACGGGCCATACACTGTAAGATGTTGATCTTTGACCAAATGGATTTACGCCATCCATAGCCAGGCCTAAGCGCAAATTTCAAGCTTCCCTGGCAAAATCAGACCATGTTCCATCTATATGTTTCCAGGCTGCGCAATCTGCAAGAATTCGTAGCACACCATCCGAAGATTTATTCTCCTCATGCCATGATGCTAGGGCGGGCATGGACTTACATTCGAAGAAATGCTTGATGCGAGGAAGCAGAGGAAAATGTCGCAAAACCTTTTGTGGAATTTTTGTCCCGTGGAGATCTACTCGATATCTTTCGGAATCACATTTCGAACACTTCTCCATGTCTGTGTATTCCCCTCTGAAAAGAATGCAGTCATTAGGACAAGCGTGGATAGAATTGTAATCCATCCCCAAGTTTCGCAAAATCTTTCTTGCTTCATCTTGGGAACCTGGCATCACATTGTCAGCTGGTAGTATGTGCTCTTTCAGCAATCTACACAACATAAAAATATGATACAGTCATGTAAAAATCTATCAGATCATTGTACATTTAGAGTTCTATTAAAGTAAACTAATTGTAATAGATCACCTGAAAAGCGCTGTGACGCTAGTGTCACTCCATCCAAACTTTGCCTGCATGTTGAGAAGAACCAGGAATGCTTTCAATCTAGACATACGTGCTCCATTATACAATGGCGTATCGGCTTCACTTTTCATATCATCATAGATAAGCCTTTCTGAATCCATGATCGTCTCGATCATTTCATCAATCTCGGGCTCAAACATTGCCTCGTTGGGAATGTGCTCTGCATGATCATCCCCCGAGCTGTCAGAGGCTACATCTTGTGGCCTCACATATGCTGCTTGACCAAAGCGCCTGCGAACACGTCTATTGGGTTGCAAGATTGCTTCTTGTTGGCCAGCGTCAGAGTCCGACGAGTTATAATTGGCAACAACTCGATCTATAATAGATGGATCGAACTCGCCAAATTCGCGAACGTGCTGCAAAGAAACACGTCTTGTCCGTCGCACAGCATGCTTGCATTGATTACAAGGACATAAGACCCTCGTTGAGAGATAGGTGTTTCGGTTGGACGGTCCCACATCCTCGTCGCTACTCATAATGAGGATAAAAAACTTATAACCTGGACAACAAATTTAATATTCTATTGTCATTCTTCGTCTTATCTCTCTCTCTCTCTCTCTCTCTCTCTCTCTCTCTCTCTCTCTCTCTACCTCACATTCTCTAGTCATGTCCAATCCCCGCACACCTCGGTCTAGAGGTGCACGGAGATCAGAACCACCGGGTTATAATCTCGTCTTTATTGGTCAATACCTATATTTGTGGGTACAAGAAATCTACACACCCACGTCTACATGATACTGCATGTAGTGGACAAAACCCCTTTGCCTCTTCTCTAGCTGTAGCACTTCACTTCATCTTAACATCTTTTCACAGTAGATCTTTTCACTGTTCGTCTAACTCTAAACCCTAAACCGTAAGTAATTCTTGCGTGGACTCGATCTAACGTAAATAAGCGTAAATCTAAATAAACGTAAATCTAACTAAAAATAAAGCTAAATCTAATTTAACGTAAGTCTAATGACTAGAGGTTGTCTAGATGGTCATTGTGTCGGGGATGTAGTGACTCTTGCCGCCCTGAAGATCCACCTTCTTCCCTATCTTCTGAAGACATTTCACCAGTACTTTTGGATCAACGGAGCCCACCATGAGTGAAGGCAGCAATACCCTATATTCCATTGAGGGCTTTCTTCACCCGCTTCATGCAGGCATCGCAGTCTATGGAGACCTAAATCTAATCTAATATAACGTAAATCTAAATCTAGCTTAAATAAACGTAAATCTAGTTAAAAATAAACCTAAATCTAATTTAATGTAAGTCTACATATAACCTAATCTTTAACGTCTTTTAAGATAGTTTCCTACGACGTTATAACTCTCTTCTTCTTGTGTGTGTGCGCGTGTGTGGATGTGTGTGCCAATAAAAAGAGATAAATGGTATAAACTTTCTATCACCCATGCCAAGTATGATAGATTGATTATGCCATTTCCCTCTTGAATAATAGGTCTTGAGTTCAACTCCTCGTCGGCTAGATCTTTAGGTCTTTTAATTTTAATTAGTTTCCTACGAAGTTAAATTAGTTTCTCTCTCTTTCTCTCTCAATGTGCGTGCGTTTTTTTGGATCGTATGCATGTTTTCTCTCTCTTTTCCTCTCTCAATGTGTGCGTTTTTTGTTTATGCATGTTCTCTCTCTCTTTTCCTCTCTCAATGCGTGCGTTTTTTGTTTATGCATGCTCTCTCTCTCTCTCTTTTTCTCTCTCAATGTGTGTGTGCATTCTTTGTTTATGTATGTGTGTGTGCGTTTTTGTTTTTGTTTGTACTCTCTCTCTCTCTCTCTCTCTCTCAAAAACACTATGTGTGTGTGTATGTGTGTGTGTGAGAGAGAGAGAGAGGGAGAGAGAAAGAGGGGAAGGGAACATGAGAATGAGGAGAGGGAAGGAGCATACCTGGCTCTCCTTCCTCTCCTCGTGTGTGTGTGTGTGTGTGTGTGTGGAGAAGAAAAAGAGAGAGAGAGAGAGAGAGAGAGAGAGAGAGAGAGAGAGAGAGAGTGAGGGAGAGCGTTACCTGCTCCTTGCTTGAGGGCGCCGAAAAACTCAGATCTGAGATCTGAGTTTTTGGGCGCGCTCGGTTATTTTTTTACCCCAGCCGGCGTCGCTATGAGTGTCGCTATAAGCGTCGCTGTGTGAGCGTCGCTAATATGAAGAGCCTCTTGTAGTGACCCAGGGCCTGGAGAAGTCTCATTACATGGCTAGAAATGCCTACTTTAGACACACACATCATGGAGGCTCTCAAAATAAGGCAAACAGTTCAAAGGAGTTATTTCAATGGTTTTATTACAAAATCATTCATGCATGTAACAAAAGCAAGTAGTGTTCTCTTCAGTAACCGTACAGGCAATCAGACACTTGCAACTTCATAAAAGAAAGCAAGCAGACGCATTCAACAACTCAAGTGCTCTTGAAAGTCAAATGAGCTGGAGGGAGACAATGCAATATGCCAACCATCGGTGGAACAAGAGAATTAGAGTTTAGATGATCGGATATACCACAAATGCCTGTAGAATTAAATTCAATATGTACCACAACTATTTGAACCTTCTGATGATTTGCAAATATCATTTGGAACCTCGCCCTTGTATCTGATCATTAAATGTTTGCCATACTCTAAGAGTTTAGTAGGTTTTTCTTTCCCTAAAGATAATGCCATTGTTGTGTATGTGTAGTAATATGTTGCATGGCCCCCAGTATATCCTGGTGAGTAACCAAAACATTTTCTCCCAAAAACCTTGTTGACAAGGATAACTTTGCTAGCATTTTGTGGCAGCATTGGACCACCTAAGAAGCGAGATAATGTCTTGAAAGCATAGGTAGTAGTATTCCCCTCTTGTGACATTCCGTTGTGGAAGATTAGGATGGCTACCTCACATAAACTAGGAAGATATTGTCATAGAGCTGCATCCCTACCACGGAACTGTCTATGACGATGAAGAAAGTCGTCCTTTTCAGCAATCCATGACTGTAAACAAAAGAAGTGTTTGTGTATGTGAGAGAGAGAAAGAGAGACAGAGATCAAGGGGGGAGCTGGGGGGGCAGGATTTTATACCATGAAACTCTCATCTTGCAAAAAAAGCTCATCCTTCCATAGGTTGACTGATCCGGTTGACTCCTGGGCCGGTCGCTTACTAGTTGATGGCTTGAGATTATTTCAAATAGTTTGAAATGTGGCTTCATCAGGAAGGCTTCCTTTATACTTTTCTACCTTTTCAAAGCAGAGTTTAAGGCAGTCCAGTGGGTTACTGGATATCTCCATTGCCTTGTCATCCTGTCATCTGAAACAAATCCATTCCTCTTCTCCTGATACTTGGACATAGTGGCCAGTGCAAATTCCTCCCGCAAATAAAAAAGACTTTGTATATCATGAAGGAAAATGTATGACCTATCTCAAAATTTAAAATCTTGCACTCCTGGTAGCATTAAGGTGGCTTTCCACTCATTGAAATCTGACACATCTAGAGGTAGCTTGATATCTGAGGTTTTCACTGAGAGAAGATTGCTTTGTTCCACTTGTTTTGCTTCTTCTTCAAGATCAATGGACTCCTCTATCTCCGTCACTTCAATATATTCCTCATCCTTTTCCTCTTTTTCATCTCTTGGTAAATCTTGTTCCTCCATGACCTCCTTAGGATTTTTTATAAGACTTGTAAATAATCCATTTAAAAATATTAGAAATGCAAAGGATTCTTGAATCAGCTTGCACTCCCATTCATGTAAGCTGCACCGATGGGGTCTGTACACAAGAGGAAGCTGATTATACTTCTTGTAAAACTGTCTTTTAGGATCACAATCTTTTAAATGGACTACCACCATTTCACCAACATTAACCCTACCCTCTTGAGTTTGAAGCTCATACTTCTCTTGTTCTAGCTTCAAGTGTTCACTCTGTTCAGCTATAAACACATCAAGATTAAATGAAGCATTGAAAATGCAGGAGACCAAGTCAAACTTATCATCAGCCCCAGACGAAACTGCAAAATCTAAAAGCCTTTCATCAATCACTGTAGGGTCTTCATAAATAACTGACTCTTTTTTCTTTGGGATTGTTGCAACTCATTGGGCACTCTACACAGTAGGTGCTGAAAAATCCACATCTCTCTTAAGTGAGTTCAGTAAAGTAAATTTTGGAGTAGAAGGGGACTCCATCTCGACAGATGAATCTGTCTCAGGCACCTCCAAACTCATGGCAGGATCTGCACTAGATATATCAATGTGTTCAGTGAAGTCTACATTCCTCTTCATTGAAGTTTTTAACAGTTCCGGCAGTCTTTTCGGAACGTTTTCTTGGCCAACGATGCGCTCGGGATCTATGTTTTGCCTCTTCCTCCTATGAGTTCGTAATTCTACCATTTATTTCATACTCAGAAAAATAAGTTTCTTCAAACATAAATAACAAGAAGAACACCACATGAACATATAAGTTTTGAACAAACAATAGGTAGGTATCTCACAATTATTTCCAACTAATCATATACACAATAACACAAGATTATTAGCGTGTTTGCATCCTTTGATAGAATGTAAAATAGCTTTATTGTTGTGAAGAGAAAAAGCCAATCAAGTGGATCACGGCACACGGAACACATAAAAAGAACTCCACAATACTATTGGCATGCCGTGATCCAGATGATTGGCTTTTATACAAAGTAATAGCTACCAAAACATCAAAAAATTTAATACTCCAAAAAAAAAACCTTTGTACAATTTCAACAGTGGATCACAGCGCGCGAGGTACATAAACAAACCTTCAAAACAATACTGGCATGCCGTGATCCAATTTTGGTTGGTGAAATCTTAAATAGTCTATTACTTTTCGAAGCACAACTCGTAGACACAACTAAACTAATGGACCAAATGAAAGTGAAGAGATTGCCTTTACCTTTTTCAGAACTAGACATTTCTCTTGGAGTAGAGATTCAAGGAATGGAAATGTTGTTGGTGGTCTTCACGCTTTTGATTAATGCACCTTGTAGGAGACAGAGGCCTTTTTAACTCTCTCTCTCTCGCTCTCTCTCTCTCTCTCTCTCTCTCTCTCTCTCTCTAGCCTCTATCATCTTCTCGATGTCTGTATTTGCTTCTCCAATATGATTTCTCTTCTTCCCTTTACTAAGTTACTCTCTCTCTCTCTCTCTCTCTCTCTCTCTCTCTCTCTCTCCCCTTTTCATACAATAATAGACTTTACCGTTAGCGTTTTTAATGAAGCACGCCAACTTGCAATAAATGGCTGGTACGACCACAATAAATAGTTTTTTACAATCAAAAAATACGTGTACTATTTATGGTAACAAATGCACTTTTGGATTCATGATAAGAGAGAGAGAGAGAGAGAGGGAGAGAGAGTTCCATTATTGTCCTTGGAGGTCAAATATGACCTATGGAGCCAAATGAACATGTCATGTGGTGTGAGTGGAGGTCATAGGTGACTCTTGATGCTCAAAAATGGCTAAAATGAGCGTCGCAATAGAGAGTCCACATCGTGGTTGGGAGAGGAAGGTATGTAGGGAGAGCTCATGGCTGAATATATGGGAAAAAGAGGACCTAATGTGGTCAAAAGCCTAGCACTCAAGTAGTGTGTGGTACTCATTCTCTCGCACTTGACGAGGGCATAAGGTACAAAGTCAATGAGACTTTTCACCAATGCCCTAACGTCGTGTCTCATAGCATAGAGAATAGGAGCTAAGAGGAATGGAGGCAATGGTGCGGATCGCACTCAACGGAATGGGCTCAAGGATGTAGGGATGGGTTCGGTTACCTCGTTCCGAGAAGAAGAGAGATTTGTATTTTGGGGCAACTTGTGTGGTGTAATGGCTGAAGCGAGAACCTCTGGATTTCTCCCAAGCCGTGATACATTGGCATTGTAAGAAGGCCTCATTAACTTGGCAGTCGATCGACGCATCCTTGACCAAGTGACATGCATTCCATCTTCCAAACCATTTCTTGATGTCAAGCATCCACCCCGAACTTAGTATTTTGCTCTTGCATGTCTTTTGGACCTTTTGACTTGCTTCATATGCGATTCTAGGAAGTCGATGCAAAGGGCTACTTTGTGTATTAAGCATGTACTCCACCACCCGTTGCATGCCCAAGACCTCAATGGGAAGCAATCCGGACTCAAGAAGTAAGAGCATGTAGGGTGTTTGTGTCTTGACTTGGAGAAAGTTGGTGAGAAAATGCTTTTGAACATTCTCAAACTCTTTCCAAAAAGACCTCCTAATGCTTCCACCCCACACCTCCACTCCATAAAGAAGCACCGGTGTCACCAATGTGCAAAGAAGTACTTTTTGAGAGCTCAACACTTGATCCCTCCAGCATTTTACATGTTCTCAAATGCATAATAAAACCTCTTTCCGGCTTCCAAGCGACGCATTGCACAATCCTTCCATTTATGATTGGATAGAACCTCAAGGCCAAGGTACTTGAAGTGATCTACCACTTCAAGTTGCTCATTGTTGTATACAATGCATGGATTTTTGTCATTGAGGGTCTTTACAAGCATAAGCTTGGTTTTGGATCCATTCATAATCAGCTTGCTATGTAGGCAAAATCATTCCAAGACACTCATAATCTAAGCTTTTTGTGCATCTTCTAAGGTATGTGCCAAGAGCACTACATCATTGGCATAAAGAAAAAGCATGATACCGCATTTTTTATCTTAACCTCTTCTATACCTTCTTGCTGCATAAAATCAAGAAGCATGCATTCCAATTCATCAATGTGTAGCCCAAAGAGGGTTGGGGAAAGTGGGCATCCTTGTTTGACACCAATGGTGCTTGCAAAAAATTCTGAAATTCCATCTCTCATATGTAATCAACGTATCACTTTTTGGTAGATGCGAAAGACTGCATGCATAAATTCTCTCGGCACTTGAAGGCTTTGCATACGTCTCCAAAGATTTCCTCGTGTACCATGTCAAAAGATTTTTTGAAATCCACAAGCAACAATACAACTTTTTTCCTTTTAATCGAGACGCTTCCATAAGAACTCGAAGAGTGACAAAGTGATCAATAGTGCTATGATACTTTCAAGAACCTGCTTGGCCAAGCACACGTTTGCCATTCTTTTTAGCCCATTCACTTATCTTCATCTCCTTGATACATCCAAATAACTTTGCCATCAAAGAACCAACCATTATAGTGCAATAGTTGTTCACATTGTTTACATATCCTCCTTTTTGCAAAGGTTTGATCCAATTTGCACTCCAATCATGAGGCATGCCATGCTGAAGTGCAAGGTTAAACATATCGCATATCCAATATCATGTTTTCTTGCTTGTCCATTTAATCATTTCAGCCTTGACACCTTGAAGGTCCCCTGCCTTGCCCAAGTAGCAAGTTTCTCAAGCGCGTGGCATACATCTTCAATGGTAAAGAAGGGAGACATAAATGGAACAGAGCTACAACACTCCATCTTATCAACATTGGGTTTCTCATAGAGGTTCTTGCAATACATATACATCCTCAAGAGTCAAGTCACCAAAGCTCTCAACACGCTTGCCTTTTAGATTTCGCCAAAACTTGCCACATGCATGCGCTTTTTCTTGCACTAAAAGAAGTTTTTTTTTGACTTCCCACCTTCTCCTCTTCTTTTGAACAAGTGGTTTGTATGTGTGTGAACATTCCAGTAAACTTCCTTGTCTTTGCTTGCATCCAATCTTAGCAAGTATTTTCGGGCTTGACTACATTCCATGTCAAACCAATTCTTCTTGGTGCTACCCTTCTTAGACCTTTTGCAAGACATGTGTTTCACCAAAAATCATTCCTTCGCACAAGAGAAAATTACTTCTTTGAAAACTTTCCACTTGCATTCTAATGTTGGGCTCTCTTGATGCTCTATCATGCTTAACATTTGGTCCACCATATCAGCATGTATAAGTGCTTGTTTGAAGTCTAGACGTAGGTAGAAATGATTCACATCATGATTGGAGGCTACATGCTCGAGCCGTTTACCACACTTGACGTCAATACATAACATCCTATGATCTGATTCCGGATTCCATTCACCAAGTGTAAAGCTTTGTATGCATTCTATAGTGGCTTCCGAGAACAACATATAGTCATTCACACTATCACCATTGTGCTTTCTACATGTAAAGTCATTGGTGCCTTTCCATAGAGATACAACATTTGCAATGAGCATTCCAGTACTATTACACATATGTAGAAGTGACTTTCCATAGTGATCCAATTCTTTTGCATCATTAGAACTTCAAAGAGTGAGAGTGAGCAAGCGAGCGAGAGAGAGAGAGATAGAGAGAGCGAGAGAGACCTCCGAGAGAGAGAAACCTAAGCAAGGAGACGACCTGTGTGTGTGTGTGTGTGAGAGAGAGAGAGAGAGAGAGAGAGATAGAGAGAGAGAGAGAGACCTAACCTCCAATACAACCTCTGCAACCAAGGCTCAAAGCTCCTTCATGCGTTTTCAATCAACTCAAAAACACATAGAGGAATCCGCCTCGTATACTCATTTCAAACCACTTCTATCCATCAAGAGAGGTATTTCCTAAGTTTTTTTTGATGTAGAAGAGATAGAGAGAGAGAGACAGAGAGAGAGTTTCTCAGTGTTTGTTGGGTTTGAAAGAGGAGTACACAGAGGGAGAGAGAGAGAGAGAGAGAGAGAGAGGGAGAGAGGGAGAGAGAGAGAGAGAGAAAGAGATGGTAGTCATAGTTGGACCACGGCACGCGAAGGACTATTTTCTATACGCAATTCTGAGTGCATGTGCCGTGATCCATACAAAGAGAGAGAGAGAGAGAGAGAGAGAGAGAGAGAGAGAGAGAGAGAGAGAGAGAGAGATAGTTCTATTATCATCCTCGGAGGTCAAAATAACCTATGGGACCAAATGAACATGTCACGTGGTGTGAGTGGAGGTCGTAAGTGACTTTCGATGCTCAAAAATGGTTGAAATGAGCGTCGCAATAGAGAGTCCAATCGTGATTGGGAGAGGAAGGTATGTAGGGAGAGGTCATGGATGAGTATATGGGGAAAAAAGTACCTAATGTGGTCAAAATCTGAGTAGTCAAGTAGTGTGTGGTACTCACTCTCTCACACTTGACGAGGGCATAAGGTGCAAAGTTGATGAGACTCCTCACCAATGCCGCAACGTCCTGTCTTGTAGCGTAGAGAATGGGAGCTACGACGAATGGAGGCAATGGTGCGGATCTCACTCAACGGGATGGGCCCAAGGATGTAGGGATGGGTTCGGTTACCTCGTTCGGAGAAGAAGAGAGATTTGTAGTTTGGGGCAATGTGTGTGGTGTAATGGCTGAAGCGAGAACCTCCGGATTTCTCCCAAGCCGTGATACATTGGCATTGTAAGAAGGCCTCATTAAATTGGGAGTCGATCGAGGAATCCTTGACCAAGTGACATGCATCCCATCTTCCAAACCATTTCTTGATGTCAAGCATCCACCCCAAACTTAGTATTTTGCTCTTGTATGTCTTTTGGACCTTTTGACTTGCTTCATATGCGATTCTAGGAAGTCGATGCAAAGGGCTATGTTGGGTCTTAAGTATGTACTCCACAACCTTTTTCATGCCCAAGACCTCAATGGGAAGCGATCCGGACTCAAGAATGTAGGGATGGGTTCGGACTCAAGGATGTAGAGATGAGAGAGAGAGAGAGAGAGAGAGAGAGAGAGAGAGAGAGAGAGAGTGAGAGAGAGGGAACACAAGAAGTGGAGCATGGCACACAAAAGGCTATTAACCCACCTCAATGTTGACCCCGTGCGCTGTGATCCACACAAAGAGAGAGAGAGAGAGAGAGAGAGAGAGAGAGAGAGAGAGAGAAACTCTATTGTTTATTTATGCGTAAAGTAAGTGCTCTTCTCTACGTTTAATATCCTTTAATTTTGTATTTAGTCTCTAATTAAATCTTTGTTATTGATTGTAGCTTAATAAAGTGCCAGCTCCCTCAACAAACCCATACTGAAATATATGTTTTAGATCCACAGTTGTCTGTGCCACTCCGAATAAAAAACACCCCTCATGGAATATTGGAGAGATGGTTTGCCCACTGTCCAATGCTTCAGGTCACAACTCTAGTGTTTCCGTACGAATCAAATAATCATTGGAGCCTTGTATGCATTGAACTGGACAAACAAGTGGTATGGACTATCAACTCCATACGAGGAACACATTCAGAGATAAGAGTGTGAGTGTTGGTATAACCTTGTGTTTTTATTTGAGCTATGGATGATGACCTCAATATTGTTAATAAAAAATAACTCTTATTGTTCATAGATGTGTAAAAAGATTACTTCATGTCTATGGAAGGCTTTGTGGAAATCATGAACTCTACAAGGCAACCTTTAAAGCTGTCGAAGTGCCTAATCAAACAGACCTAAATTCCCGTGGTTGGAGATGTCTTCTCCACGCAGAGTACATACTACAGAGTTTTTTTTCTTTGAATCCATGGTTTGGACCAACTTAGTGCTATTATTAATTGAAGTATTGACCACAAGTTAACCTGATTTTGCAGAATGTTGTGAAAAATTATACATTGGAATATTTACAAAGGTGCCTTGCATCAAGGAATTAACATCTATTATCTCTTCCAACTCCAAGAGTTTTTGATGCAGAAGACAGTGTTGTCAGCGACCATATAATAACTTTAACAATGACCGATGATGAGGAAGTCATGCCAGTTTCCACCACTGGAAACCAAATCCCTAAAATTGACCCCATATTAGAAGAACAGACATCGGTTTGCTTTGCGGTTGGAGCGATTGAAATGGAAGTTGGGGTTGATCAATGTAAAGTAGACCAAGATATTGAAAATGTAGATGTAAATTTCTCTTCAAAGTCGAGGAATGCAACAGAGGGTCTAGGCCAAGTAGAGGAGGATAAGGGAGTGCCTATTATTGTGGCACAGGATCATTATGAGGGAGCCCAATCTCCTGTAATTGCTGATGTGAAGAGCTCTTCATAGCCGAGAGAAGATACAGAGTGTCTAGACCATGTAGAGGAGGAGCCCAACATTGCAAATCAAAGACAGAAACAGACAACATAACAAGTTAACCATTTGGCCATGGAAACACAAGAGTCCTGTACTGCACAACCACAAGAGGTGGATACCCTTGGTAATACAAAAGGGAACATCGGCACTCAACAATAGAATGTAAACATTAGAAATGACCAGTATGGACTCTTGCTTCAAGTATATATGGTTGTTCCGGTAATATCCATTGTACTTAAATAATATGCTCTTTTTTGTTTCTAACTACTTATATGTATGCACACAATGATTGCAGAGATTAATTATTATGGATCTCAATGGATTGTTGTGCTACGACACCCGTACAGTGTACATACAGAGATCTTCGATTTACGTAGTTTCCGCTTGGGAAATCTTAGAGTAGTAATTTGACCACGCACAAAGGAATTTTTGAATTTTTTGATTCCACGGTTTAGGGTTGCTATCTGGTTTTCAATGCAGGCCCAAAACTTGAATCCACTTGTTTCCATAGTTTGCAATTTGGGTGAAATTCAAAGATCAAATTTTTTTTTTGTCTGTAGTCAAAGAAATTGTAATACCACTGCGGGACATTTCCACCCAACTAAAGCTAATGTACCACTTTTCTACAAGCCCTTTGAACAGATCAATGTACCTTATGATACTCTCAATATTTTGTTGATTGATGACACGCCACATAAGGGTTTACTTAATCCACCTTACACTACCTGTTCCACACCTTCATTTGAAGGGCATCTTCACTATTTTACCTAGAGGACATTTTGGTCCCATACCTGCAAGGAATGTACTTAAGCCCATTGAGCACATCAAAATTTTTACTTACAAATGTACTTAGTAATTCATTGTTTAACAATAAATTAATATTGTCTATGTGTTTCGAACACTGAGAGAGAGAGAGAGAGAGACAGAGAGAGAGCCTTGAGAAAACACTTGATGCTAAGATTAAACTAGTTAAAAAAATAATATTTCGTAGAAGCCATTCAGGCTAGATTACATGGGTACAATTTGAATACGGCCAGAAAGATCTCCACACAAAAAATGCTCCTCCCTTCGTTGCATTACTCTTCGTCCGCCCAACAAGAAATAAAATATTACGGAGTCAATGCCGGTAGTCTCCTCCACTATGTCATGTCAAAGTTACAAAAGGTTACATTGCTACCTTATTGTAATTACTGTAATAAGATTTAGGTCTTTGTCCACGACTTCCACGTCTATGACAGCATTGTTTGCCAAACTTGCTGCTTCTTGATCCATAGGCACATAGCAACCTTCAACAATGTGAGAACGACTGTACCAAAAGGAGATTATTAATGTATGTGTTGCAAGCATATACTTGAACATGAAAGTGTCAAGAGCAATCTCACAACACATGCCATCTATTTCTTTTACATACCACCCTCGATCAAGAAGCTTATCACACAAGAGGGAATCAAAAGATTTGCAAAGCAGCATAGTTTTAGCAACATGTACATTGCAGGCATGAAATAACTCAACAAAGAGACCAACAATGATAGAAATTTTCAAGTTTCACCAATTTAGTGGGTACAGAGTTTTGGAGAGACCTTTGAACATCCCTATAGAGCCTACTCCTCAATGCCTCAATCTACGGAGTTCTAGTTGGTTGGTAGTGAAACCTTCACTGACACTCCTCTCTAATTCCTTTGATTGAGTTGGTAGAAATGGTCATAGAAGAAAATACCCTCGTCTACAAGGCTTTTGCTAGTTCTTCCCGCATATTGCAAGACCCCAATATGAGCATGGGTCACAGAGATGAGACTTATAATGCACTCCATTGGCTCCCATTCCTCATAATGAGGAAGGATAGACATCTGTGAATGTAAAAGAGTAGAAATAAATACAAACATCTCTATAACCTATTTAAATATTTGTAATAAGAGAAGAAAAAAATAGATTCACATTTGAAATGTAAGATAACATTTATAGAGGAGTGCTAAATAATTAACTCACAGTTGCACCGTGGATTATGCACCATGGAGACATCACCGCCATTAGCAATTACATCTGAGTGAGTGAAAACAAAGACCTCTTTCATAGTCTTCTTACCAACCTCGACTTTGAAATCCAGAACTCTTTCTTTCCATGCAGAATGATGCATATTTGTTGCTTTCGAGCTTTTTCTCCTTCTTGGCTGCATAAGAACCCAAGAACCTTTGCTTATCCTCTGCTCTTGACACCTATTATCTGTAGTGAGAGAGTTTGAGATTAAGATAGTGCTTATGCTACTACATGGTCTTCTTGGCACACTAATGGTGAGGTTTGTTGGGGACAGTGTAGAGCAACCTCTAGAACTTCTTGGGCGGGAAGAAGATGAAGCCATAGCTATAATGGAGGGAGAACGAGTTTTGAAAGCCGTTCATAAAGGTAGTGGATATCTTTTAATGAAGGGAGAGAGAGTTAGCTATCAATCAGTATTCAGGTCTCAACAACTTGACGGCTACTGGCAGTGGGCCCTACTTTGTGAGACGAGGACGGTACCTTATAATGGGACAAATCTCAATATTTTAAAATGCTTTCTTTCAATTTTGTGACATTTTTCATGCATTTCTACGTTGCGTAAGGTTGTTGCTCATTGGTTACGCCTTCTTTTCTCTCTCTTCAATAAGGCCCTCCAAATGACCTCCAAAGTCTCCTAATGATACGGTTGCTATATTAGATAGTGGGCAGGAATTGCCATTGCAACCAAAGAAATATGGAAAAAATGGGGAAAGCCTGCTCTTACAAAAACTTGAATGAAACTCAATTAGCATATGGATACATGGAGAAACCAATATTTATATTAGAACAAATCATTGTATCCTCATGTGGCATAGAGTATGAGCACACCTTTGCCATAACGAGTTTTGACAAGAGCAGCAACTTTGATACAAAATGGTACAAGATTGGGGCTATGACTATATCTACTTGAGACACAAAGAGGTCACAACAAAAATCAGTGTCAAAGATCATAGTTATAGAGATGTAGAACAAACCCTAGGAGAAGAATTAAACTCCATAATTGATTTGGAAAGCAAAGCGCATATTTGGATGTACAGAGCTCTTGAGAGTTGAAGTCTTAGAAAGGAAGATTGCATCCTAGAGCGTTCAGTAGAAGATGAGACATATGTACCAGAACCATTTCCAGAGGATTTTTGAACCCTTTGGATGGGATCAAATACTAGCCACTCTTGATGTGTGTGTGAATGAGGTGACCCTGACTAAATTTTCTGATGAAGATGGGTATGATATAACTCCCTTGTTTACGATAAAGGTGTTAAAGGAAGCTAATGAAGTTTGTGAGTATGGAAGCAGAAAAGGTGAGACAGATAGCTACGTCTTGGAGCATGATGCCAAAGTGCAAATGAAGGAAGCAGAGCAACCACGAGAATATTTCATCATTGACATACCTAAAGAATTGACAAAAGCTATTTCAAAGGATCCACTCCAGAAAAGGTGCAAATGAAAGCAGATGAAGAAGCAAAGTTTCCAAGCTCATCAAATGTACAGCAAATGAAAGATCAAAAGAAGAACAGGTACAAGGAAGAAGACCGACTATCTCCTACGACAATCAAATTCAGCACATGCGGAGAAATGGGACTCAAAATTACATGTTCAACAGTGATAGATTTATAAGCAACAAAGAATCTAATGAATTATGGAATGTGGATCATGATGGGAAAGCCACCAATCAACGAGCTTGAGAAGATCGTATACAGAAGTTCAAAAATGCCGATTCCTAGCTTTGGAGTGGCAGAAGTTGTACTCGAGTTGAGTATCGGGGAATATAAGGATACTTTCCACATAATCGACTCCCATCACATCAAAGAGAGTCTGGTCCTAACAGAAGTCTGGAGGAACATCTTCTTTCAACAACAATCAAAAGCTTCAACAACAACTGTAGGAGTTCGTGAAGCTTCTCAAATCCATGCGGAGAAAGAATTGCCGACCATCGCAAAAAAGGGTAAAGCTAAAGTAAATGCTGAAGGAGATCAACCTCGCAAGACAACTTTACCTTCAACGAGCCTCCATCAAACTTCCCGTGAAGCCTCTACATCAAGAGCCAAACCATCAACAATGCAATAGAGACAAAAGCAAAAAGTCTATCTGTTGAGATGTAGAGAGAAAGAGAGAGAGACGAGACAAGAGACACACCATATACGCTCCCAAAGACTGATTCATATTGAGGACAAGATACAAATATATAGGTGAGACCAAGTTCAGTAGAGTGAGCCATATATAGCTCCAACACCCCCACTCAAACAAAGGTCTCTAGCTTTGGATGAAAAAACCCTTGGGGAGTTCAAGGGAAAAACCCAAGCCCCTATACAATGTGAAATATGAACCAGCGGTGAGGATGTGAAAGTGAATTGTGCATCTATGTACAAATATTCAAGTGACTTAGATATCACAAGGTGCAAATGTGGAGTGTGCATAGTGCATGGTACCTAAAAGATTACAATGTCATATGTACAAAGCTATTACAATAGAAAAGAAGCTAATCTAGAAAGACTGAGGCCGAAGCAACTCCAAGCTCCAAGCGCAAGAGGATGAAACGTGACTCATTGAGGCCTTTGGTCAAAATGTCTGCAATCATCTGGTCACTTGGACAGTGTTCAACCATAATGGTTCCCTTGCGTACTTCATACCTGACATAATGATAATGGATAGCAATGTGCTTTGACTTATTATGTTGAACATAGTCTTTTGCAAGACTAATAGCACTTTGGTTGTCACACCGCAAGGGTGTGCTAGAAAGAGGAGAGTGACCAATATCAACCAGCATTTGTCGAAGCCAAATCAACTCACGATCTGCAAGTGATGCCGCAACATATTCTGACTCAGTCGTAGAAACTGCAACACAACGTTGTTTCTTGCTTGTCCAAGAAACAAGACAACCATTTATAAAGAAGCAATTTCCACTAGTAGATCGCATAGATAAATGTGAGCTTGCCCAGTCTGCATCTGTGTAACCCAAAAGAGAAAGAGATTGCATAGAATCCGATGTGAGTTGTCGTCGATAGACTAAACCAAAATCTGTAGTGCCTTTCAAGTATTTCAATACACGCTTTGCAGCAGACCAATGCTTAAGAGAAGGACATGCAAGATGTTGTCCAAGATAGTTAGCAGCAAACAGAATATCAGGACGAGTGTTCATGCCAACAAACTGAAGACATCCAATCAAGTTAGCATAAGGTTGATTTGTGACAAGTTGACCGCCATTGTCAGAAGTATTCTTTGTAGAGCTCGCAAGACAAGGTGTGTTGGCTGAATGTGCAGATTCCATACCAAATTTTTGAATAGTATCTGCAATGAACTTTGACTGTCGAAGGAATAAAATACCTTTTGTACGGTTCCGTTGGATTTGAATGCCAAGACAAGAGTGAATCTCTCCAAGATCCACCATATCGAATGCAGAAGACAATAACTTTTTCACTTGCTGAAGAAATCCCAAATCATTGGAAACAAGGATGGTATCATCCACATAAAGAGCAAGAATCACAAAACTGCTACCTTGGCGTTTTATGTATAAGTTGGGGTCTGACGAGCAAGAGATGAATCCTTTAGGGGTGAGAAAAAGATCAAATTTTGTATACCAGGCTCGCGAAGCTTGTTTGAGACCATATAGTGCCTTATGGAGTTGAGCAACAAGGTCTTCTTTACCTGGAATAACAAACCCTTCTGGTTGTTCCATATAAATTTCCTCTTCCAAGTCACCATTAAGAAAAGCAGTTCGCACATCCATTTGATGAGCTTCTAAATCAAATTGAACAGCAAATGCCAATAAAACTCGAACACTTGTAATGCGAACAACTGGTGAAAAAGTCTCTTGATAATCAACACCAGCTACTTGGGAGTAACCTTTTGCAACTAAACGCGCCTTGAACTTGTCAAAAGATCCATCTGCTTTTACTTTTGTTTTATACACCCACTTACATTTAATAGCTGTACGACCAGGAGGTAATTCAGTTAGTATCCATGTACCTTTAGAGATAAGAGAATCGTACTCTGCTTCCATAGCCTCTTGCCATTGATCCTTTTGTGGTGAAGAGATAGCTTCATCATAAGTAACGGGATCTTCAGAAGTAGAAAAAGCATTATCAGCAATATCGTCATCATAAACATGACATGAGCCATGTTCAAAATCAATAGGCAGATCAACAAAAATATCAATATCATCATTGGCAACATTTGGAATGGATGGTTGTGAGGAGGAAAGTTTCTCTATAGGAAGAGTTTCATCTTCTGAAAGAAATGGAAAAGCCTGAAGCAATGATTTAGTATCATCAGAATCATCCATGGACCATGAGCCTCCCATAAGTTGTTCGTTAAAAGTAGCATCACGATTCACAATTACTTTCTTGGAGGAAGGGTCATAGAATTTGTATCCTTTGGAAGTGTCAGAATATCCAATAAAAATAACTTTAAGACCAGGAGCATCAAGCTTTGTTTGTGTTTCTTCTGGAACATGAATATAAGCAATACATCCAAAGGTTCGAAAATGAGATATAGAAGGAATGTCACCTGTCCATGCTGTGATGGGTATCTTACCAGAGGGTGCAGTAGTAAGAAGATGATTCTGAATAAATGTTGCTGTCAAAGTAGCTTCAGCCCAGAAAACACGAGATAAGCCAGAATGAATCAGCATACATCTTACAGCATTGAGAATAGTGCGATTCTTTCGTTCAGCAACACCATTCTGTTGAGGCGAATATGGAATAGTGTGTTCATGATGAATTCCACTGTCAGCATAGTAACTCACAAACTCTCGAGAAACATATTCGCCTCCATTGTCACTACGAAGCTTCTTAAGGCGACGACCAGTTTGAAGTTCCGCAGCCTTGTGGAATTGTTTGAAAACAGATAAGGCTTCATATTTTTGTCTAAGTAGAAATACAGTCGTATACCTTGAGAAATCATCAATGAAAGTAATGAAGTAGCGATATTGTGATCTCGAAGAAGGTAGAGGTCCACATATATCAGTATGAACAAGATCCAAGATGTCATGAGAATGAGTTGTATTTGAAAGAGGAAAGGGTTTACGATTGTGTTTCCCAAGAGCACAAAATTCACAAATTCCCATATGGGGATGGGCTTTAAGATCCATTCCATGAACAAGATCACGACGTTGAAGATCAAGGAGTTTTGAGAAATCAGCATATGAACAAAACGGTGATGCCATACTTTGCAATCATGATCACCTGGAGCAGTGACAATATTTGCTACAGCATCGTTGAGAGAGAGTTCAAACAAATTACCGTCTCGAGGAGCAGTGGCTATAGTCTGTCCATCTTTCTCAATTCGGCATTTGGTATAATCAAATCCAACAAACAAACCAAGATCAACAAGTCTAGCAGCTGAAAGAAGATTACGTTGAAGATCTGGTACATGTAATACTCCTCGCAAAATTCGAGTGGAAGAAGATAAGGTGCCAAGATATAAGTCTCCAATACCCTTTACTTGACAAGTAGTATCATCAGCAAGATAAACAACACATTGAACTGGTAGTGGATGATAGTTATGGAGCCACTTAGACTGATATGTCATATTTCCTGTAGCACCAATCTGTGTCGAATCGACGCTTATAGCACATATGAGTGGGATGATCAGATCGTCCACAATATTCACAAGAAGAAGAAGAAGAGTCTCTAGATAAACGTGGTTGTTTTGTGGTAATATTGTGTTCTTCATCATATTGACGTGCCCAACAATCATCTTCAGTATGGCCATTTCTGTTGCAGTAAGAACATTGCTTATTAGGAAATTTGAGACGAGAGAAAATATTACCGCGACGGCCACCTCTGCGGTTTCCTCGTTGAAATGGACGCCTTCGAGCATAAAAAGCACATTCCATCTGTTGTGATTCAGTCTCCTCTTGTGAAATCATAGCTGTATCGTGACCAGCATTCCGACGTTCTTGACGTTGAGAGTATTCAATTAAAGACATGCAAGCTTGGTCGAAATCAAAACCATCTTTATTAGAGAGAATAGTAACAATGTTATCATAAGAAGAGTCCTTCACCGTATCAAGGAGAAGTGTAATCAGTTGCTTTTGTGGAACAGGATCACCAGCAGCAGCAAGTTGATTAATAATAGATTTGAAAGACTCAATATGTCCCGTCATGGCAGTACCAACTTCATATTGTAACTTGTTAAGAAACCCTCTCAAATAAAGTATTTCTGTAACAGATTTCTTCTGAAAGTTTGCAATAAGGTACTTCCATACGTCATGGGAAGTAGGCAGTTCATACATATCAAGCAAAAGGGAATCAGTAAGAGCAGAAAGAATATACCGACGAGCTGCTTTATCACGTCGTTGCCAATCCGTATAGGCAACATTCCAATCTTCAAATATAGGTCCTTCAGTGATAAGCACGTTATCATTATCCGTATCAACAGGCTGAGGCGGACAAACACGATTTCCAAGAACAACATCGGAGAGTTCATCGCCTTCAAGAATTAACAACATCTTTGCTTTCTAGCCTGGAAATCCTTGACCTTGGAAAGGAGGAACAGAACGTTGGCCAGAAGGAAAGCCGTTGACGAGAATATTCATAGCCATATCTTGTTGCGAGAAGACGTATAAGATAAGATCGCAGAATCTGCACACCATATATGGTGAAGTCCGCAATTGAGAATGAGAGAGATATGAGTACTGCGTTCTGTCAACGATAAACGTAAGAAGGATGCTCAAGGAACGTCCAAAGATGTGAGAGACGTCACCCAAAAAAGACAGGGTAAAGGAGATGTTAATAATAAACGAGTCCTCAAAATAGAGTGGCGTGAGACGCAAGATTGACGGCCACAATACGAATAGCAAAAAGCTAAATCTTCTCGAAAAAGTTAACGCCAAAATAAGAAAAACGATCGCGGACGCTTCACGAAGAAGTAGGACGAAGAAAGCTGCGTCAAGCTCTATTGCAGTAAAAACAACATAACTTTCTGCTGCGAACTCCGATTGACGCAAACCTAGAACTCAAATCGAAGAGCTCAAGGAGACGAACAAGTTTTGGATGAAAAGTGCATTGCGCTACGCTCCATTGCGATTTTCTTGTTTCTCCAAATTTTGAGCAAAACAGCAAGAAAAATTGAGATGAATTTCAGGGTGTCATTAACAAGAAAACGTAATCAACGATTAGATTGATTATAAATAAACGCCACATAAAACACTAATCATATTCTTCTTAACACAAAACAACCACAGTTAACAAGAATCAACGCTCAAAAATAAAATTTGTAACAATTTTGAATCTTACATGCGAATCGCATACACATACTGTTGTCACCATGAATTGAATCGGCGCGTGATCGTTACCGCTCTGATACCATGTTGAGATGTAGAGAGAAAGAGAGAGAGACGAGACAAGAGACACACCATATACGCTCCCAAAGACTGATTCATATTGAGGACAAGATACAAATATATAGGTGAGACCAAGTTCAGTAGAGTGAGCCATATATAGCTCCAACACTATCAACCAAAGTTTCCATCACAAAAAAACATCCAAAAGAAGCAGGTGTTGGTATCCAAAAATCACATCAAAGTCAAAGACCCAGTTTGGATACATGAAGCACGAGTTCAACCACAACAACAAAAGGTGATAGGGTGGGTAGCATCAAATGAGCCAATCACTAATGAGGGCTACTTCCACATTAGGAAGTGAATGGGGTCTTCTAGGGCCCTTTTGTTTGGATGTTTAGTGAAGTGCTTAAAATGCTAATCTATCTTTGACCAAGCTAGAGGCCATGCCTGAAAAATGCATATTTTGTTTTTCTCAAAAATAAGAGCTGCCAAAAAGGAGATTTAATGAGTAGATCCAGCTTGTATCTAGCCCCCTTTTAAGGAATATAGCCTTAACGACCTGGAGGGTACTTGTAGACTGCCACACCCTGTCCTACATTCCCCATGTGGCCCCTACACATTCTCCCACCCCCTAGATTTAAAAATCACATATTTTCTCTCCAACCCCCAGCTCCATATTCATCACCATTCCAATCTCCATTCTCCCCCATTCTACAACCTCAAGTCTCCTATCATCTCCAACTCTCTTTGCATTCTCTATCTTCACCTCCATCTTGACAGAGATGGATGAAGCTAGCAACATGTCAAGTATGCCATTTCATGACATCACCAACAAGCCACCTAAGTTTCGTTTGCACATCAACCTGGAAGTGGAATATGAAACCCTATGAAACAGACGTGTTAGCCCAAACATTACACATGAGCAACTTCAAGTGCAAGGAGAAAGGGCATTGATCTTTGGGCATATGGGAGTCTTTATCCAGCATACCCCTTGTTGAATGCACCACCATCATTCCAAAAATGTTACAATGCTTATGCGCTTTGTTGGTGATGGGTTTAGTGGGCTACTTGGTTACTACATGAGGTTGTACACATTATACTTAGAAGAGCTAGCAAGACGGAAGGAACTTCAACAATGTTTTGAGTGACATCAAGCATCTGTAGCAGAGGAGATTGAGAGATTGGCACAAAGGATTGATGAGCTTTCAAAGCAACATGCAGAGCAAAATAAGAATATTGAGAAGAGTGCACACACATTAGTCAAGTTGCAGACAACTACATGTGTATCCGATTCTCAACATGCAACCTTAGGCGTCGTGTTGATCACTTCACACACCTCCCCATTGGTTATAATGCAAGGTAGAGAAAGCGCAAGGCTGTTGGTCTCCTCTCCAGACAAGGAGGAGCCTGCAAAAGGCATGTTAGAGCAACCAAGTATGCAACTTAACTTACAATGGCATCTCAGGTTAGGAATTACCCACATGGCTTAGCACAATTTAATTCATTCTTTCTTGGTTTTGTAGGGAATGTGCAGAAGCTATACTAGGGTGCAATGGCGAAGATGGGATAGTGCAAGACTCCATCCTTGAACACATTGTTAAGGAGAAGGATATCATGAAAATGATATCTAATCCACCCAATGACAAGTTATGGCAAGCCATCCGCCAGCATTTTCTACAGGACCTACAGAATATTGTCACACCAAGGGAGATGCTTGATGTATGTGATTTAGCAGGTATCAACCAGAGAGGTTACATGGCTATGTATCAATCTGTGACTTTGTCTCTTCGGGCAAAGGGTTTGAAGAATTCTTTGATTCCCTCTCTGTACAGCATTTGCATGGCACAAAAATCCACAAACAATGACATTAGTAGCATGTTTGGTGGTTACAAATGGGTGGATTATGCTATGCCAGTGATGTCCATAAAGACCTTTCAGTACAACAAATTCAACAATGTCTACATTAATGTGGAGGCGCTTCAACGTTCCATGATTCAATTCTATGACCTCACCCTAGAAGAAACAGATGGAAAAGCCATATTTGTCCTCAAACTGGACGAGTGTCAAGTGGTCAAGGGTCAACGAGTTAAGCATACGAGCCTAACACTAATGAGAAGGGCTCTACGGGGAAAGTCTCTAGATAGTATAGAGGAAGCAAATATAATTGAAGGGAATCAGCAATCAAGGGCTAAACAGGACTACTTTGGAGTCTAATCAGAAAGAACATTTGGTGGCAAGTAGCATGGGCCCTTTCGCATGAGAACCATGATACCCTCAGTTGGTACTTCACCCATTCAGTTATGCAAGACATTGTGTCAGCAATCCAATGGTAAATAGCTTGAAGTACCTGGCATTGGAGTGTTTGATGTTGAATGGCACCTTGGTGGCAATTTAAAAACTCTAAAATGTATGCTCGGATGTAAACACGGAGCAGATACTTTGTTTCCCTACATATTTTGTTGCAATCCAAAAGTGCTTGTTTAAGTCTCATGAAAGAATGGTAAGGCACCCACCAAAGGTAAGGCTCGCGAGCAGGTAGTGGGTTTGGCCAATGCTGTGAAAGAAAAAGGCTCAAATGAATGGTTCAATGGCATATTGAGCTGTGACACATCCCAACCACCTTGTCATGATAGGGAGAACAAGGATTGGAACCCTATTCTCAGTATTCCTCTCTGTTGGGTGCATGTTTGTGCATTGCATGCATGACTTAGAATTCTTGACAAATTGTTGATGCTTCACGTGAACTATGCATGGAACATGGATCTAGCTGAGCAACGAGAAGAATTTATTCGAGCTCTTGAGGAGATTCTATCCACAATAGGACCCCACGTAGGAGCTGTGACCCTACAAAAGACCACAAGAGCCCAAATTCAACGCAAGACAACCCCAACAAAATCTGCATGGGGGGCTCTAAGGCAAGACACTTGCTTTCAAATCACACGAGCTCAATGAGCCATACCAAATTTCAAATCTGGAAGAAAGTGTGTGATGTGACAACATATAGAGCAAATGATGCAAGGTTAGGAATCAAGCGTGCACGTGTGTGAGCGAGCTGTGATGGTATAGTCAAACTCCTCGCAAAGTCTCTTTTGCAGGGTGATGAGGTCGAGGCGTTTAAGCAAGCAATTCATGATTTTACTGCGGCAATGGTTGATGCTTGGGGAGAAGCACACATCACGCACTACATGCTGAGGAGACTCTGCCCTCGGGTTACAAATGGTCACAAAATACTAATTTCAAATTTGCATTGTTTTGTTTGTAGCACATTTTATATGCACATGGACCATACTTTGTGGAGGAATATGGCTCTCTTTCTCTTTGAAGCAACCAAGGCATGGAGAGGTCACACTACCAGGCAAAAGTGGCCTATTTCAAAAACACACGACACGGTGGTGGCAAGGACTGAAGCAATGCTTTTGCATGAGATGTTAAATTGGTTCTGCCGAGCTCTAACTGGAAAGAGTGAAAGAAAAGCACGTGGCAATTTGTCTCTAAGGCGACAGATAATGAAAGTGGTGCGCCAACGCCGATCATGGATAGCTAGTCATCGACGGTGTGGCTCTGTCTGGGCCCGTAATCCATAATTGTATACACAACCCTATTTGCAGTGCCAACTTTCATTAACAACTTAAAAAAGGCCCTTTATAAGTGAACAGTTCCATTTTTTGTTATTTTTTAAGTCATTCTTGGTTTGTCTCCAGAGTGCAGAGTGCCGCTCTGAATGTGCTACAAGAACCTTCCGTGGATATCCTCATCTCCCTTTTCAACGACTCCGTATATTGTATGGCCCATGCCAAGAGGGTAACAATCAAGCCCACAGATATGAGACTAGCTCATATGCTTAGGGGAGACGATGCCCTCCAACAGTAGATCAGTAAAAACCCCCTTGTATATGTCTTTTGACAATCGATGTAATCTCTTTTTAGTAATGAAGAATCTATGTCGATATCTTGTCTCATGTCTTAATCAACTTTTTGTTCAAATTAGTTCTTTAAGTATAGTCTATTTGCACAAGGTGAATGACACACACACACACACACCTGACGTCCATTAAATGACATACTGCGGAAGCACAACTTGTATCTGGGTAACAATGCCAATCACATGTGGTTGGAGGCTTGCAAGGGCGTGTAGACACCACCGGGCGGGAACGGAGCGCATCGGAAGGCAGTCGGGCGACTAGATCGAGTCGGGTTGCCAATTTTTTGGACCAAATGGTCATCAGAGACGTCGCGGAGCGGGGGGAACGCCCAGGGGCGCTGCGCGAGCTAAAAGAGGGCCAAAACATGCCTTGTGCGCCACGGTGCGACCAGGGCAATTTTGAAAAGAAACCATATATTTTGCAAGAGATAAGTCCTCAAGTACAAGTACATAAGATTTTTAAATACACATGAATGTTGATAGTATTGACAAAAGACTTCTTTGAATCTACAATTACAATCACGGAAGACAATAATGTAAAACATCAAAGAGATGTGTTTTGTCAAAAAAGTTATCTTTGTATTCATATGCTGTCTTTGTTTTGCCAATTGTCTTATGGAGAAATTCCTAGTAGCATGACAACAATAAGCACGATCACAATGAAAAGACCAGCAAAAATTAAAAAATCGTAAGGTAGAGCAAAAAAGTTTTTTTTCGAAATGGATATTACATTGTAGTGTTCTCTATCACACTTAGATATCCGGGGAAGGGAATATACATACACAAATAGAAGCGCTCTTTTCTCTTCCTTACAATGTTGCCAAGGTATGACGTCCATCCCCACCCATTACATGAGGTGGGCACCACATATGTAGCATCATAGAAAAAAAATGTTGTTCTCAAGAAGCTCTCAAGCATGAATAAATTGTAACACATCTGCACACGAAGTGTGCAAAAATGGTGTAACTAGTCGCAACTTGCACCACTACTATGCAACAGTTACCTCACTCAAAACCTTCAATTTTTGCTAGAAACCAAAAAAATGGGACATAGGAAATTCAAGGAACAAGAAAGAGATTTAGAAAAGACTCTTGAATTGATTGATGAACATAATTTCTACATTGCCATGAGTCACTTTACATTGATACATCGGAGAAATGGGATATTCAGACAAAGATAGATTCGCTCCTTTCTCTTGTGCACAGGCTTGCCATCAATAACAAAAGTGTATTTGCCCTTCAATCCAAACTTTAGGCCCACATACTCATGCAGGTTTTCCAAATTCCAGTCCTTATTCACTGTAACATCCCCAACATCATCTTGCACGCACACCTAAATATCTACCTGCTCCACATTTGTCATGTCTGAATCCAAAGCTTCCCAACATCCTCGGGTATATTTCCATCTTCTGTATGGGAAGACAATAGAAAGTTGCTGCTTTGAAATCTTATAGCGGACAACGACCTTGTCCATCACCACCATGCATTTGATTTTGGTGCCATTGTTTTCGACAAGCTTCAACTCCCATGAGTGAGGAAGGAACTGGTTAAGCGCCATTGCCCCCTTAACAATCCACATGGTTGGAGTCCGATGCACTTCACCTCCTTTAAAAAAAAACACAAAGACATGTAAAGGCATGAAGGATGTTAGAGTTGCTATGTGTGATCCATATGTGCATTTTAGTGCATTATGAATATCATTGGCTTCAAGTAGTGAATTTGATTGAGGCGTGATCAGGGATCGGCCAGTCAAGGTCAGCTATAGTTGGTGTGGGGATAGCCTGCACCTACCCCAATCGTGTGGGGATAGCCTGCACCTACCCCAATCGTGCCTTGATGTGGGCACCACATACTCGGTCTCAAAGAAAAAAATGGCACGCTCAATAAGGTCTGAAGGGGAGCATCTAGAATAGACCATTGCACCAATGTCAACATGGTATGTCTGAAGGTTCCACTAAGAATTTCCAAGGGCTTCCACTCCATAAATGTTGATGGGAAGATGTCTGCAAACAACAAGAGCACATTAAACCAAAAAACACTAGCACTGTAATTTAACAAAGCCAAGAGTGGTGCAGCAAATTATGGACGAGACTAACAGTTTGCAGGGAAGCGCTTATGAGCATCCTTAGTGATTTGTAGTTGGTTGGCCTTGTACACGTGATGAACCTTAACCATCTTGCTTCCATCACTCGCTTACTTAAGATCCATAATGCGACCCTTCCAAAGATGGGATCACGAACCAATGTGACAACGAGAGACTTTGTGGTCTCCTCTTGTGCTTGGCCGCACCGTCACCCACATTCCTTTTGTATAGATGATGTTGAGCCATCTCTCATCTTCATCTTGGGGGTTGCTGGTGCAGAAAGACTCTATTTGAGAGCGGGGTCTATGACTCATTGCCTTGAGTGCTGGGTGCCTAGGAGGAGAAACGAAAACCAATGAGATGTGTGCAGGATATGAGCTTGGTGTAGAGCTACAACGTAATGCTTGTGATTATGGAAGTAGATATGGAGGTTGTGCTTGAAAGAGAGTGTTTAGGAGACTTGCACTACAGCGAGAGCAAGATGAAAGTAGTCATGGAGAAAGGTCGGTTGAGAGAGAGGAGAGGGGATGTTTTCGAAGCTCTCCATAGCCAAAAATGATGCAGCAACTCAAAACTTGGCTTGATAGGGAAGGGAGGGAAAGATATGAGAGAGAGGAGGGAAAAGGTACTCTTCCATCTAGAGAGAGAGTGAAAAACGAGTTTGGAGAATAATGAGAGAGGAGAGAGGTCAGATCTGTTGTCTAGAGAGATAGAGGAGAGTGGAGGGAGGGAGTGTAGCAATGAATGAGGGGGGCCGTTTTTGAGTCTATCCCACTTTTTGAGAGTGGCCCATTCATGGCTGCAGCCTCAGATTATATTTAAAAATGAGAGGAAATCCCAAATTATTCAAGATTTTCTCTTTTTTCAGTACATTTTTAAAATAGAGAAGTTCTTTTTAGCCCAGGCTTCCAAGTTTGACCCCTAGTTTTTAGGCTCTTACAAACCCAACATTTCTGTCCACATGGCTTTCACCCATTTGCCTATTCCTTAATCACCTTGATTAGCTTGGGGTAGATTAAAGGGCCCTAGAAGACCCCATTCACTTCCTAATGAGGAAACGCTAATGTTTGGGCCAAAAAGTCCAAAGTAACAGCCTGGATCTATTCATCTTAATCAATGATTTCTACAAAGAACAAGACAAACTATCAACGCAAGGCAAACAACTCAAGCAGAAGAATAAACAACAGCAGAAGGAATCAAAAGAGAAGATCAAAGAAGCAAACAACGCGACAAGTTTGGGTACCAATGTCAGACCTCAGCGAAGCTACCCAACACAAACAATTGAAGTAATGGATGATTCCAATGAAGCTACTCAAAGCACAAGGATTTTATGAAAGTAACATTCAAATATGGTTACCAAAAATTGTAGCTCAACTTGGAACAACAAAGATCAATCAAGAAGCACAAGGCTTCACCCAAAGGTACACAATCAACAGGAAGTGCCAACAACCAGTCACCACTGATAGTGCTAAGAACTTTAGATGGATACCTCAGCTTTAGCTGCAAAAGCAAGGCTTTTACAACAGAAATCATCAGGTTTGGATACCAAAGACTAGTGTCCATCAAATTTTAGAAGAAGATAAAATGCCAAAGAAGGTCACACAAGGACCAAAAACAAGGTTGGTTCCAAAATCGCTTGTGGAAACTCAATCTCAGAGAACCCACACATCTCGACACTCGCTTCTAATGGGAGATAAATCAAAGTCCACATCAGTCCCTACAAGAGCTCAAGGACTTGTTTCACAGAGCAGTGTGAACATACAATAATCAAGTCAAGAGGAGCCAAAATTTGCCAACCTACTCGACAAAATGGTGGCATCCAATGACCAACACAATGGTAGAGGCCTAAATTTCCAGAACTTATGGAATTGGGTAAGTCCAAGTCGCCATTAAAAATACGTGGCATAAAATTCAGAGTTTGACAACTAAGCCACTAAATGAGCGAGGCGTTAGTCCCAAACCTTCATGTAATATTCTTTGTGGTCTAAGCGTCTTAGTTATTCTAGGTACTACTCAAGCTGGAAGAGTTAAGCATACTTATGCTGCATAGCTCATGCTCGTATAGGTGAGCATAAGAGTCGAAGTCATTGTAGTATAGTGGTAAGTGAAGGAGGAAGTCCAAAAGACACTCATGCACTTTGCACAGTGAGGTATGAGTGGAGAAGCTTCTACATCAAAAACCCTTCTTGGAAACGTGGAAGCTATTGAGACGTCCTTTGATGTAACAACTTCTACATTTGTTCCTTGAAGCACCCAACAACTCCATCTCTTACAATACATGCTTTTTTTCGACAAATTTTCATATCCATATAGAGTCCCGTAATTGGCGCTTGCATTAGTCACTCTTCCTTTGTTTCTCCCAAGCACTCACCTTGCATAACAGGTACTTCAAGTCCAAATTCTCAACTCCAATAAGAGCGTATACAAAGGCACTTTCTTCCCACCGGGCTTTTTCCTTTGGTCATCCAGGTTTTAGACCCTAATCTAGAATCACATCATCTTCTTGTAAATATTCCTTCTACATCAGCAATAAAGAAATGGCTACCCAAATCAATCAACAACGACTTGGAGCAAAACTTGCAGATCTGCATATGCTTATTAAGAGAATCCTTTGTCTCCATGGTTGATAGCAATGCTCCATCAAACAATCGCAAGTCAAAGGATGGCCTACAACAACAAGCAATGACAAATTCTACAAGAGACTCATCCAACAACAATCAAAAGTAGCTCACACAGTGCTTCCACATTGTGGCTACCTTTTGTGGAAAACTCAAATTGCAGTGGACCTTGAAACAAAATCCATCATAACGTCCACACCACAAAGAGAATTAGTTCTACAAGCTCAGACACATCAACATCCATCTTTATTGCAGTCAAGGCTGGCAACAAAGAGAAGACTGCACAATGAGGAGAAAAATTGTCTTGATATGATTAAAGCCAAGGCCTCTGTACCACACGCGATTACCCGAGCGGAACTAGCTGCCCCTTCGATAGAAATTGAAGCTCTTACCAGATCAGTGTCCTTTATACATGGTTTATGGGATACAAATAATTGCCGATATACTAGATTGGCCCTCGAATCCTCTCGACAATTAGCAATGAAAGGAGATACATCATGCTGGTATGCGCAATTGTCCTCGTGGTTTCAGAGACACGGGTTCAATATGGAAAGATTACCCCCCTTCCAATACTCTCTTGAGGCTCCATCATTGGCAATCACACGAACGGAGATTAATAAAATCATCCGCCAGGATCTTATACAGTTACAAAGATTAAGTCACACATCACCAACATGCCAGATATGAATCACTCAAGGAAGGGGGGAGTGTCATCAACAACAAAGCACTTCCCAAGATGAAGTTCAACCTTGAAGACAAAGCTGAAGACAACCCTATGACAAGACTGCACAAGGTCGTGTCAAGGGATGACACGAATTAGGAAGGGTGGAAGCTTGAGGACAAACCAAACGGGCATCCACCTAGCCGGACACGTAGCCAGACACCACATTTGTATTCTATTAGTTTTTGCAGCTAGTGTAGTAATACTCTGTGTAAATCCTAATTTCAGAGTAGTAGTCTATTCCCTGAGTTGTAATTTTGTCATGATATTTGTAAAGGTCCATGTGAGTCGGCCACTAGCCATTTAGAATACCCTAGGTATAAAGGTCAATAACCTTAATGTGAAAAGGAGGCTTATCTTTAGATAAGAAAAGGGCTCTGCTAACGTACGCTCAAGCTACGAGTTGCTCCAACTTGTAATCATCATAGTCAATGAATGGATAATCAGTTTTCAATTTCAAAACTTGCATTGTGTTCCTCTTTCATTCTAGTGTAAGCATTGTCAATTTTGTTGTGGTTTGCAACTACGTGTTAGTGAGCCTTAATTGCAAATTTGAGTGCTTAAATCACTATTTTTAGTCGTTTTGACCATAGGAGAGTGTTCCTAGACCATAGGGCGACCTTTATAGACTGATCTGTTGTAGTTTTCGGGACCTTTTTCATGATGGATCATGATTTTGATACCTTGTTGGATTGCAACCAGACTTGTAGGATAGTGTCCCTAGGTGTCCTAGACCTCCTCATAAAGTTTTTTTGCATTTTGAGTCTATTCGAGTGTCGAAATGGCGTGATGACCTAGAGCTGTGAGAAAGGACATAGGCATATCTTCCTAATCTTTGAGTGTTGGTTTGCTTGTTGAGCTAGTGTGTTTGCTTATTAAGGTTTACTTCTTGAGATTGACAATCTCAAAGAGTCTACGTGCCCCATCTGAGTCACTTCCCTGAGTATTGACATTATGTTAGTACAAAAAACCTATGTTGCAGACGTCCGTCGGGGCGACCCGCTAACACTATCCCTACAATAATTTTTCTAAAGTGACATATTTTAATATATCTGATTTCAACAAATGGTGTTCGTAGAGGAGGTTCCTGTCCACAATCTCCCTTGTCACCTTCCAATGCTCCTCCAATAGATGTGAGTATCCTTGGGGAATTTTATGTGGTTTAGTTGAAGTATCCACATCTACCAGGTCTTTAAGTTGTTTAAACTTTTGCTTTGGATCTTCTTCTATATTCAAATTTCGGTGCTATCTCCAAGTATCCTTGCTCTCTAGGAGGGAGGTTCTGAATTTCTTCAATTTTTAAAATATGATTTATCATTTCCTCCACCTCCTTAAGGAGCTTCTTGATGGTTTCATCTTTGCTTTGCCCTTCTTCTGTCATTGCCTTACGCTTGCTGTGAAATGCTTCTTCTAATGTTATTCTTGTTTTTTTTGAGACTTCAAGAGCCTATTGTAAATTTGCAATCTACTTTTTGTAAGCATCTATATGTTCAATGCTGCTTGCAAGGATAAGCGTGGGGTCTTCTGTAAATGCCTCTAGCTATCATTTTTTATCAGCTATTCGATCTTTAAGTACTTCAATAGACACCCTCTGCTTCTCGACTAGAGACGCCGACTCCTTGGAAGCATACAAGAAACAACAACCCAAGAGCAAGCAGAGAGCAACTTTCCATAACCAGGCAAACCACAAAGGGAAAGTGCTAGAATGTAGGCGATAACAACGATAGTGATGATTTGTATGACATTCCTTACCAACAACTTAGGTCATCACTATCACTAGCAGCTTCTGTGACAACCAAAGAAGGCCAAAAGTAAAGAACAACAAGTTAGAAGTTAGAACCAAAATTTTCGACAAATCTGGATACTAAAGAGTCAGATTGGCCAAAAGCAGGTACGGATCAAGAAGACCAAGATCTCAGATTAAAAATCACAAGGTCCAATGCCAGCAAGAAAAAAATCAAAGGCTGCAAGAACATCTAAGAAAATCACAAAGTTGCAAGATTTCGCAACTCAGATTTGGGTTCCAAAGAAGTTGACTCAAGGACAAATTCATTTGGATTCCAAAACGGTTAAATTGTCAACTCCTAAAGTCCAAATCATGTCACCAACCAAGAGTACAAGGACTAAAACAAAGACCATTGCTGACAAGGTGGATGCCAAAGAAATTTCTTCAGACACAAACGAAGTAGGGACAAGTATGGGTTCCCAAACGAGCAGCATAAACAAAAAAGCCAATAATCACAAAGTTTACAATATAGTAAGAAATAACCCACTATTGTGGAACAATTCCAAATACGACAACCAGCCACCACAGGGCTATACTTTCAAAGAAGCATCAAACAAATAAGTAAGCCTTCGTAAAAAGCTGTACAACCTTCAATCAAGCAAATGACTCATGAGCTTTAAAGAACATCCCATTGCTTAGAATAGGAAGGTTCGCCAGCAAATGCTAATAAGAAAATTTCTTATACCCACATCTTGCACGTCATAAATATTTTCCATGCATTGACTGTGTATGCATAATAGGTCTACATTACAAGGCCTGCATAGGCACAGTTTTTTATTGCCCAAGCACAACACATACCCTTGGTGATACCCTGTTGTCAAGGAGGACTCCAAATAGGAGAGGGGGAGGCATTCTAAATGCGGACCTAATATTATGAATATTAGAGGGAAATGTTTTGTGAGTTGTATTGAATTTTGGTGTGTGATTGTAATGATTTTTTGACAAAATTCAGAGTATATGCCTTCACAGTAGAGTTACAAGATGAGTACGGGGAAAAAAGACATATATGAGCTCCTAGGGACATTGCACAATGTGTACATAGCATATCAAATTCTATTAGAATGATTTTGCTTTTTGAGTTGAGTTGATTTTTGGTTTTATATCGTCATTTTTGAGATTTTTTTTTTAAAAAAGGAATACAGATGAAGAAAAGACTGAAGAGATGTCAAGTCGTACAAAGCAAGGAAGATCCAAGAAAATGACGACACTTCACGAAGCATGTGTCAAATGCCATACGCACAATGGATAATGTTAGAGGTAAGAAAGGAATGCTGATTAGCCTTCAACAACAACATGAGACCAAACATGATTGAGAATGGTCATCAATATCCGACATGGACTACAAGGACAAAGAAATTTGGTGATCGACTAAACAAAAGCACGCATCAAGTGTAAAGTATACTATTAGACACTTCATGTGACTACAAGGCCGTACAAAGGGAGTAGATCTTTAAACTAATAATCTTCTACCTTGTATGTGACTTAATGAAGCCTAACAAACAAAGGACTAACAATACTGACAAGAATAAAAGGGGCGAAAATGATAGTTCAATCATTTATCGTGATAGAGATCTGCAGGAGCAACCAAGAGTTAAGCCAAATTATGGCCATCATCATTGGTTCCACATAATTTGGCATCCAAAAGGTGCCAGAGATGCCCATCAATCATTCTCGAGATGGAAATTCAAAAAAATTAAGCTTGGAAAGCCAAATGCAATTCCAAAGAAAGATAAACTTTTGCGAGGAGGCTATGAATAGAGAATACAAGCTAAGGGTTCAAAAAAAAGAAAGAAGAGTCTAACTCCTAGCCAAAGATACAATTTTTTTAAATTTGAAGCCATGATAGCCATCTACATACCCTGTACATCATGTATATGAATTTTGAGGACAAATGGACCATGATAGCTCATCAATGGTCATCCATCACGAATGATGTCAGATAAGCCCTTTTGAAGCAAGTGACTAACTTGGGGAATTAACTCGGGTTTGTTAGGCTTTAATTAAGTCATGTGTCAAGTAGAAGAAGTATAATGATTTACAAAGCACACAAAAGCTAACAGTGTAAAATGCGACTTGGATCACCTTGATGCAGGAACAAAGGAATCACCAATGAAGGAAGAAGAGAAAACAAAAGTGGTATACAAACCAACCTTTTGCAGGGTTACATATCTTGTCCTTGTTGAGGCAGACCGAATGTTGAACCTGGGTTTGGAACCTCAAATCAAAAAAATTATATCCTAGATTCAACCTGGCAGATAGATTTGCATTGGCCTAAAGAAGTTGAAGGTTTAGCCATACAATTTCTACAAAATCCTTACAAAGTTGTCATTGGTTCACAAGATCTGAAATCCAATCACTCAATTCTACAGATTGTAGAAGTTGTTTCTGAGAATCACAAATACTTAGAATTGACAGATTTGCTGGAGCAAGTGATGGATAGAGCTTTCTCTATACATGATGATAAGAGTCAAGCTGAACGAGATTAGGTTCTTTCTGAATTTAGATGTGACAATAGACCTATAATGACAGAAACAGATGCTACATCTGAGCATGGTATGAAGGACATAAAGTTCGTCATCAATTATGATTTTCATGAATCATGTGAAGAGTATGTACGTCGGATTGGACGAACATGACGACGAGCTTGTGAAAAGGCTACAACCTATACTTTCTTTACATCAGCAAAACGACAACAAAGACTGCACCGACATCGACAACCAGCTCATGTCAGAGACGACATAAATACAAAGGGGGGGAGTGTTGACCGCTTGGTTTAGAGCAAGACATAACTCAACAAAGACTTATTTTCTAAGAGTTATGGAATGATGATGATTATGGTTATAAACATCATTTGTAATAAGTAGCTAGTCTACTTGCAAAAGCTAGGGTGCAATGGCACTTCCAGATTGTAAACACCAAGCCATTTGACCCCTCAAACTCTATTTTTGGTTAACCTAAGGTAGGCTTAGTATATAAGGTATCTAGGTTACTTTTGTAATAACATTTAAATCATAATAAAAGTTTAGCATTGCCGTCTACTGTCTATGAGAGAGGAAGAGAGAGAGTGTGAGCTTCATCCTGGTGCTCCTCCCCACTCTTTCATCACAATGTAGATCCTACTGCATCATCATGCTAGGCTTGGCAGAGCTACGTAGCGACGCGAAACATAGCGAACGTGCTCGCGCATCTACAAGCTATTTACGGCTGTAAGTATACCGAGATGGCTGATAACTTGCTGCCAGCCCCAGATCAGAACACATGGACAATCACAAAGAAAGCTCAGCCCTCTCCACGAGCCACGAAGAAAGAGAATTATATGTCAGATGAAGGGTCAGCTTAAAGCTCACATAAAGCCCATAGCAGTGAAGAAAGTTCTGATAATGAAGAAAAAACGGAAACAAGAGAAGAGATGAAAACAAAAGCAGTGGACGCCCATTGTAAGGTCCCTCCCTAAACCCTAGAGCCATTTAGAACTTCTTCAGCCTAGAAAATAATTTAGAAGAAGCAAGATTGACAAAGAAGTCATGCGGACGAGGCTTTACTCCAGAATGAAAAGACAAGGATATTTTGGATAAGAAATTACGTCATCCCTATATTTTCCCAAAAAGATTAAAAACTATTTTTATGCTTCTTCGTCAAAAGCCGCGTGGAAACTGATCTAGATCGGGAACTAAGAGAAAAAGGGACTAACTTAATTGAAAGGTAAAGTTAAGAGATAAGAACTAAGAAGAAAATTGGGGTCCAATAGCATTTGAGAAGAGAAATGGGGTCCAATAGCATTTGAGAAGAGAATTTGGGGTCCAATAGGAATTGAGAAGAGAATTGGGGTCCAATAGGAATTGAGAAGAGGAATTGAGGTCCAATAGGAATTAAGAAGAGAATTACACACACCTTTTTCCTATATAAGCACCCCCTCTCCTTTGTATTTTGGGGACACACAGATTGCTAAGCTACTTGCATACTTGCCATGCTCAAGACTATGCTTAAGTAACTCAAGGTTTCCATTAAACCTTGCTCTTGATCTCTCCCTCTCTGGAGGCCAAACCCTCAACTCTCTTCCTCTCTTGAAGGCCAAAAATCCTTGAGGGTTTTGTGAAGAAGCTCCTCTCTCCTTCCTCTTCCCCATAAATCCCTTCCTTCCTCCTTGAGCCTTACATCTCTTCAAGAAGGACTTCAACCCCACATCTCTCTTGCTTAGAGGAGGTAATCTTCATTTCTAGTAGGTTTAATTAAATGTGTTTTAATACTAGAAAGGTTTATGTGCATCATTTTAGTTTTAAGCTTTAATGGAAACCATGTAATTAGGGTAAGTGATAAGAGTATCTATGCATCATAAAGCTAAGCTTCAAAGGTAGATTTGCATTTGTAAGCTAAGCTTTAATGGTAACTTTGCTCTTAGATGTAAGCTTTAGCGATAACCTTGCATTTTTAGGTTTTAAGCTTTAATGGAAACCTTGCAATTAGGGTAAGTGATAAGAGTATCTATGCATCATAAAGCTAAGCTTCAAAGGTAGATTTGCATTCGTAAGCTAATCTTTAATGGTAACTTTGCTCTTAGATGTAAGCTTTAGCGATTACCTTGCATTTTTAAGTTTTAAGCTTTAATGGAAACCTTGCAATTAGGGTAAGTGATAAGAGTATGAACGAAGTCAACAAGCTGTAGGACATACTTCAGGTCTATGGAATCCAAGGAAAGTCAAGGATCCTAGAACCAAAAACCGTGAGAAGAAGATCCTAAAGAAATTCTAGAAAAGATATATGCGTAAGATGAAGTCCTGAAAATACAAGAGGCATTGGCAGAGCTCAAAGAAAAGCCAGAGAAGAATCAACAACTCAACAACCAAAGCAAACAGAAGCTGAAAAACCAACTGAAACACAACATGAAAGGGAGGTGGTGTCTCCAAGACTAACCTCACCCAATATCAAACAGGGGGATCAACCTCTTCCTAGTCCAAGCTCTTCATCGACTAATCAATCAGAGGAAATTAGGGAGATAAAAGGAGATGGCTTAAAGAAAGAGAAGGAAGCCATTCAAGAGCAGCTACTAGAAACAACCAAAGATGTGGATAGACCTTCTAAAGAGCCTCAAGCAGAATCCAAAGAGTGTGAAACAATCGATGAAGTTATCACTCAAGGAAATGAATATGCAAAGCAGATGCAGCTAATGACTGAGAAAATGAGGACAACATCTCTTAGCCGTAGTGCTAAAGGTCCAGAACTTGAACAGGTAATTGATGCGCTTCAAGGTGAGGTTGAAGACAGAATGAATATCATTGAAAATATTCAAAGCCAAATCAAAGAGCTCAAGAACGAAGAAGAACAACATCAATACGTCAAGGAAAAGCAAGAAAAGGAGATGGAAGAGTTAGGGAAACCCCTCACAAAGTTATGAGATGTCTGTAAAAGCAAAGAGCAGTAGATGACTGAAGTGACAAATGAACTTGTGAACACTACTCAGTTAGTACAAAAGCTCAAGGTACAGTTGAATGTAGAAAATGCTTCTTTGCAATACTCAGAGTAGAGAATCAATGACCAAGTAGCATTTCTAAAGCAAATAAGGGAAAACCCATCAGTCGCTTCACTCAAGGGGACTGATGAAGTTTACAAAACTTTAGAAACAAAAAACAAAGAATTGGAGCTTGAGTTGAAACTTGATAATTGCCTTCCAAGCAAAAGAAAAGACACCAAACTGGGTTCGATCATGCGAAGTCTACGCATTGGAGTGCTCCATAGCCACGAAGTCTGCAAGAATGCTCTCAAGAAACACACACAAAGACCATGCTCTCTCTCTCCCTCTCTCTCTCTCTCTCTCTCTCTCTCTCTCTAATGGCCATAGCCATGCATACACAGGAAAGCCTATACTATATTAGAGCACACAACAGAAAAACAAGAATCCCATCCTCTTCTTCATCATCACCCTCTTCTTCCATGGCTATTCAAGAAACACACAGAGAAGCAAGAAATGAGAGAGAGAGAGTTATGCCAATCCAAGAGAGTTTGAAAAGAAGCTGTGCATGGTAGATATAGGAAAAGTTGGGTATTTACAACTTCCCACAAACCCCAAGATCACACACACGACCTCCTCTTTCCCCTTCTCTTTATTTTATAGATTTAAAAAGATAACATGACTTTGAACTCTAGGCTTAGGCTTCAGATGTGTACATGGATTCGGCTTGACTTTTCAACAGAAGAGAGAGTTTCCATGCTTTGGCTTTCAAGATTGCGGACCCGCTAAATTGTCAAAAGCATTTACATCAATATTGGATACAAAATATCACAGAAAGTGGTGTACACATAGGCATAGATGTCATCCAAAAATAAATAAAAATAAAGATTTGTTGTTAGGAAATGCATCTTCATAGCCTTTTTGGTACCGAAATTGGAGGCTATCATTTCTCCCACACTTAGCTTGTGAGCTCGCGCGAACAAAAACTTGATAAGAATCCCCATGTTCAACATACTTAATAAACTGCTTGCTTCACTTCTTGCGAACCACTTTTCCAAACTTCTTCAACACAAAAAACACCCAACAACTCCATCACACTTCATAATTCACCACACATCTCTTCTCCCAATTCACACTTCTTCAACCCCTACTACCTCTCCTACTTCTACTCTAACTCAATCACTCTCCATTTAAGACATGTGATAAGGAGAAACTACATCAACTTCTTGCCCACAACAACACATAAACATCACATGGAAAGAAGCAACAATCCACAACCTCAAGCACCATATAGTTCCCTCGCCTAAAATCTTCAATAAAATCGGCCACCTGGAACCTGCTACCCCTGCTGCGCCAAAAATCTCTGGCGTAAGGTATTTTAAGCATGCTTCCACTCACCGCTCAAGATCGTGGAGGCGTGCATGTTTCAATGTAAGCCTCAGTGTGGGACTGGTTGCTTAACTTTAAAGGGTAGAATAAGCAAATACTATTTTGCAAGTAAAGTCCAAATCAATGCTCTGTAGATCCACTTTTGCAGGTTAAGTGGCGGACAGAGACACTGGAGCAAGAGACAGAAGAAGACAAACGCAGTTCTGGTGCTCATCGACGACTCACAGGGATCCCCTGTGCTGCTTTTTTGATGTCCTTCATATGCCTTCAGCTCTGCAAACCGTTTCTTGCATCCACTGCTCTGCGATCTTTCGCTCATGAAAAGGCTTCTTCTAGTTCTCCTTGATCTTTCGCACTATCTGCACACCAAACCCCTCCTTGCTCTACCTTCAACCTGCAGGTCGGTCCTCATCATCTATCCCCTTTGCTTCATCTACCCTCGGCCCATCTTCTCTGCACCATCCTCGTGAGGTTTTGCATATGGCCTCGGCCAACACCTTCTCTCCTTTGCCTTTTGATCATCCCATTCTGCAATCGATTTTGCTTTGCTTGTACTGGTCTCCCTGCTTTGCTTTCTTACTCTCCTCAACAATTTTCCTGGATAGCGTACTGTAGACTGGCTCTGTCTTGTCATCCTCTTGAGGCTCTGCATATTGCCTCCTGTATTGGCCCTACTCAAAGTCCCCTCTAAGGATCCCATCACCCTCTGACTCCCTCCAATGTTCTCCCCTCTTCAAACCCCGACCTCAATAGCTACTGCAAAATATTTTCCTCCTCCTTTCTTGCTTCACATGCTTCAAAATTGTATCCCATTTCCTCCAGCTTCATGGGCAGCCCCTCCCGGCGGACACACCTATGATAATCGCCTTCCAAGCAAAAGAAAAGACACCGAACCAGGTTCGAGCATGCGAAGTCTACGCATTGGAGTGCTCTATAGCCATGAAGGCTGCAAGAATGCTCTCAAGAAACACACACAAAGACCATGCTCTCTCTCTCTCTCTCTCTCTCTCTCTCTCTCTCTCTCTCTCTCATGGCCATAGCCATGCATACACAGGAAAGCCTATACTATACTAGAGCACGCAAGAGAAAAACAAGAATCCCATCCTCTTCTTCATCCTCACCCTCTTCTTCCATGGCTATTCAAGAAAAACACAGAGAAGCAAGAAACGAGAGAGCCAATCCAAGAGAGATTGAAAAGAAGCCGTGCATGGTAGATATAGGAAAAGTTGGCTATTGGCACTGCCGTAAGGCAGGGTCTATAGGAAAAGTTGGCTATTGGCACTGCCATAAGGCAGGGTCTATAGGGAGAAAATTTGCTAGCATGGCCATAGGGGCTTAGGCCAATGAAGAGTTGCTGTGCAAGGGCGTATTTTTTGGGTGGAGGGCATGCATGAGATTACTCTTTTTGTTGTTAAGTCTTGCTACCATGGCCATAGGGGTATTCTAGATTAAAAATACTCTGGAGGTATTCTAGATCCTAGTTTTAGGCGATTGTAAGCAGAAGCACCAAATGGTTCTATACATTCCAACAAGCCACTGGAATTTTGATTGTATTGTGCTCTTGGGGTTGAAGAAGCCTCTTAAAAAACTAGCAACCACGGCTTCAACTGTACGCAAGAGGCCACCTTGCTAGCTAAGCTCTTGCTATCTTTATTCACATGGTGAAGAGAGGATGCAGACCAATGCAAACCCATGACTAGATGGCACCAGAATGGGGTTCAAGTGAGACCCCAAGCAATGACTTTGCTTTGCAATCTCATCCTTGCTAGAAAGAAAATCAAACACAGAATCAAGCTTCAAAATCGAATTCTTTGTTCCCAAGTTCTCTGCGTGGAGTTAGATTATTAATGATTTCCAAGTGCTTCGAAGTTCGACTGTCCTGTGAGAGACCAGGTGCTCTCTCTCTCTCTCTCTCTCTCTCTCACATACACACACACACAACCTTAGCTTGTCTTCTTGTTGCTGCGCAATCAGTCTGTTATAACGTTTGGAGCTTTCATTTATTATTAGTCAAATATGGGGAGTCTTATATACATACTCAGCTCCAATAATACAGTATGCACTATATGCTGACTCACCGCTTCAACTTCTCCAGTGGTTCTGAGCTTGTCATAATTGAGGTAGAACAAGGCCATACATAGAAGGGCATGCAACTCTTTGACCAGATGTTAGTGAAAGGGGCGAGCCCAAATGATAGTCGAGCTTCAAGCACTTGTAACTTCAATGGAAATGGATGGACTTGAACTCAAGCATTGTGCCTATAGATCGGAGAAGTAGTACATTTTGACTCAAGATGTTAGAAATTTTATGCCTAATGTCTATGTTGGTAAAACCCTGTTGAGTCTCTATGGGAAATGTGGATGATTGTAAAAGCAGAGAGTGTTCAATGAATTGTTGGAGTGACCTTCTATGTGCATACGTCCACTCGACGGTGGGCAAGGAGAGAAGGTAGTAGACTTGCTCAAACAAATGCATCTGTATAAGGATTCTCTCTGTCTTGCAAGCTTGCAATGGTAGTATAACAAAGCAGCAAAACCTTAAAGGTATTTCTTGTCTATTGCAATTGATTCCCATCGCTCTTATTATAGTCAAAAAACCTTATCCTTTGGAGAACTATTAATTACATTCTCACTTTCACTATATGGAAACCTCAACAATATGCTATAACATTGAGGCTTTAGTCCCTCAGTGGGGTTATGCTTCATTGCACTATATGGTGGAGTGAATGCTTGTAAGGCTACAATGTATTTTTTTCTTGGTGTGCAGGTTATTTTCACATGATGTCTGCCTTTTCTTCTTTTGCATGCTTTTTGTTTTTTTCTCTTTCTTTTCATGTTCTTCATGATAGTGCAACATCTTTGCAAATATTGTATCAGTAAAGGACGGATATTTTGTTTGCAGGAAATATATCTAATGATAGTCAGGAAGCCCGTACTCTAGCCACTCTAGAGACTCTCAAGGCATGGAATTCTAGTACAAAAATAACAGAATGCAAATCAACTCCTGTAAGAAAGAGGTCCCCCTTGCGACGGTCTCTTCAAGTGACAGAGCAAACAGAGAATTTCAAACCCTTGTCTAATGGCCATTCTGTCAAGCTTGACATGTGTAGATGGTATGGTGTGGGAAATGGAAAGCCCATATTGAGCAGAAGCATGGATTTCAGTTTTGGCAAGGAAAGCTCCTTAAGAAACTCTAAAACATCTTTAGTAGGAAGAAGTCCATCAAGAGCTGACAAAGCTGCATCAAATAGCTGCTTATTGTCACGTTTAGCAAATGAAAAACCGAGTCCTAAAGTTGTAAGCCAAATTTATATGGATTCTGGAGATAAAAGGGTCTCGAGAATGGATTTTATGGATGAGGAAAATTTAAACGCAGAGGACATGGAAGGGTCTCTATTGTGTGAAAACTGTCCTGATGACAATAGAGAAAATTGGTTTGAAACGACACAAGTGAGACTCTAGCCACTCTAGTCTCTCACTTGTGTCATTTCAAACCAATGTTCGACCAAGAACGCCCACTGTTCCAGCTCGTGTATGCATAAAATAGGGCCACATTACACGGCCAAGCATTAGCACAATTTTTTCAACCCATACACGGCACATACACCGAAGCGATACCTTGTCGTCTGGGAGGACTCCGGCTAGGAGGGGGGAGGGGGAGGCATTCTCAAATGCGGACCCAATGGCAGAAAGAACAAAAAATGGCATATTTTTCGACTATTTTTAAGGGTTGTTGTTTGATTGCGAAATTTTAGAGACTAACTCAAGTACATATGCCCTTATACGCATGAATCTACAAGTATATGGGGCCAAACGCCAAATCAAGCCCCTAGGTGTGTATATAAGTAAAAATAGCCATTTTTCGGACAAAACATTGGTAAAACGGAGAAATCCGGCCATAAAAATTGCATGTGAGTGTATATAATGTTTTGCGGTGATGTTTTTTATTTATTATGATTTTTGGGGATTTTTTTGGTTTGATTTGCTATTTTTCTTTTAATTTCGCTAGTTATCGGTAGAAAAACTTCAAAAATACAAAAAACAAGTGAAAAACGGTCGTAATGAAAAAAAACAATATGGGGATGATCAGTGACTATAGGAAAAAAACAATATAGGGATGATCAGTGACTATAGGAAAACCTATGGTATAGTGAGGGTGCAATTATGAGACTGGAGCGGAAAGCATGTTTTGGCTAGATTTTGACCGAAAAGCCAAATTTCTCGCAAACTGGGCAAATGGAGTCCAAATCAAGAAATTTTTTAGCCTAAACCGCATCTCGCAAGAAGTTGGGAGCACATGTCAAATTTCATGAAAAGTGGTTCGGGGACCACCATTATATGATATTTTCACTTCATTTTAAGCTCATTTCCACTATTGACCTTTGAGAGAGAGCTTCTGCTACCTAGAGCGAACGGAACTTCCAATAGCTTCTACGACATGCACGACTACCCGACGGGCTTCAGACATGAGAGGTAGGCTCACCACCTTGAGCTTTTCGCGCATGTTTGTCGTTTTGTCGCGAAAACTAGTGTAGGGATCACACAGAAAGCGTGCAGTAGAGACCTACAAGTAGAAGTGGCCACCTAACGGCTAACCCAAAAGCAATGAGACTTTATCGGCAGCTTACTCTAGCATAGGAGACCAATCTTGGATGCCCAAAGGCAGTAGAAAACCATCGGCAAAAACCCTAATTCCTAGAGCTCCGCAAGAGACCACCAAATGGGAAATTGGCGGAGAGGCGCCCAAATGCTACCAAAATTCATGGGTAGGAGCATCTCGACATGCTCGACAAGTCTATGTAGCCCACATGATCAAAAGGTGACCCGAAGCGGCACTAAACTTCAGAAACGGCATCAGACACACACAAAGCGTCACATAGGTCTCGCGGCCAAACCGCATGTTCGTTTGCCACCAAACTTCACGAGCGGCTTTCCTAAACCATCAACAACCAAGTCCTATGGTGGTAGACCACCACAAGTCATCGAAGACATGTAAACGCAACCACGGGTGCTTCTAGAGCGACAAATTGCCAAACGAAGCTCCGGTGAAGCCAAAGTCGACAAAAACCATACGGCAAGGATCCCCAAGGGATCGGGAAGCTATGGAGACCAACATCAAGAAATTTCATTGCCAAAAAGCACTCCAAAAGTCAAAAAACGGCTCGGAGGCTCTGAAATCCACACAAGGAGTTATTTTCTATCTATTTGACTTTTTTGTTGAAATAAGGCTTAAAAGGGACTCAAGGGGACTAAGGGCAGGCACTAGTAGCAGTCTCCACAAAAATTTCATCAGGAGACATCCTACGCGTAGGATGTCTCAAGGCCATTTTTGGGCACAAAACGCAACATTTCTCATTGCACAAAGTTTCTAAATAGCCTTTACATGCTAGCCACCAAGTTTCATTACATTTGGACAAAAATTGACCTCATATGTATGAAAAAACGCAAAGTCAGGACATAGAAGCAATAATGGGCCATAGACCTATCAAAACTTGTCCAAATCACATGAAATTTGCACAATACATTCATGGGCACATTACCAACCAATCTGTGTGGTCACCTGCAAAAAATGATGAAGTAGACATCCTACGCGTAGGATGTCTAAATGACATTTTTGGCCCACAGATGATGTTTTTCCATTCAAGATATTTTCATATCACCTTCAAGAGCTCATATATCAAGTTTCAAGCCATTCTAATCAATTTTGACCTCCAACACCTCCAAGATACACTTTTTGAGCCCAAAAACACTACACATGGTCTTACCAACATCAATTCTTCTCCAAATCAAAATCCAAGAGCATGGCCATGTTCCACAGGCCAAGAGCTACCCACAGAACAAATCTCAAGCTATTTTGATGAAAAAGACATCATACGCGTAGCGCGTAGAATGTCTCTAGCTTAAATTTGACCTTTTGTGCAAAAAGTGACACCATGAGAGCCATTACCATGGTGCAAGGAGCCCATATATCAATTTTCAACCCATTTGGATATCATTTTCCACTTGTTGTGGACATCCTACCCAATTTGTGAGCCTAAAGTCTGAATCTGCCCAAAAATGCACATTTGATGCCCAAACCCAATTCCAATCACATAACCATGTTGCACATGCCAAGGACCACCAGCATGCCAAGTTTCACTACAAACTGATGAAAAAGACATCCTACGCGTAGAATGTCTAAATGATAAATTTTTGCCAGAATCATATTGTGAGCACATGCAGGGTTGCCCAAGTTCCTTTTAAGTTTTATTTTCAATTTTCAAGTCATTTGGATAGTTAAAACTCAGTTTCTCAACTAATAAGGAAAAAACGCTAACTTCGGACTACTTAGTGCAATAGGATCTATGGCAGCCACAAAATCACCGGCAAAGAAGAAGAGGATGACCATAAAAGATTACTTGGAAGAAGTAGAGCCGTTCGTCATACCGGAAGGAACTCTAAAGCCAACCATCACGTGGATTCAAGAGGACTTGCTAGAGTCAAATGATCTAAATATTTACCAAGGCGTGTTCAAAGACACTAAAGGAAATGTAATAGAGCCACCCATGCTACCTCGGGAGCTCAATGAGTTTTTCAGAAGCAAGATGGCAGAGTACCTGGAGAAGATAGATATCCATAATTATTTTGAAGCTGTGCCAGCCGGAATTGATATAAAAAGAGTATGGAAATTTGTGACTACAATCAAAGAAGATGGAGTAGCCAGAGTTACGAATCTGCAGGGCAAGCCAGACACAGAGATTGTAATCACAGATAAAGTAGTGGTAGCTTCACTAGACCTCTCCAACAAAGGGGATAGTGTAACCAAAAGAAGAGATGAAGTCAAGGTTTACACAGAAAAAGAAGAGCAACTACACCTTTGAAGACCTTGCAAACCCTAAAGTGGCAATCATGAGCCAGATTTACAACCAGTATTTCCACATGTGTACAAAGTGGCCACAAAAGTACAGAATGCCACCTGGAGCAATTGCCACAACCTTCACTTGGGCAATGCAGAAGAGCAAGCCGAAGGTAATCAACTATGCAGCCTATATCCATGATAATCTGGTGAAGATGGGCAACAAGAAACCCACCTACATTGTGCCGGGTGACCTAATCACGAAAGTGGTTTATGGGGCATTGCACACCAAGGGAAGATAGCCTGACCCTCCATCACAGAATGACTGGATAAGGCTCAAGGAAGATAAGGAAGAGGAACAGCCCAAAGCACCAAGGGTTGCCACAAGGTTGAAATGCCGGTTGGAGACCATGCAAGAGGAGCAACCAGAATTGAAGAAAGGAAAGAAGGAATCTATACAAGTGCCGGTCAAAGAGACAAAATCACAGAAAGCGGCACAGCTAGAGCTGCTAATGGAAAGCTTCAGAGTCGAAAGAGCCCTCAAGGGAGATTTGAGCGAGCTATGGAAGCTGTCACTGGAAACCATGTCGGGATCATCTCGAAGGATGCACAGAGACAGATTTGAAGATTATATTAAGAATTTTGAGATTTTGGATGCTACGGTAGAAAATATCCCAAATGTACCATTTACAGAAGCAGAAGTAGATGAAGTACGACGGCAACTGCTAGAAGAGCAGGAGGTCAAAGAGAGAGAGAGAGAGAAAGACAAAGGCGAACATGGACTTCAAGAAAAATCTGGCAACTCCACCGTCTAGCCCGGAGTTCAGCCCACCGCCATCACCACCTCCTCGTAGCCCTCCACAAACTCAACAAAAGGAGCAGCTAGACAAATCTGAAGATCAAGAAGATTCAAGGCAAGCACAGGGCCCAAAGAGCAGATGCAGAGCCTGCGGTTAGTGGAGCTAAAATAGATGGCCACTGATACAGTGGACCTACAGCCACCCACCAATGATTGGGATGTGGTGATGACCAAGCTAACCGGGCTCAGGGCACAATCAATGGCCACGAAAATTTAAATGGCTAATCTCAAAGCCACTGAAGTTCAAATCAAGTCTGAAGTTGACACTCTACAAAAACAAAGCCAAAGGCATATAGAGAGAGAAGCAGAGCTGCAAGCCAGTCAGGCAAAGGCATTGCAAAGATGCCAGGAGATGGAAAGAGAGAATCAAGCAACAGCTTAAAGACTGCAAGGAGCTGAGGAAGAATACAGAAAGCTCAACAAATCATTGATAGATATAGAGAGGGAAAGGGACAACCTAACCCTACAACTTTCTGAAGAGTCCAAGGAAGTGGAAGCCATAAGGAATGCCAAAGAGAAGGTAAAGATAGAGCAAGAGGCTAGCTAGGATGAGGTCATCAAGCTCAAAGACCAGATTAAAGTTAAAGATCAAACCATCCAACAGCTATGGGCATCTCCTGCGAGAGTTAGAGCTACTAGCTCAACTCACACCACTTTAGAGAGTCAGCTTTATGAAGAACAAATGAAAGAGCTCCCAAAGGAGTTGACCTTAGAGAAAAAGTAGAGGCTGATGATGGTTGAGGGGTCAGTGGTCATGCAAACCCGCATGGAAGAAGAGCACAAGGCAATGCAGGATGAGCTGGAAACCATCAAGAGAAAGCTTGAGGAGGCGGAGAAGATAAATTCCGATTTGAGCGACCTCCTTGTGAATATGGAAGAGCAATCTGAAGTAGAAAAGAAGACATTCCAAAAGAAAATAGAAGAGCTGAGAGGCCAGCAGACAGAAGAGCAGTTCAGCATCGGGCCACCAGCCATGGAAGGAATAGATTTAGAAAATGTGGCAGATCCTGTGGACACACCCATGCAAGAGGAAATCCTTGTAGGACCCTCTCAAGAGCCACAAGATCTGACACAAGAAGAAGAAGAGAAGTTGCAAAAGGCCATAGAAGAGGAAATTAGAGACACGGCCAAAGAAGCCTTGGAATGGGAGCAGAGGGTCTTTAAATCAATGACGATTCAGAAGATAGACGCCAGCAACCTTCGGCGTGAATGGCTACAGCCCTCTCTCCCATATCCTCTGCTAAAGTACGAAGCTGCTACAATTAACAAGCGAATCAGAGAATAGCCAACAGTGCCACTGTACAACACAGACATCTCCAGGCCTGAAGGGGTAAAGTTGATAGTGGACTCTCAACCCAGGTGGAGAAAGGCATGGCTGATAAAGTATCCACAGTATCTAATCCAACTGGTAGAGTCACCAAAATTCATCAGAGATAACTTAAGTTTCTGCCCTCTACCAAGGATGCGGACGTGGAAGGCCCATGAGCTATTGCAAAGAAGCCAACCTACTTGGCTAAACTACTCGAAGCTTCCAGGCTTGAAGGCAAGCAAGAGAATAAGTGTTCAATACACGGTGAAAACCCTAACGGGCGCCATCAAATTGTTCAGTGGCTCGCCTGACCTATCTTGCATTATGATGAGAAAGATTTACAAAACCCTTTTGGCAGTCTTCAAGATGTTCAAACCAGGCCAGGTGACAGACAGTATCTTCTTCTTTCAAGATACATACGGATGTGCATACAATCTGTCTGGTCAGCCTTCCAAGGAGGTGATACATGCATTGTATCAAAGGATCATGTTTTTGCCATCCAATCAACTCCAGGCCTTTGAAGAAGCTTTCTACAGCGGCTTCATCATAATCAGCACTGACATATTCGGCCCAAGACTACTGGCTCAACATGCAAGATATGAGTCACTGCTCAATATGAGAGAAAGCCTAAGATGAAGAAGCAGCTCAACAGCCATGTCAGGGACGACATGAGCAAGGAGGGGGGGAGTGTTAGAAGCTGGACACACCCTACGAAAAACGACTGCTCGGCAGATTATTATTTTTTGTAATTATTAATTTATTGAGAAAACCCGACATTTCCCTTTGTAAATATTGGGGCTTACAGAAGTTTCCAGATTGTATCCCAGTTTTGATATTTAGATTGAGTAGATGGTTAAAATGGAACATTAGGGTTTGAGAATTGTAAGATATTTATACCACTTTTTGACCTTAATGAAAAAACCTTTTGTCATTTTAAAAAAGTTTGAAGTCTGTGAGTGAGCGTACTGTGTACGAGAGAGAGTGAGAGCTTCATCTTGACGCTACGTGCGCACCGGTGGTCAAAATCGAGTGCGGAGAAGTGCAACGTGTTGCCCCCGATGAGAGACGTGCCAATAGCTACATTGTGCACGTACAGTCCGGTTTTGCGAGCTCCCATCTACGAGCTTTATCTGGTGATTCGGTGAGCATACGTTGTCCGATTTTGCATTGCAGCATATCCATGTGTTCGCATTGAGTAGAGCTATACGTTAGGCACTTTAGTTTTTGGAAACGAAGACCTGCAAATTTCGGCCAGACATCCTACGTGATTTTGCACCAGGTGTTTTGGGTTGGGATTTTGGTTCATAGACCTTAGGGAGAGCGACCTATTGGTGTTAGTAGGGTCTCCTTCAAGTTCTGTGGCATTTCGAGATTGTTTGATGGGTATTCAGCTCTAGAAAGCGTTGTAGGAAGTTTCCTCTTATGCACTCTTGAAGGCTATAGCTTAAAGATTGGGAAGAGACCTCTGTAGGAATTAGTTAGGAGTCGGTCGAGTGTAGGTTGACACCCTATGCTTGCTTCCACACGCTTGCGGGTCAAGCTTCGTCCTTAGCTGACAAATCTTGTTAGGTGAGTTCTCGCTGTGCTGACATCCGTCGCAGCGTATCCGTCCAATAGGCCCCCTCATTGAAGAGAGAGAGAGAGAGAGAGAGAGAGAGAGAGAGAGAGAGAGAGAGAGAGAGAGAGAGAGAGTACCTGAGTCCTGCTTCCCCTTCCCTTCGTACATGTACTTTGACATTGGGGATCCGTGGGAATTAGAAGCATTCAATCTTTTGCAGGGCGGAGGAGAAGCAATAGAACCTTTTCCCCTCGACTTCCTTCTTGGTGGAGTACTGTCAAGATTGCTGTTGGAGGTGGCTAGTGAGCTACCCTCCACTTGGCATTAGGCAAAATTTGGACTCACAAAGCGGCCCTTTAAGGAGTTTGACTTTACCTCTCTCTACCAAAACGGGCACATGGATATTTTTTTGCAAACAAACTCCAAAGTTGGCGGAGTTTTGGTAGTTAGAATGTCCTCTTCAAGCTCTATCTAATGATATATAGCACGCCATGAGATTCCTCATATTCTAGAAGATTCTTTTTTTGATTCACTTAGATTCCGACAGAGTTGTCACATCATAGGTGAATCAAAAAAAGAATCTTCTAAAATATGAGGAATCTCATGGCGTGCTATATATCAATAGATAGAGCTTGAAGAGGACATTCTAACTGCCAAACCTTCGCCAACTTTGGAGTTTGTTTGCAAAAATTTATCCATGCACCCGTTTTGGTAGCGAGAGGTAAAGTCAAACTCCTTAAAGGGCCCCTTTGTGAGTCCAAATTTTGCCTAATGGGCTGACTGCAGACCTGCTTGCAGCTCGCAATTGCTTTCCTCCCTCTCTCTAACCTATGGCCTTTGCGTTGTCCTTCCCTCCATGCTTCATGACTACACCACTACCTCAACGTAACGACTCAGCTTAACTGTTAGAGATTTTAAAAATATTACGATTCATTTTTTCAAAGTCTGAGTATTACACTTTGTATAGTTCATGATGGTGGCCCACACTATTGAAAAAACATGACTGTCCTATCCATGTGTTATGCTTATAATATGTGCTTGTTGGCATATGTTAACTCACAAAAAAAGCGCGACACGTTAACATGCCTTCAACCAAAAGCATTCAATACAAAAGTGGAGGTAGACATTTTTTTCATGCCACACAAAGGGGAGGGCTATCCTATCATTCTTGGGAGACCCTGGCTCATGGCTATGAAAGATAAGCAAGAGTGGAGTATCGAAATGATTCAGATGAAGGACGCTAAAGGGAAGTCCATATTCTACGACATGAGGACTGGGAAGCAACGGAACATGATTTTGGAGGCTTCAGAAGATGATTCCACCAGTGACTATTCATCTACCTCAGGAGAAGAGACAACAACTGATGAGAGTGACAGTAGCATCGAAGTGATGGGGGTCATCCTTAAAGACCCAAAAAGATTGACAAAAATCTGAAGCACCCCCGACAAACCGAGAGGAACCATCATGTACGCAAGCCTTAGAGGATGTAAGTAAATTACATCGGATACTCTCAAATGAGTTAACCGATGAAGAAAGGAAGGAGTATGTCTCCATGCTAGGTAATTTCACTACACTGTTCATGGATGGCTATGATAAGATCACAGGGATCACAGTAGTACAACACCACATAAAACTCAAGGAAGTAAGTAGACCCGTAGTGCAAAATCTCAGAAGACTTGGGGTAATCCAACAAGAGGCACTACTCAAAGAAGTGAGGAATTTTTTGCAAGCAGGTTTCATCTACCCCGTCGAAGACTTAGAATGGGTCTCTCCAGGAGTAGTCACACCAAAGAAGAATGGCAAGTGGAGAGTCTGTGTGGACTATAAACCTCTTAATGTAGCCACAAAAAGGGATCACTTTCCCCTCCCATTCCAAGACCCATTCCAAGAAAAAATTCTCAATGAAGTGGCAGGACATGAACTCTACACAGTATGTGATGGCTACTCAGGATACTTTCAGATTAGCATTGTAGAAGAAGACCAGAAAAAGACAACCTGCATCACGCCTTGGGAATGCTTTGCTTACAGAGTGATGCCTTTTGGCCTCACCAACACTCCAACCACATTTCAGCGCTATGTGACTTTTGTCTTCCCACCCTACTTTGGAACGTCAATACGGGTCTTCGTAGATGATTTTTGCATCTATAGTTCATGAGCCATCCATTTAAGCAAAGTCTATGATGGCCTGACCAGGCTACAAACCTTGGGTGGCCAGATCAACGTGGATAAGTATCACATTGGCGAAAGCAAAGTCACTCTCTTGGCTATGCAATTTTAGCAAAAGGGATTGAGGCTAACCCTAACAAGATCCAAGCTTTGGTATCTTTGTCATCACCCACCAATGCTAAGTAGTTGGTTTCTTTCCTTCAGAAGGTAAGATACTTAAGCAGGTTCATTCACTTCCTATCTCAAGTGGTTCTCCCTCTACAACAAGTCACCCAGAGGGATGTCTTCTCATGGAGTGAAGAAAATGAGCAGCAATTTACTGAGGTGAAGCAAATCCTAGCCATGCTTCCCACCATTTCACCCCCCAAGTGGGACGAGCCATTTTATGTGAACACTAGTGTAGGAAGTGACACACTTGGAGCCATATTAATGCACAAGGACCCCCAAACTTCTTTCATGAGTCCTATTTACTTCTCCAGTCGTGTCATGGCCCCATCAAAAAAGGGATTCACCGCAATAGAACACATGGTTCTTGAACTAATGCTTGCTACCACAAAGTTCCACTCCTATCTTCTGCCTAGACCCTTTGTAATTCTCACAATGGAGGAGATCTTTCCGTATGTAATGTGACACATGGATGTCTCATCTAGGATCTCTAAATGGCTGGTTAGATTACAAGAGTTTGACTACACCATGCAAGTGGAAAACTCCATCAGGGATAGCTTAGCGGGAATACTTACTCATTGCCACTATGAGAAGAAGCTGAAGGTCAACATGGAAGAAAAAAAAGAAACACCAATGGTAGAAATTCCTAAGCTAGAAAGAGCTCACTCTATTTTCTTTGACGGAGCATACAAAAGAATAGTGGACCAGTCTGCAGCTGGCATAGTCATTTTCAATGAGCAACAGGAAAGGGTGTTCTCCATCGGGCAGCTATTACACTCCCACTCCAACAACGAAGCAGAGTATGCAGCTTTAATTCTTCGATTAGAACAATGTATTTCACAAGGGGTTCAGCGCCTAGATGTGTTTGGTGATGCTTTGCTTTTGAGAAAGCAGATAAACGGCACTTGGGTTTGTAAAAATCAAGTTTTACTTGGTCAACTACGCCAAGTTAAGGATCTTTTAAGGAAGTTTGAAGCAGTGTAATTATTTCATGTCCCCAGGACAAAAAATCAGGAGGCAGATGCTCTAGCCAAGGAAAGAATACAAGACGTTCGGTAGGAGCAATCAAACTGAAACTACCCCTCTTTCAAGGTAGTGATGCTATGCCTGATATCATTAGCTTTCTAAATACAGGAGAATGTCCGGAAGGGTACACTAAAGGCCAGAAATAGTGGTTGGTAAGGAAGGCTTACCAGATACCGCCTTGTAAACGACCACTTGTATTGTAAGGGCAAGGATCAAATTCTAAGGCGAGTGCCAACCTCTAGTGAGATCACAGAGGTAATTTCAAGTTGCCATGATGGCGTCTACAACGGTCATTTTGCTTTAGATATCACCAATAGGAAGATTCTAGAGGCAGGATACTCTTGGCCTAGTCTAAACAGGGATGTACATCATTGGTATAAAACATGCAAGTCCTGTCAAGTGGCCAGTGATCGCACACTAACCTATGAGCCACAGACTCCTATCATCTCATATGGTCCATTTGAGAAATGTGGAATAGATGCAATCGGTCCTCTACCAAGGGCCCAATCAGGTAAAATATACATTATAGTGGGTATAGACTACATGACCCAATGGGTAGAAGCAACAACCACCACCCGCATCACAGCCCAAGACGTAGCAAAGTTCATATTTGAGCACATTTTTTGCCCTTTTGGCACTCCTCTAGAGATAATATCAGACAGAGGACCAAGTTTCAGAGGCGATCTGGTGGGAGAGCTGATGAGAAAGTTAGGCATCACACGCCGACATTCCACACCATACTATCCACAGTGTAATGGCCTAGTAGAAAAGGTACACGGAATGATCTACAAAATCATCACAAAGGAGGTGAACAACCACACAGGAGACTGGGATAAACATCTCATGGCCGCTCTATGGGCCTATCGAACAACGTTCCAAACATTATTAGGTTTCATCCCTTTCCATCTAGTTTATGGAAAGGAGGAAATTATGCCCATTGCGGTACACATAGCCAGCTTACGAGTCTTGGCTAGCCAGTTACAGCACCCAATTGTAAATCTCCGCAACCACATCCTTGATCTGGAAAGGCTCCAACTGGATAGGGAAGAAGCAATCAATCACTATGCAATGCAGGCAGAATGATGCCGGCTCACCTTCAATCAAGGGCTTAAGGAAAAGGGCCTGGAAAAAGGCATGTTAGTGCTGAGATACAACAACCGATTTGACACCAGGAAGGATAAGAAATTTCAACCACGATGGGAGGGACCATTCATTGTCAAGAAGCGCTATGACAACAACAGCTATAAGCTGATGGAAGCAGATGAGAGAATTCACAAGACTAGCGTCAATGGATGGAGGCTGAAAAGGTATTTCCTTACGTTTGATCCAGAGTTCATGCTAGACATTCTAGAAGAGGGAGAACCCTCCAATTCCACAACCAAATGGGAGGGCTAATGACGGCCGGTTTTCGAAACCGCGACCGCGAGAACCATACCCTAAGAAGGGGAGATCATATCACCAAAGAAGGAAAAAAAAACATAACAAAACAAAAAAGGGAAGTTCTTTACCACTTACCACCCCTCTAGGGTTTAACCACTAGTAGGGCGCCACCAATTTGGCCACATCTCTCGATTATCGCCAAAAGACGGACTCTCTCTCTCCTACTGCTCGGCTCCGCCAATTCTCTCTCTCACACCTACTCTACCGCTGCATCACCGGGCCCGGTGGACACATAAGATAAGATGCCTCTGTCACACTCTCTGGCGGGCCGCCACAGATATTGTATATACTCTCTCTCTCTCTTTCAAATATTTTCCCCCCATCTCTCTCTTTGCTCATCCACACCCCAGCCCCGGCGGGATGCCATATAATATTTCTCTCCCCCTCTTGTACACACCCCCTTCAGCCTTATACCCCCCTTGTTTTCTTCCCCAACCTTGGCGGACCACCGGCCTAACACCCCCCCCCTATCTTCACCTAGCTCTCTCTCTCTCTCTCTCTCTCTCTCTCTCTCTCTCTCTCTCTCTCTCTCTCTCTCTCTCTCTCTCTCTCTCTCTATTCCATTCTCCACCACTCACCCTATCCCCTATCCCCTCTCACACCCTCTCTCACAACCTCACACCCTCTCTCACTCCTTTTTTTTCCCTCTATGGTGGGAACCTGCCTTAGGGGCAATCTCTCTCTCTCTCTCTCTCTCTCTCTCTCTCTCTCTCTAATATACCCCCCCCCCCTTTTTTTCGTTGACTAAGCATCCCCCCGCCCCCCCCCCCCCATTCTTTGCCCTCTGTCAGGTCCGCTTGAGCCCATGCTCGCCACCGCCCCCCCGGACCCAGCCCATTGTGGGCGCACCATGGAATACAACCACACACACACCCCCTATCCTCTCACCCCCGTTCTCTCCACACCCTCTCTCCCTCGCGCTCATGCGCATAGCAGGCGGCCGTTGCACACTGGCGCTCTCTCTCCCTTTGCAACCTGCACAGGCACCGCACCACATACCTGAACACACACACACACACACACACTCTCTCTCCTGCACACACACACACGCACCACATACCCGAACACACACACACACACACACGCTCATGCACACACTCTCTCTCTCACCCCATCTCTTTCCCCCCCCCCCCCCCCCCCCCCCCCCCCCCCGCCTCTGCGTTGCAGCAGTTCATTGAAACAAAAAAAATAAATTATATACTTACATATATAATATATTCCCCTCCATTCCCACGCACGCGCATGCACACACATATATATATACACACATACACACCCATGCACCCATACATACACACACACACACATAAACACACACACCAATGAAAAGAATACAAAAAATGGAGGATTCAACAATTACGACACCATCAACAAAAGGAGGACGACCCAAATCATGCGACACTGACACCAAAAAGAATGAAGGCGCCGAAGGCATGCCCCGGCCGACCCCGAAGAGATGAACGCGCTATGCTGACGCACCGGCAAAGCTACCATTCACCGGCATCTCGTGACCACGACGCCCTCTTTAGCAAACCGTAGGTTATTATCATCATTTTTCAGTTTTCACCCAAGCCTTGTAAAAAGATCCCAACTTGTAAATTTTCCTCTCTCTAGGTGATGGTCACAAAGGCCCACCTAGAGGTTTCCATTTTAATAACTCCCAAGACAAACCAAGGGTCAACCACCCCGGGCCCATTGCCTTGCTTTGTCTCCCCGATTAGCTTACCCTAATCAAACCGGATTACCCTGATCTAAGCAGCCAGCACCTATAAAAGGGCACTTAGAGGTCACTATCGGGGGGGGGGGGGGGGGGGGGCAAGTTCATGAGAGGTCAGCACTTGGTAGTATTTTGGTGGGAGGATTGGCAACATTTCATCACAAGAGAGGGGACTTAGCGTAGTGGCTTGTTGTGGGAATTGTATGATGTAAAGGAAGCTATGTCCACATCTCGACTCCAACGGGCGATACACACACACTCATGTTAGCAAGTTTTCACGTCAATGAGTCATCTCTAGAGAACGCACCAAGTAGGTTCACTATCTCTCCCTCTATATCTCTATCACCATGATGTGCCACCTCGTCGGAATTAAAGTTGTTGTAAATATGGCAAGAGAATAATTCTCCCTTACACCCCTCGAGGGCTTTCATCACATGTCTATTCTCTCTATTCTCTCTCTCTCTCTCTCTCTCTCTCTCTATGTGTAGAATTCATGATATTTCAAATCACTGTTGTCTGCATCCTAGCCACTAAAAGCTAGGTGGTGCCCCCATGTTCGCTTTATCGCGACTTGCTTGTGGCGTGCATTGACTCCCGGCGTTTTAGAGGTTTTCGGGGTCCGTGTCTCGCTTTGCTCCCGTCACTACCATTAGAGACAACTTTCCTCTTCCAATCACTGAGCATGTTCTAGAAGGATTTGCAGGTAAAGAAGCTTACAGCTTTTTAGATGGCTTTTTGGGATACAATCAACTTTTGGTTGACCCAAAAGATCAGCATAAAACTGCCTTTGCAACGGAATGGGGTATTTTTGCCTATCGGGTTATGCCTTTTGGGTTAACTAATGCTCCTGTCACCTTTCAAAGATTGATGAGCCATGCTTTTAAAGAATATCTTAGGAATTTCTTGGAAGTATATATGGATGATCTATGCGTGCATTCATTAATTTGGGTTGATCATTTTGAACACCTCAAAAAGGTATTCGAAAAATGTAGACTTTATAGGATTTTCTTAAATCCTGAAAAGTGCACATTTATGGGTATACAAGGAAAACTTTTTGGAAATATAGTGTCTAAAAATGGCATAGCTACTGATAAGGACAAAATTCATGTTATTGCTGATTTGCATAGACTGACAACAGTCAAGGGGGTTCAAACCTTCATGGGACATTGTGGATATTACAAACACCTCATTTACATGTACGCTATAATTGCAAAACCCATGTATAGCTTGATTACACACTTTGAATGGACCGAAGAGTGTGAAGAATCCTTCATGAAGCTTAAGCAAGCTCTCACTTCAGCTCCAATATTGAAAGCACCAAATTGGAATAAGATATTTCACATACATGTAGATACTTCCAATTTCTCCATCGGATGTATACTAGCTCAACCAGGAGACGGAAAAGTTGATTTTCCTATTTCTTATGCTAGCCGATAGTTGAACATGGCGGAAAAGAATTATACCACCACCATAATGGAAGGATTAGGAATGATCTATGCCATGAAAAAGTATAGACATTACCTATTAGAAAAAAAATTTGTGTTCTTTCTGGACCAGCAAGCCTTATTGTACTTGGTCAACAAGCCATGCAACACAGAAAGAATAGTGAGATAGTTCATCATTCTTCTGGAATTTGATTTCATTGTAGTTGTAAAAAAGGGCACCACTCATCAAAGAGCAGATCATTTGTCAAGGATTGTTATAGGGGAACCACCCAAAGGAGTAGATGATGATCTACCAGATGCAAATTTGTTCTCTGTGGAAATGATACCTCAATGCTCGGAAAAAACTATATCATTGATGACCATAGCTCAAGTGGATTTGCAAATACCACTTCCTATTACAATCGAATTAATTAAGCAATCGATTATGTATCACTTACTGGCTGGAAGATTATACAAAAGAAATTGAGATGGAATATTGTTGTTGTGTATAAATCTTGAGGAGAAATCCCAATACCTAAGTCAAGCACATATTACCATAGTAGGACTTCACTTTGCTAAAAACCAAATGATGCAACGGATCTTGAGACTTGGAGTATTTTGGCCAACTATGAGGAGTGATGTTCATTCTTTTGTGAAAGATTGTCCTCAATGTCAAAAACAAACACCCATACCTCATGTTACATTGTTCCAAATGTTACATGTTCATAGGTGGAGTAACTATCTAGTTACTTACTTATCAAGCCAAACATTTTTTGAGGATATGAGTAAACGCTGTCAAAGAGCAATTAAAACAAAATCAAGAGACTATGCTCTTATTGAAAACCAATTTTATTGGAGAGGTAAGGATCAACATTGCATCTTTGTTCAAATGAAGGAGAATATATTCCCAATAGAACAAGCACATGCTGGATTAGCTGGAGGTTGCTTCTCTAGTGAGACAACAATAAGAGCAATCTTATGCCAAAGAATATGTTCAAAGGTGTGATGCTTTTCAAAGAGAAAAAATGACCACCCGTGTAGATAGCATGTCCTTAAGACCAATGATGGGGGGCCAGAGCTTTTGCAAAACAAGGTAAAGATTTTGTTGGACCAATATAGCCACTTGCTTATAGAACTCAAGCTCAATATATCATTGTAGCTACGGACTATTTGACCAAGTTGGCTAAGACTAAAGCAACTAGAAAGAATGAGGCCAGAACCACTGCCGCATTCTTATATGACTATGATATGGGACTGCCAATAGAAATAGTCAATGATAGAAGAACTCATTTCCTCAATGAGGTAATCGAGTATCTACTTAATGAGTTTATGGTCATCCATAACAAATCAGCTCCCTATCACCCACAAGCAAACGGACAAGCCGAGAATACGAATAAAATTCTTAGCTCGGTCTTTACTAAAGTGGTTAGTTTAGGAAGGATAGACTGGGAAATGAATCTCCGTGCTACTCTCTGGGCTTATCAAGTTTCATTCAAAACAGCTATAAATGCTTCATCCTTTAACCTTATTTATCGTCTTGATGCCATATTGTCAATAGAATTTCTATTGCCGACACTAAGGGTAGCTAAGGATCTTGAGTGGACTGGACATGAATTGTCAGAGAGACTTGAAGATTTAGAAAAGCTAGATGAGCAAAGGCGAATTGCTGTAGCTCACATCTATGCACAAAAGCAGAAACAAAAACAGTTTTCTGATTCCCATCTAATTACAAAAATCTTCAAAAAAGGAGACTTAGTTTTACTCTATTCTCTTAAGCAACACATTTCCAAGTTTAAGAAAAAGGAAAACGGACCGTTTATCATTAAGATGTATCTCCAAGTGGAGCAGTTAAGTTTTCCACCCTAGATGGTGAACCAATGACCGGCTAACTGGATTAGCGGATTAGCGGATGTCGATTAAAGAAGTACAATTTGCCACTAATCAATGAATTGCTAGATAGGATGCATACAGCTAAGCAAAGAAAGATAAAACGACAGCAGGTTATTGATGAGGCCCAAGAAGAATCTCGGCTTCGAGTACTCAAAAGAAAAGCTACTCTCAAGAATCAACAAATACCTATTTCCATCAACACTCTGGAAATGGATAACCGACAATGGAAATTGTAGAAAGATGCCATGTCAATAGATGATGAATGATTAGATGGAATGGACCTTCGCATCAAAGTACAACTGAACAATCATAGCACGAATGCATTGGTCGACACAGGAGCTTGAGTAAATGTAGTCAATTATTCCACGTACAAGAAAGCAACAAATCAGTCTTTGTCAGCAGGAATAGCGACTATCAAAGGATGCAACAAGAACCCAATACCAACATTGGGAGTTTTCAACTTAAATGTGATAGTGCATCGATGTTCATGTCCTCATCAATTTGTATGCTTGCCAGATGAACACATGAATGAGACAATGATTCTTGGAATCCCATGGATACATACATACAAGGCAGTACCAGATTAGGATACCAATCAACTTAAGCTATCACCTAAAGGTGGACAACTCATTGTTCCAATTGCACCAAGAAAACAGGAATGGAAAAGAGGTTACCAGCAAAGCACACCACGAAGCAATCAATCTTCTCCATCCTATCGACAAGAAAATGCTACAAGAAGCATGCAAGGAGCCAGGAAATTTGGGTACCAAAAGCGCAACTTAAGGACAAGCGGATTCAAATCTGGGTGCCCAAAACATCATTGAAGTACCGATTGGAAGACAGCATCAGAAAACCTCGACATCAGAAACCCTTGAGTTAATTACTCAAGACCCAACTCTAGCACAGCATAATGATTTTGATTGCATTGATTTTCAAAGCATGATAGAGCCAACCAAGTCTATGCATAGACACGATTGTTCAGCCCATGCGCACAGTCGTCCCGGAGTACGCCATCCAAGAGGGGTGGAAGGGAACTAAGTAATCAAGGACAATGTTTGAAGAGAGAGGAAAAAGTTTGATATTAACGTGTGATTTTTTGCAAAATTACCTAATAATGTCCTTATAAATCATCAATAGGGAAAATGTAACTGATAATATCTCCCCGATGAGTGTAAATAGTGTATATACTATCAGAAAATCATCAAAAATTAGTCCTTTTTTGTTATTTTTCATCATTTTTCTTGATATTGACAGTTAAAAATGAAGAAACCAACAAAAAACAATAAAGCTGTGTTTTTTGATAGATTTTGTTAATTATTGGATTTTCACTTTGCTTTTTTAGCGCATTTTGTTAGTTTCTTTGATTTTTTCAATAAACAGGTAAAAAATTTATAATAAATAGCAAATGAGCTCAGATGGAAAAACTGAAGACACATTGATGATCAAAAGTGTAAAGAATGAGGATGCAAGAGAGCTACACAAGACAAGCACAAAAGCACACAGAGATGGAAAGCTTCTTCTTCTTCTTCACAGAAAAGAGAGTACAAAATGACTAAGTGCTAAAGCTGAAAAGTAGCACATATGTACATGCGGTCACTAAGTGTGAACTCGCTAGAAGCGTACTAGGCTGGCACTATAAGTGTAGTCCAGCTGTAGAATCACTGGCAAAGATCCTCCGTGTCGGTCACCTAACGCGCCAGTGAGTAAATGCCGTAAGCGGCCAAGACCCGTAGTGGATGCCAGCTCAAGGTGTAGAGCTCGACATCTCAACACTCCCCCTCGAGCTCTGCATGTCGCAGAGTCCAAGCATAGTCCGGAAACGTCGAAGCTTCTCAGCTCCGAGGGCCTTGGTAAAGATATCCGCTATCTGCTCCTCTGTGCTGACGTAGACCAAGTCGATGTCGCCCGCCAACACTCGCTCTCGAACGTAGTGGTAATGGACCTCTATGTGTTTGGTCCTAGCATGGAACACTGGGTTCCTAGCCAACTGCATGCTGCTGAGGTTGTCACAATGAATGACAATCTGCTGGTCCACCTGCACTCCCAAGTCCTCAAGTAATGTGCGTAGCCAAGCTACCTCGCACGCCGCAACTGCTGCACCTCTGTACTCGGCCTCTGTGCTCGATAAAGCAACCGTAGGCTGCTTTTTGCTGCTCCAAGTAACAGCAGCACTCCCAAAAGAGAACATGAAGCCACTCGTAGATCTCCTATCAACAATGCTACCTACCCAATCTGCATCTGTATACCCATACAATGCTAATGGTGCATGTGCTGCATAGAACAATGCGTAGTCAAGAGTCCCTTGCACATACCTAAGTGTGCATCGTACTCCATCCAAATGTGGCTTCCTCGGAAGTTGCATGAACTGACTCTCCAAGCCTACTGTGTAGCTCAAGTCTGGCCTCGTGATAGTCAAGTAGATTAGACTACCCACAATCTTCCTGTACATGTTGACATCCTCAACAACATCACCCTTCTCTGCACTCAGCTTTGCATTCACATCCAAGGGAATGGAAATCGGCTTACAATCAGCCATACCATACTTTGACAACATGTCCAAAGCATATTGTCTCTGTGACAGCCATACACCCTCTGGAGTCCTGATCACCTCAATGCCAAGAAAGTAGTGCAACTCGCCCAAATCTTTCATTTCAAACTCCTGTTTGAGAAGACCCTTCACATGGTCAATCTCCATAGCATTGTCACCAACAATAATAAGGTCATCTACATATATGGTAATGACCACAATCCCCACATCACTCTCACGTACATAGAGTGAATGATCAGCATGAGCTCTCCTAAAACCAATACTGACAAGATACTTGGCAATCCTGTCATACCATGCTCTAGAGCCTTGCTTCAAACCATACAAAGCTTTGAGAAGTCTGCATACATAATCTGGGTAACCTGGATCGACATAACCAGGTGGCTGATCCATATACACTTCCTCTTGCAACTCACCATTCAAGAAGGCATTCTTTACATCCATTTGATGCATAATCCATCCTCTAGATGCAGCCACTGCTATGGCAGCTCTCACAGTCGTCATCTTTGCCACTGGAGCAAAGGTCTCCTCATAGTCTATGCCATACGTCTGTGCATAACCCTTTGCGACCAGCCTTGCCTTGTGACGCTCAATGTTACCATCAGCCTTATGCTTGGTTTTATACACCCATTTACAGCCAATAGCTTTCTTGCCACTTGGCAATGGCACCAACTCCCATGTGTCATTTGCTTCCAATGCAGCCATCTCTTCATTCATTGCATCATCCCAATGCACATTTCCAACTGCATCCTCAAAACATGTGGGCTCCACATCCTGTATCACCTTAGCCATGTAGGCTTGGTGATGCGCTAGATACCCATCATAAGTCAATTTCTGAACTGGATTTCTGACTCTATTAGATCTGCGCGGTCCTTGGTCACTCTTTTGCCCTCTAGCATCTTCTTGTACTTTCCTTACACCAGGTGTCCTGACAGCCGGAATTCCAAATTCCTTATCAAGACTTTATTCAGAACCATCTGAATCCATGTCTACATGTGAAAAACCTGATGATGCATCAACCATAAAGGGAGGTTCATATACCTTTTCCTTTCCTTTTCGTGATACATTCCCTGTACCTGTTGGTGGAGTAACCTGCGTACGTAGTCTACCATTCCATGGTTTCTCAACAGAGCCACGAGAAGAGGACTCTTGTGGTCCACTCAAAACCTGTGACTGTGGCCTCACATTTTGTACAACCACATCATCTTTTACATCAGCCCCAATAGTGCCATGTGCATTACTGTACCAGCTGCTCATCTCATCAAAGACTACATCTCTGCTCACTCGTAATTCTCGTGTAATAGGATTGTAGCACCTGTACCCCTTTTGTTCAAGGGAATATCCCACAAGAATACATTTCTCTGCTTTAGGATCCAATTTCCTACGCAACTCATCTGGTACATGCATGTAAGCTATGCAGCCAAACACTTTCAAGTGTGCCAAATCAGGCTTTGTACCTGTAAACTTTTCCTCAGGTGTTACATCATGCACCGCAGCTGTAGGTGTCCTGTTCATAATGTACACACCTGTATTTACAGCTTCAGCCCAGAAATGATGAGGCATGTTCTTCTCATTCATCAATGCACGTGCAACCTCTGCAATGTGCCTGTTTTTCCTTTCTGCGACCCCATTCTGCTGTGGAGTATATCTGCATGTAAACTGCCTGTGTATACCATGCATTCGCAGAAAATCTGAAAAATCATTGGAGAAGTACTCTCCCCCTCCATCTGACCTCAATGTCTTGATTTGCATATCTGTCTCCTTCTCAATCATGACTTTGAAGTCTTGAAAGTGACCAAACACTTCACTTTTGTTACGCATGAAGTAGACCCATACTTTCCTTGTATGGTCATCAATGAAAGAGACATAATACCTGCAACCATGTATACTTGCAGTATCGGTTGGACCCCAAACATCTGTGTGCACCACCTCAAGTGGCCTTTTACATACATTGCGCTCATGTGGAAATGAGCCCTTTGACTGTTTTCCAAACTGGCATGCTGCACACACTTTATGCATACCATCCACCTTGAATTTGGGCAAACCTTTTACAATCTGTTTTGATTGCATGCTGCGCAATCTCTGCTCATTGACATGGCCAATGCGTTTGTGCCAAATGTCAACATCAGCCACAACACCTGTGCCCTGTGCAAATAATGCAGCTTTTACCTCAGGCATGTCTACATTCAACGTAAACATTCTGCCCACACATTTGCCCTCTGTGATCAGGTTACAGCCATTCTGGAAATCTTCTACATAACAGCCATTGGGATTGAAGCAAACCTGCAAACCCTGATCAACCATTTGTCCAACAGAAACAAGATTCTTTGTAATGTTTGGGACGTGAAGTACATCTGCTAAGTACTTTGATTTCCCACTCTTCGTATTTAGAGGTATGTCCCCTACATGAGCAATGGGGTGAGCTGTGTCATCTCCTGTTTGCACATAGCCTGACACATCTGGTTTGCGCATATCTCTAAACCACTCTCCACGAGACGTCATGTGATTAGAGGCACCTGAATCCACATACCAAACATCATCTTGGGTGGAATTCTCTGCTGTCATTGTATTCATTACATGCTGCATAACAAACATGCGCTCGTTTTTGCTGTCATCTGCATCTCTGCTAGTAGATGCATAGTTGCCCTGTTCTCTCTTTCTACTTGCTTTTCCCTTTGGACAGTCACGTGACATGTGACCTCTTTCACCACAAGTCCAACATTCTCTGCTATCTGGAGTATGTTGCTGCCTGCTTGATCCTGCACAACGACCTCTTTGACTCCCCCTGCCTTGAGACTGGTTTCCCCTGCCACCTGTATTGTTTTGATTTGATTGACCTTCTAGAAATTGGCCCCTGCAACCCCTTGGGCCTCGACCACGACCTCTACCTCTACCTCTGTTGGAGTTAGAATAGAAGGCCTGTTCAGAATTATTTCTGCCATGAGAAGAAGATGTGTCAAGGTTCTTGGAAATCAACATAGAAATCAAATCTTGGAACACGGGGATGTCGTCTCTTGTATTCATGGAAGACCTGAAATGTACATACTCATCTCCTAGACCATCCAAGCATGCACGGACAATGTCATCATCTTCCACTGAGACTTTAATAGATCCAAGAGCCTCAATGATACTCTTGATCTTCAAGGCATAATCATTGATTGAGAGGTTGTTCCTCTTAACCTGATTTAGCTCCGACTTTAGTTGAAGCTTCCTGGCCTTGGTGTTCACCTCGAACACTCTGCCTAAGTTTCTCCATGCAATGGCGGGGGTTTCAGCATCCTGTAGATAGCCCATCATGCCATCTGTGATGCTCATAGAAAGCCAATACATCACTTTGCTCTGGCCTTGTTGCCAGTCCCTCAAAGTTTTCCTTTGTTCTGCTGTAGCATTTGCCTCGGGAATCTCTGGTTCCTTTTCATTGTCTCCTTCTACATAGTCCCAATAACCTTTTCCTTTTAGGAAATTTGTTATTCTGAACTTCCATTCAGGGTAGTTATTTTTCTCAAGCTTCTCAGTAACAATCTGACTGAAACCGTCAGACATCTTGAAGCACTAAGACAAAATAGCTGCAATCTGCAAAAACCTGCAAATCTGCTGAACCTGCTATCGTGGTTCCTGTAACGCTTTCTACACTCAACGAGTGTCCACAATCAAGCGTACATACAACCACTGTACTTGTACAGTAAATCTCTGTATACTTCACTTTGGAGACCTGTTCAAAAACTTGTGCGAAAAACCCCTAAAAATGTTTTCGCTGCGCGAGGCGCCTTCGGCATCTGGTCGTGGATTGCGAACGAAGGGATTGTGATGCTCTTGCTCTCTTAGACTCTCTTGCCTGCACCAGGCTCTGATACCATGTAAAGAATGAGGATGCAAGAGAGCTACACAAGACAAGCACAAAAGCACACAGAGATGGAAAGCTTCTTCTTCTTCTTCACAGAAAAGAGAGTACAAAATGACTAAGTGCTAAAGCTAAAAAGTAGCACATATGTACATGCGGTCACTAAGTGTGAACTCGCTAGAAGCGTACTAGGATGGCACTATAAGTGTAGTCCAGCTGTAGAATCACTGGCAAAGATCCTCCGTGTCGGTCACCTAACGCGCCAGTGAGTAAATGCCGTAAGCGGCCAAGACCCGTAGTGGATGCCAGCTCAAGGTGTAGAGCTCGACATCTCAACAAAAAGGACAAGGTGGACAGACACAAAAATTTTCAATCAAACAGCGTCATCTCCACACCAGACATGAGGGGTAAGTTCTATACTTTTCAATGATTCATTCTGTACGGCCGGTACCTAGTCTAAACCCGTGGCAAAAACCCTAGAATCCGAGCAGTGCACGAAGACCTACGACCAAAAACTGACCATAGCAGTCTATCAGCTCAACCAAACCAGACGAGACTTGAGTTGTAGCATACCCCTAGATGATAGAACACTTCTATATCAACAGTTGACCATTCGGCAACGGTCAAGGAGGGTCCCGAGTAGAAAAGCCAAGTTTTTGGCAGATGCCAGAATTGTATTCTGACTCCACAGACATCTTATAGACTGGGTCTATACACAATGTGTATGGTTGGTTTCATAAAATCAATCAAGGCAAGCTCTCAAAAAGCAGAAAACCGCTCGAAGGCTACAAAGTGTCAAATTTGACATACGAACTCAAACTGACTCCAAATATGCCAAAATTGCATGAGTTGCTTCAGGACTATGTAGCGGACAAGTCCATAGCCTCAAAAGTCAATAACAAACACCACAAGCCATGTAGTCACAAAAATCAGTGATTTCAGAGTCGATAAAGCACGAAGTGATGCCGGCAACACAAAAATTTATCAAATTCAATTTAGGACTTGTTTTAGGTGTATAGAATATGTTTAGGTCAAAATTCTCAAGTTTTGCAAGAAAAAGTTGACTGCAGTAAATAATCACACTTATTTATTTTTGCAATATTTTGACTTGAAAGTGGTACTATCACCTCACCTATCACTTGTGTACACCTATTACATGCCACATTTCAAGTATGAGCCAAAATTATCAATGATAACTTGGAAAAATGCCAAAAGAAAAGGAAAGAAGCCTTTTCAAACCAATTTCTGAGTTATCTGTCACATTTTTTTATCCAAATCACCTCAAATCTCATAAACACAGTCTACATCATGCCTAGAACCAAGTTGCTTCAAAAAATGTACATTTTGATGAAAAAGTTTATAATCGAGATTATTTACTTTTTGGCCAAGATGGGGGGAAATTGCAACTTTGACTCCATGGGACCAAAGCACATGATGTCCTAAGCTCACTAACCAAGTTTAAAAAAATTTGGAGCTCAAAATCTCAACATTCCTTTATATCTATTGTTTCAAAGACCGAAAGCCTAAATCTGGCACCATTTTCACCCTGTGCACTCAAATGAGCCCACACTTCACTTAGAGTATCTAATTGATGTCTATTTCAAGCCCATGATACCAAAATTGTCAAAAATTTTAAAAAATTCATCAGTTGTAAATAATCGTGATTATTTACTTTTCTTGCAAATTTTTGCTTGGACTTCATGATTTTGATCTTTACATGTTTTATACATCTATGCATGTTCAAAAATTGATTTGAAGCAAACTTATTTGAAGAAAATTGGACTCAACTTATCGGCAATTCAAATTGAAGGACATTTCAAAGCAAAATCTGCCATATTTTCTAACTTTGGCACTCTATGCACTGAACAAGAGCAATGCAAGCTACGGAGAAGGCCAATAAGAGGGTATCCCAAAAAGAGAAGCTGCAAGAGCTTCCACTATACCAACTGGATCCAAGTTCAGTAAAGACAGCCAAAGAAACCTATCTGTCAAAAGAACAACTGGAGGAGAACAACACAACGGTTTTCACAGGTAGATTTAAAAGTGAAGAAGGACATCAAGTAGAACTACAGTTTTTGCCAAAAGAGTTCTACGATGTCGCAACAAAGCGCGAAACAAAAGAAGCTAACAGAAGGCTTGGACTCACAGAGTTCTACGACCAAGAGCCTATGAGCTTTTGGCTACAAACAAGGAAGATGGAATAGCCCAGATCACTGACCAACAGGGACAGAAAGTAGAGGTGGTAATTATGAAAGAGATAGTGGCTGAAGCTCTCAAGTTTCCGACAGAAGGGATGACAATGAGACCTAGAGACAAAAAGACAGTAGGTACCTTCACCAAGAAAACCATTGCGGCAACCTTTGTTGATCTCATTCAGAGGCAAGTGGAAGAACCAACAAGATTATATCATCAACACTTCCACTTTCTAGCAAAGAGACCGCCAAGGTACACAACACCCAATCATACACTTGCGACTACATTTACACAAGTGTTAAAGTCGACAACCAGGCAACCCATCGATCACGCACAGTATGTGCTATTCACACTGAAGGGCACAAAGAAAGAGAGCAAGATAACATATCTGTGAGTTCCTGAGGTACTCACAAGAATAGCTTACCATGATATCGGCATGGCAGACAATTTGCCACCTGCCCACAGATCAAAACACATGGATAGTGTCAGCACAGCCATCTCCAAGAACCACAAGGTCAACAAAAAGAGTTTACAAATCTGATGAGGAGTCTAAAGAAAGCTCTCATGAAGCACATAGCAGAAAAAGCTCAGACAATGAAGAGAAGAGAGCCAGAAGAGAGGAGATGAAGAAGAAGGCAGTGGACGCACATTAAGAAGAGCCCCAGCAAAAAAAGGCGAGGTTTGAAAGGGAAAAAGAAACCTACGAAAGAAGCCGTCAAGCTACAGGTGAGGACCCTAGAAAGTGGGTACCAAAAGAGCTAAAGGGACCGAGAATAAAGAACCCTGCATGGAAAGAAACAAAATATTGGAAAGAATGTACCGGGAAGCGTAATCATTAAAGCTAAAAGAAGCCCAAGAAGCTGAGAGAAAAGCTAGAGAAAATGCGTCCGAGCAAGAAAAACAAGCTGAAGCGACACAACAAGGTAAGGCCCAGCACGAACAAAGTGAGATGTCTCCCAGACCGTCACCTGCTAGGAACAACACGACCACCCCATGCCAAGATCTCCACCATCGCCAACAATTAGATCCACTGAGCATTAGGAGAAAGTTGGACTCACTTTTGGGCCTTTCAGTTCTAGAGAGAGAGTGGCACTCGACCAATGAGGAAGAGACTAACGTTACGTTGAAAATCAACATTTTGGAGCCAAGATCTTTTAGAAAAAAGGGAGAAAATATTATTTTTGTTCATCAAATTGCACAATTGCACGCTTTCAAGGAATAAATTCCATAAGTCGTACTAACTCTATACCAAGGAATTTCATAACTTTCATTGAAGAATCTATCTAGTATCTTTGTTCCCGTCCAAACATGACTTTGAGTAGCTCTACTTCCCTCTCAAAACTTCTTCCCTTTTTCATATTTGCACCAACCTTTCTGTGTATTCTAGTGCACACCATGACTACTTCTCGAAGGCTTAGCACTACCATTAACTCTATTAGCATTTTTAATAGTTATACTACATATGATCAAGCATGGATACCATCTCGAATAACTATCGGAAGTTGGGTTCTACTGCAAACTAGGAGGAGGAAGAGGAGGCAACGCAATGATTTTGTGGAGGCTTTCAAGGGACAAGTTAAAGAGTTTAAAGTGTGTGCACAAAGCAAGCGGGTGAAAGAGGTCCTCATACAACGTTTTCCATCATGCAGACTTAAGGTTGCAAACATGTCCTCCAAGTTTTCCAAGGCATCGACCCAACTGTAAGTTATTTTTGAGCATCTCACTTAGTGCATGATTATATTCGAAGGTTAAGTGGTGGATATCATCTTTGGTATGTTTCATATATTTATCCATCGAATAGGACAGATTGGCAACCACTTGAGAGCATAGTTGGGATTTTTGATGCTTTTCATGCATTTATTGGTGAGCAAATGTACTAAGGAAGACAACACAAGGAACTTGCAGATAATGGAACATTCTTTTATGATATGTCATATGTGGAACCGAAACAACACAAGGAAGACAACACAAGGAACTTGCAAATAATGGAATATTCTTTTATGATATGTCATATGTGGAGCCGAGAACTTCCATTGGTTGGGGTCGTGTAGCTCCTTTGACAACAAGGATTGGTCTTTGCCAACTTCGCAAACTAGTGAAAGCTTTAGGAATAAGTTGTTTCAGGATATACAAAAGTCCTTCAAGTATTCAATTGCCACAAAAAGAGTTCGGCTCGCACTATTTATGCCTCTTGAAGTGTTTGTAGATTTTTCTTTGATGAGCAAATAAGAACTACCGCAACAATGTTCATTTGCAAGTCTGAGAGCTATTTGGACTTTTTAGATGATAATTGGGATAGGAAACAATCACAGAGAAAAATCTATATTTTTCAAAAGAAGTCCATAATTTGCAAGTTCATTATAAGCTCTCAAAATTTCATAATGTCGTTTTACTATATTAGATATCATCTTCTTAGTGGGCAGCTTATTCCACTCGACCAAGATACAGAGTCTAGCCTCAAGAACAAACCTTTATCAATGGAGCTCTACTTTCGAGATAGCCTACTTACTGTGATGGAGACAATGTCAAGCACAACTCTTGCACAGCTAAGGGTAGATCTTACATGTAAAGAACTTCCACTTTTTCCAGAATTGTATGCATTCAGTCTGAACAATAGAAAGGTGCTTACTAAATGGATGAATTTTGATTGTCTTTAATACATTAAGACAAAGTCTAACTTTTTCTTCTTTTCAGATTCCAAGATGCAAGGAGAAAACAACATTGTGCAAGGAGTCACTCACAAATACACTTCACTTAATTGCTTCCACCGGAAGCTAGGTCACATACCTTGTGCACGCAAAGCTTTTTACATACGACATGTAGCCGATTCTCTACTTTACATATTGTGTTGTTTCTGTCAAGATTTATACAAGTTATTGCTCCCTTTCCCTGCTATTGTCCTCTCCCCCGGTTTGTGCCACTGGTCCCCTGTCCTCTCCCTCGATTGCTGCCACTGGTCCCTTGCCCTCTCCCCCGGTTTTTGCCACCGCTCCCCTACCCTCTGCTACGGTTGCTGCTACTTCTGCCTCTGGGGACGTTGGTCTCGGGCATCCTTTCATGTCACTCAAAATCATGGGCCTCTTCCATGGCTTCCCATGCATCTTGCACCTGTGGAGCTTCCCTCTGTTCTTGCTCTTGCCGTCGACGTGTAGCCGATTCCTCTACTTCTGCGACGTCTGCATAATATTGATTATTACCTCTTGCATATTTCGAACGTCTTCTTGAGTCTGATTGTAGTGCTATGTCATTTCGTTAACGCGAGCCTATTCAAAATCCTCAACTCTCACCCATTCCTCTCTTGTGAGTTTGTTTACAGAGATTATAATATGTTGGATGGCCATTACAAAAAAATGTCGCGCATCGTTGGGGGTGTAGTTATGTAATTGAAGTTCCTGTAGAAGCGTGATAATAGGAAAGTAAGTAAAGATGTTGCTTCATACAAACGTTGCAGCAAACAATGAAACAACACGATTATTTATGTTTGGTACATCCAAAATTTGATTGAGAAGCAACAAGGCATTCAAACAAGTTTGCCTGCCACATCTATAGTCATCAATCTGCATGGGCACGGTTACCTATTTCCTAGATCATGTTCTAGCAAAACATGCTCTACATAGCATACAAGTTTTTTCGCAGCACTACATACATAACCACTTGAGTCAGAAACACATTACAAAGAGACACTACTTCCAAATGTACCCAGATGGGCCTTACGTTTTTACATGATCATGAAACGCCCTGCTTTTCCCGGAGTTTGCGTAGTAAACAATCTTAGCTTCAATGTCAAATAACAACAGTGTCCAATGATCACTACACCAAAACCATCAAAAATGAGGAGAAAGATTCTAAATGCAACATGGTTTTTACAAGGCAAGAAAAAACTCACAATTGATTGTATACAAAGACCAAAAAGCGTGCTAGATCAAAGTTGAATCTACTAAACCAACCCATTAGAGCCAAAAAGGAAACTCCGCTGAGTCTGCAGCAAAGGTGATATCAGCGGATCTATTACGTATACTTTGTTTTGAACCTTAGGGGGCAGAAGCGAGACAGCGTGCCTAACATGAATCGATGGCAAAGATTAGACTTAAGATATTTTAGCGGGCTATCACTGCCACAAACCCATGAGTCAATACCGAGCAAGTGGGGTAGCTATCGAATTCCATAAGCCACTGACTCGCTTGGTATTGACCTGTCTTAACGGTAGTGAGCCATCTAATGAATCAAGCATGACTTATAAAGAAAAACTTGACGACTGCTGCGAAGACATGGGTCAATACCGAGCGAGCAGTATCACTGTCCAATTCCATAAGCCACTGAATCGCTCGGTATTGACCCATGTCTTGGTAGAGAGCCATTTAATGAACCAACCGTGACTTTTAAAGAGAATGAGAATTACCACAAAGCAATGTTGATGACCCCATCCGTTGCAATGGAGTTGGTGAAATTGTGCATGCACAGGAAGTCTTGTTGATCGATGTTGAAAATGCAGGCCTCCTCTGACCTTCGAGGCAGCAGTATCTGTGCATGCAGAGGTGCTGCGCTGAGCAAAACTTGCAACTCCTCTTCATTCTCTTCGTTGATTTGCTCTAAAATAATTGACTCATCTGATAAAGGCTCCTCATTGGATGGCCCTTGTGATGCAGAGCCTTGCCCTTGCCTTTCTTGAGCTTTATCCCTAGCTGCCTCAAGCTCCTCCCTAACAGCCGTAGGGTCCTCCCTAACAAGCACAGGCTCCGAATCATTTTCCTTCAATATTGGTTCCTCCATAAATGCCTTAGGGTCCACCTTGGCCTTCTCTTGCCCCTCATCAGTCCTTACTGGCTCTGGATCCTCCATGACTTGCTCATTTTGGTGTCTAGCTGGCTCCTCCATAAATGTCTCTATTTCTTCCATGACTGCCTTGGGGTCCACCCTGGCTTGCTCATTCCCCTCTGCAGCTATCTCCAGCTTGCCCATCTGTGTCATTTTGCTCGACCCGTGATCGTGTCCTTCTGCTATTTATTTCAATCCTAGACGGCTCTGTTTATCATGCACGAGGATGGAGAGGGGGGATGTTAAGAATATCCATGGTTCTACTATCTTGGATAGGTAATGGCTGAAGCAGCCCATCGTAGCAGAAACGCAGCCTCTGAAGAGCATCAAAATCCCACGGCATGATAGTAACGCGATGTGCATGGGCAGCCAGGATATATCCATCACTGAAGAATTCAACGAGGTAGTCTTTTTGCAATTTCTTGAAGGCAGAGAAGTGCACTGCTAGCCCATCGCATGCTGACTCTCCACTGCTCGCAAATCTCTCACACTACTCACTAGAAAGGAAGACATGGAATAGCCAATTGAACGTGTCGACCGATCCTTCGCAGGTCTTGCAGTACGCCTATGTGCGCCTCATATCGGCGTCTTCTTGCTTGAGCATTCAAAGATTCACCTGTTGCGCTTCTAGGCGTGGCCTTTGCATGAGGCATCTCTACAAATAGCATAACAAAAAACGACATTTCATTTGTCAGCACAACGGACTTTAGATTTCAGAAAAAGTCAGTAAGAAGCGAACAGGTGCATCGAATAGAGTTTGCCTTCCCTTATTCGCTTGGTACTGACCTCAAAAAAGTGTAATAGCAGACATCACTTATATTTTTTGAGGTCAGTACCAAGCAAACAGGTGCATTGGATAGATTTTTCCTTCCCTTTTTCACTTGGTACTGACCTCAAAAAAGTGTAATAGCAGACATCACTTATATTTTCTGAGGTCAATACCAAGCGAACAGGTGCATCGAACTAAGTTTTCCTTCCCTTACTCGCTTGGTACTGACCTCAGAAAAGTGTAATAGCAAGCGAAGAGGTTTGCATCCCCTGCAACAAAATACCAATATGAAGGAGACGTTTAAGTCCATGCTGTCCTAACTGTCATATTGTGCCCTCCCATCACCTCCCCTAATCTGGGGGGGGGGGGGGGGGGTACCATTGCTTCTCCCTCCCACATCTACATCTCATGAAAATGCATGGCGGTACCACCGCCTCACAGACCACTCATCAGCCAGAACCCAGGCCCTACTTTTCAGGCATGTCCATCTAGTAACCAGCAATTTTTTCAGAACAATTTTTTTAGAACCTCCCTCAAGGTTTCGCAGAGCAACTACAGGAAGCTTAAGATAGTGGTGATACCTTTCCAATGGACACTCCTGCAGCGCCAGCATGACCGCATCCGGGCGGGCCCTCCTCATGAGGTCCCCCCTTGACCCACCTCCGATGGTACCCTTAGCATTCTCGACCGACACAGCCCGGGGGTGGCTGCTGCCAACACGGGAGTCAATCCTCGAGGTAAGCCGCTGGTAATTCTGCCTTCCTCAACTGCCAAACCAACATGGGAGCTCCCAACCCTTGGAAGCTCAAAAATTCTTTCCTTTTTGTTCCCAATTTCCAAGCTCCTAGTTTGAAGATCTTATTTGCTAAATGCTCTGTGCAGGATGCTAGCCTCGAGCTGGAACAAATGAGGATCTACATGCACAGAGTCTTAATCCTCAAAGACTCTCTAGAAGCAAGAAGGCCTGAAGACCTATAGGGATTTCTCACCGAGAATGGCTCTCTAGATTCTATCTATAATTGGCTACAGGAGATGAAGGATGAAGTGCTTGAGCTAGCCAGTAAATATGAGGAAGCCCTGAACTTTGCCAACAAGCTTCAAGAAGAGATAGTATGGCTGTGAAGGAAAAGGATTGACTTCTAACTGGTTATTGCCAATTGTATCCCCTGGAAATTAGTTGGCCACTTTTTGTAAAGTCTGAAACTTGGCCTTTGCGCATGTCCCTAGTGTTTTCTAACTCAACAAATTCAAAATGCGTATTTGGTAAAAAAAACCCTAAAGCCGCAACAAACAGGGTTTACCTTCCCCTTATTTTCTTAGTATTGACCTTAGAAAAGTGTAATAGCAAACATCATTTATATTTTCCGAGGTCTGTACCAAACGAACAGGTGCACCGAACAAAGTTTGCCTTTCCTTATTCGCTTCGTACTGACCTTAGAAAAGTGTAATAGCAAACATCCTAAATAAAGACGATGGTCAGTATTGCATTACGGGGTTAGAGCATAATGGGAACAACACTCCAAGGGCCAAAGAGTGGTCGTTACGGTAAGATTAGAATTCTCGCACCGCATGGTTGGAATAATTACTCCTTATGTGACCGTGCTTGAGTTTGGGCATAGTGAGTGAGTAGGCCTATATATATATCACTGATAACATGAAATGCTCTGTTCTTATCCACCTATTCCGAATGCTTGGGTCAGAACCAAGCGAATAGGGCCCTTCGAATATTCTTGGGGCCCCTATTTGCTTGATTCTGACTCAAGTGACGTCACCTTTTATGACATTAGCGCACGGGACAGAACCAAGCAAATAGAGATCTTGAGGGGTACTCGAGGCTCAATATTTTCTTGGTTATGACACCAAATAGTTTTGTCTTGCTTTTTCTTTCAGCCATGGGGATAATAGTCCTGAAGATAGACATTGTGGGCGAGGATACATGTGAAGAAAAACTATTCACATTCTTATACAACGCCCGTTGTCGTGTTGTGACACGTACATAGTGGGAACGCATGCTACAAGAGCTATCTTGTAATTTTTTAGATACATGATTATCTTTCCTATAATGTACATATGCATATTTAAGTATAATAATGAGCCTTCTATCTCATCCTATTATTTTTCTCAAGGGTAACATATCCTTACTTTACCATCAGAAAATACTATGGGAAAAGCATCAATAGCTCCGTCTCTTTAACTTGGGGCAAAAAGCATTGATTCTTATTTCTACTATTTCATTATCATCTCACACCCTAGCTAGATCCTATATCTAGGGTAAACTCCAATATATATATATTCTATGTATTTTTTATACTTTTCTTATATTTCTTTTTAAATAGCTACTAGGAGAGAATCAAATCCTAGTGGGACACTAGGTGGCATGATTTCAAAGATACACTTATTTTAATGCATTATTGCAAGCATGAGTACAAAACTTTGTCAAGGAGCAATGTCATGCTTTCATATGACATGAGGTGTCCTTTGGAATTAAATGAAAGTCAAAGCTAAGGAGACCACATGAAGACTTTTGCTGCCATAAATGGACCCTATTTTGATGAATTTTTTACACAAGGTTCCAATCCGAATTGGAAAATGATTTTAAAATGAAAATCGTAGCTAATGAGCTAAAGTTTCTGCCTATATTTTTACTTTTTTATTTGGAGCTACGGTTGAGGAGATATGATCAAAATACTGGACCCCAGTCTGCCCACATCATGCAGGGACAGCTCATTTCCAACTTTTCCAATTCCTGTTCACACTGGCTCCTCTCTTCTTGTGTAAACCCTTGGGGGTTCCCTTCACCTATAAAAGGGGACCTCTTCTTCCTTGGAAGAAACTCAAGCATTCAAGCCATTGATGAGAGGAATTCTTGAGGGAGTGAGTAGTAATGCCTAATTGTACTTAGCCCCATTAACATAAGCCCAAGCCTACACTTTCTCCTAGAGGAAAACTAGCCATTCTTGTACGCCATCCTTGGAGGATCAACTCTAATCAAAGAAGGTGTTGTACTTGGCGTATCAATCAAAGTGGAATTATCCACTCTTCTTCTCTCTCCATCAATAATGGTGCCGAAGGGTTTCAAGTAAGATGTGTTCTACATTGATGTTTTCTTGATTTCTTGTTGTTTTCATTTTCATCTCTAATCCAACATATATATATGTATCTAATCTCATCTCCTTAACCAAACCTATCTCTCTCATTCATTCATCCTCTCTAGGTTCTCTTTGCTACAGGTACATCTCTCCCCGCAGTATCCTTATTGCCTACGGGCAAGAATAGGGCTTGGGAGGGAAACTTCTCATCTCTTCACTTCTCTCATATCTACATTTCTCACATACTATCCTAGATGAATAACCCACATGATGATCATTTCTATCGCTTTCACTCTGTACGATCTATTAGAATTAACGTATGGATTAGCCGTAAAATACACTTTCAACAACGTATAGTGTTTCTCTTCGGCCCTGAAAGGCTCAATGAAATACTTCTATCACCGGATCCCATCATACTACCTCTCATAGACTATAATTTTTCTTTTGATGTAAGCGTAGTTATCTTGCTATGAACCAAGAGGATTTGTACACACAATTAATCCCAATCACTAGACAAAATATATATATTATGGTAAGCACAAAACTACAATTCCAAAGAACAATTCGTAGCCTATTTGGTCAGCCAAGATTGAATGCCATTAACTCATCCATTAACCCTTTCATATTACCCATGATACGATATGACCATAGCCTTGATGTTTTCATCTTTGTGTTATTTTGACATTTTCTTTTGTGTTCTTTCTTTGTGCGTGTGAGTGCAAGAGAGAATGGGTGGGCTTCTTTGATTGTACTTCTTTCCAAACCCTAGTCTTCATGGCATCTATGGTTTAACTCCTTCATATAGTTTTTGTCGAGTTCTCTCACAAACTCTCATAGCCATAAGCCCGGTGCTTTCCTGGCAAGACCGCAAATTTCTCGACACCGTGCTCATCATCGTGCACCAAAACTATCAAGAATGTTTATGCAGAGTTCTCTATACAGAGGATTATAGATTGCTCATTTGACTACCTAAAAACCCATTTGCAACAGTATGCGGCAGTCACTTGTGACAATTCCATGACAGTTGATGGCATGAGATATGTGCACATAGCCGACCTTGACCCTAACAAGAGTGCTTCAAAGAGACTGAATTGCTGTCTAGAAAAGTGTCCCTCCAATGCACTGCTTGTACAAGACAGGTGTATGAAGCACTTCAAAAAGCGTAGCTTAGTGGAATTCTACCATAGGTTCGTCTGTTACTTATACTTGCAGACGGATGGTGAGTCAGAGACTTCCCAGTCAACAACTTTCGGTAGTTGTCCATTGGCGCCGGAGGAAGAGCTAGAGGATGTGGAGGTGCAGTTTGACCCAGAAGAAGAGCGGGTAGAGGTATTACCGCCCCTCACGGCCACGTGCCGCTTGGCGGCACCACCTTGCAGCGCCCGCTGGGCATCCGCCATAGCTCCATGGGCTCCAAGCCCCTTCTCCACCATGTGATGCTAATGAGGGGTACACGCCCCAGAACATATAGCGCGCGAACTTAGCCCTCCTCATCGCATGTAGGCTCATTTTGGTGCCACGTGGCAGCTCTGTGGCCCATGGCCTTCAAAGCCTTGTAAATTTTTTGAAAATACTCCATAAAAAACCAATTTTTTCACATTGCTTGTCTGCTTGCCAACTTGCTCCTGGTAATCGGACTTCGAGGCCGTAAGGTTTAATTGATGGAGCTGGTTCCCGACTTCGAACCCCCCCGTGCTCACCGCACTCTAAATCTCCCAGGCCTACCAAATAAGGCCAACAAAACACCAAAAAAACACCTGTAATCATTGCTCAAGGGATAGCTCCCAAATTTGACGTGCAGTATCTTGCGGACCGAGTATCTGATTGACGTGCAGTCAATTCGTGCTAACTCCACATGGTGAACACTCCCTTGGCGAGGCTCAAAAAACACCAGGTGGCACATCTTCCAATGCAACCAAGTGGGCTCAGACCCGGCCCTCGAAAAATCTTCTAATGGCCATATCTTGCTATCCAAAGCTCCAATTCGCAATCCGAGAAGACAGGCATGCTCCACAACTCGAGCACTATACACATATGCACTGACATCAGCCCGGGCTACCCGTCCCCAGCTGCACACTTCAACTTTAAACCACAATATCTTGAGCACAAGGGCTCCGTTTGACGAGCCGTCTGGACCGGCTCCTAGAGCACGCTGAACTCCACATTCTAGAGCTTTGACCTGGCACTTCGGACACCTTGACCTGCCACCCCATCTAGACCATCCCGTAGCACTTTGGCATAAAAAACCGCTTCAAGCATGCATTCCCGCTATCCTTTGGCTACCAAGGGCCTTGGCACCTGCCCTAGCCTTTTGCACTGCACTCAACTGCACCCTTTGCCTGGCATAGACCACTTGATAGCTTCGACCAACTTTAGCTGCACCATCAATACCCAGTCTCCTCGTCGAACATTTATGTTCGACCAAAAGCATATTTACAAACTTTAAAACTAGCACACCAAACTGATGATTAAAAGCACTCACAAAACCACAACCGTATGTACAGGCTATGTACAAAGCTTCGTCTTCTTTCTCTCGCACACCGCATGCTTTAGGTGGGCTGCCCACCCCCCTTGACCATAATCTGTTGTACTTCAGGCACTAGACTCCTCTCGAAATATAGTTTAAGCCGCACACAATTCACCCTGTTCCTAAGAAGCTTTCCATTTGCTCTTACCAGCTGATATGTCCCATTCGGAAAGGCCTTCTTCACTTTATATAGACCCGTCCACTTCTTCTTGAACTTCTTCTGGAATATGAAATCCAGGTAGCTTTCGTACTTCATGACCAAGTCTCCTTCCTCTATCTTCTTATCTGGCAAGTTATGATTGAACTTGGCAACCCGCTTCTCTCTTTGCTTCACATAATAGTTTGCGGCTGCCTCTCTGTCCATCTGCAAAGCCTCCAAGCTGGCTATCCAATCCTGTAGAACTCCTTGTTGAGTGGCATTGACACGCCACATACCCTTTAAAGCCCCTAGCTATGCATGCACTGGCAACACTGCCTCCTTACCATAGACAAGCTCAAATGGGGTGAAGTTTGTAGCCACTTTATAAGATGTTCTATACGCCCACAGACACTTCTCTAGATTTGCTTCCCACTCAGCTTCTTGCTTATCATACATACTTCGTTAACATCTTGACAATTTGACCATTAGCACTCTCGACTAGACCATTGCATTGGGGGTGATAGGGTGAGGAAAACCTGTGCTGAATCTTTAACTTTTCCACTAATGGGCTCATGAGCTTACTTTTAAACCCCTGACCCCTATCAGAAACTAACACCCATGGAACACCAAAACGACAACAGATGTTATCAAACACAAACTGAGCCACCACACTGGCATTTACTTCCTTCACTGCTTTGGCCTCGACCCACCTTGTAAGGTAGTCAATGGCTACCACCACATATTTCTTACGACTTGTAGACTTTGGGAGAGGGCCTATAGCATCAAGACCCCACTTCTCGAAAGCGCTTTGTGCGATGATGGCACCCTGTGACTCCGCTACCAGTCGTCTTTCACCTATAGTCTGACACTCGTGGCACGTCTTGCAATAGTAATGCACGTCCTTCACAATGGAAGGCCACCAAAAGCCTGCTCTAAGGACTCGAAACAGAACCTGATCTTTGCCCTGATGTCCGCTTTCTTCATGACATTGCTCCATTACCATCCCTATCTCTTCTTTGCACAACACCCTTCTAAGCACTCCGTCACACCCGTAGTTCATGAGATTTTCACCTACCAATGTGAATTTGCGGGCATTTTGCACCACTCTTCTCTTTTGCAGCTTGGACAAACCCTCTGAACATTGCCCTGTACTCAAAAATCCTTCAATCTCCTTTAGAGTCTCTCTACCTACATAAGTGGTTGGGGCCACATATAGACCTGCAACATGTACTTGCACTTTGCTGCTAGCTAGTTGATCCGCCTCTTGATTCTGCTCTCTCCTCACATGCTTGAATTGGACTTCTTCGAAATACTTCAACATCTTCTTGATGTAAAAGAACCAATGCTTCAAAGAATCGCGCTTTACCTGCCATTGTCCTAACAGTTGCTTGATGACTAGCAATGCATCTCCCTTTACCACCAACCTTGAAATGCCGAACTCTATGCACTGCTTCAAACCCAAATGCAGAGTGAGATACTCCGCCTCATTATTGGTGTGGACATCCTCTAAATCGTATGCCTTCAAGAATATAGTTTTTCCGTGTGGGTCGTGTATCACCACACCTCCTCCTGCTTTCTGCACTACCCTTCGATACGCTCCATCGAACCACATAGTAAAAGCATTCTCCAAGTCGGGTTCCTCCTTGACTTCATCTCGTACCACCCTTGGATAGTCCGGCAAATCGATGGCCTTGCTAACAAGAATGTCTGCAAGGTGAGACCGACTCGTGATCCACCTTAAACTCGAACTCGAACTCCTGTAGCTCCAACACCCACTTCATAATCCTCCTTCCTGGCTTCAAATGTAGTACTACCTCTGGCAATAGATTATTAGCCATCAACACAAAAAACTTACGCACAATCAAATGGACTTTGAACTTTCTGCAAGCGAAGACTAGAGCCATCACCCACTGCTCCGCTTCAGTGTAGGTAGCCTCTCCTGGGCTAATCACCCTGCTCTCGAAGTATATCGGCTTGTAGCTTCTTCCTACCTTTTGCAGTAGAACCGCTCCAATAGCAACTGTGCCCACTATCATTGACACATAGAAGTCGCCCTCTCGATTGGGAGGACACACCGCTAGCAACTGACACAAAATATCTTTAACCCTATCAAAAGCCTCTTGAGCTTCCTCATCCCACTCATAGCCATGCACTTGTTGAGCCCTCTTTTGAAGAGGATGCACATATTGCGACAGCATCCAAAAGAAACGTGACAAATACTTCAACTTATAAACAAATGAAGCCAAACCTTGAGCATCTGATGGTGGCTCCATCAACACCAACGCTTTCACCTTCTTGGGATCTGCCTCTATACAGTTTTGCGACACCATATGACCTAACAGCTGCGCTCGAGGCTGTGCTAGCTTGCACTTCTTGGGATTCAGCTGGCCTCCTTCTTCATCAAGCCTTTGAAAGCATAGTTGGAGCTTCGATAGGTGCTCCAACCTTGAACTGTAGCAGCCAATATCATCCATGAAGACCCTAATAAAATGGCCCAAGTATGGACCAAATACCCTGTTCATCCAACCTTGGAACGTGGCATATGCATTCACTAATCCAAATGGCATCTGGCGGTAAGCGAAGCAACCCCATGGCGATATGAATGTGGTCTTCAGCTGGTCTTCAAGCGCAATCCCTATCTGAAAGTACCCCGAAAATCCATCCATAATCGAGTATCTCTCATGCCCAGCCACCTGGTTTAGGATTTCATCTTGGAACGGCAAAGGGTAGTGATTCCTCTTGGTTGCGGCATTCAATGGCTTGTAGTTGACACACACTCTCCATTTCCCATTCTTCTTAGGGGTTATGACCACTGGCGAGACCCACTCTGACTCCTTCACAGGATATATGATGCCTGCATCCAATAGCTTATTGATCTCCTGCCAAAGGGCTTCCTTTTGAATTTCTCCTAGTCTTCTCAACTTCCTTGCTTTAGGCTTATGCCCCTCCTTAAGAACAATTTTGTGCTCCACCCCTTTTGCACCTCGCAAATGCTTGTACTCCGTCGCAAATAGATTAGGATAGGACTCACACAGTTGAACATATCCTTCCTTTTCCTCTTTGGTTAAGTCTTCACTTATCATGCTTGAAACCTACTCTATGCTTAAACCATGAGCTTGAGGCGGCGTACCTTCTTCTTTAGGTGGGGATTCGTCTAAGGTGACTCCGAACAAGTCTGCATCTATCTTCAACATGTCATCCTTGCTCTCCTCTTCCTCTGTGCTAGTATAGCCTTCATCATAGCCTGTCTCGGTCTCGTACTCATAGCTCGTCGTATCGTCCTCATCTTTAACTGCCATAGGACAAGAACTGCTCTCCTTGGTCTTCAAGTCAAGCACAATTTGTCTGCATCTCTCTTTGTCAGGCAAAGTGAACACTTTGCTCTCCAAATGCTTCTTTGCACCTATCGCCAAAAGCCACGGCCTACCCAAAATGATAGGGTAAGCATTATCCCCTGCCTTCATCACAAAAAAGTCTATCAGGCACTCTATGCCCATCACCTTGACCTTCACATCCTGCGCCACACCCAGACATCTAGCTTTAGTATGGTTAGCCATCCTCATGTGCACATTTGACCTGACTACTGCCTTGACCCCTGTCTCTTTCATGGCTACTTCCGTCATGACACAAACCTGCGCTCCACCGTCTATGTAGGCTTGTACCTGCATCCTCTTCTCTATAATCGCATCTACCAACGGAAGAACATCAGTGGGGCTACCTACCCTCAAAGCCATGTTTTGCACTGCTTGGACATTTTCCTTAGCTCTTGGCAGCCTGGTGCTAACACTTGTGGACCACTGCCTTCTTAACTTCGGATTCAGAGCTAACAACTGACCAAACATAATATTTGCTTTTTGATTTTGAACGTCACTCAGATTGTACTCGGGATAGCCACGCCCTAGCTGGAAGTCCGCTTGCTTGATCTTGCAACATCTCCTTCTCTTGCTAGGCTCAGGCTGCTCTCTGCCTTCATATACTTTCTCTTTGCCCTTGCGAGCTCTAGTTTCCCGTTCTACCTCTGTCTCCCTCTCAACTCTTGCCCTCTTATTGGCCAAAACTTCGACATCTTGCTTGTCCACCCCTATGATGTTTACTCTTGGAACTTCACCTCCGTTTTGCGGAGCTGGCTGCACAGGATTCTCCACCGCTTGCTCTCTTGGACCATTGTACTATCCTTGACCTCGACCTCTACCAAACAGTGGGTACATACCTCCTCCTTCTCTCTGCGGTTGAGGACAATCAGGTGCATAATGCCCTTCTTCTCCACAATTGTAACACCTACCACGCAGTGGCCGTGCCCTGCCCCTTGCTCCTCTTGGCTATCCTCTATCCATGACACTAAGCTGCAACTCTTGCATCTGCTCGGATAAATCTTGCAATGTGCGCACCCAATTTTGCAGCACAACAGCTACCCCTCGGATTCCCTGATTTTCTTCATGTGCAGCCTCTCTCGGACTCTACGGTTGAACATGGGCCATCGTCTCGTAGTCTGACACGCCCTGCTCTATCTTTTTCTTTATCTTTCTGCTCCTTGTTTTGCAACAAGAAGAGATCAAATGATGAATTTGGGGTCTCTAGATGTGTAAATATCACTAAATAAGAGTGTTTTTGGAGCTAAAAAGTGGAAAAAAGTGGTAATCCAAGTCCAGAAATCACAAAGAAGTGTATATTCATATACACAGGGTTACCAGCTATTTATCGTGTATGTTTGGAATTTTTTGGCTTCAATTTGCTATTTTCCTTTATTTTTTATGATTTTCTTAATAAAAATAAAAGAAAAATAAAAAAGCAGGTGAAATGAGATCGGAAAAAAGAAAAGAATAGACGGCGATGATCCTAATGACAAGGGCAACCCATGGTAAAAATGGGGTACAATTCTGAAAAAGTTGCGGAAAGCCCGAAATGACAGAATTTTGGCAAAGTGGACAGATTTCTCAGAAACAGGTCAAAAGGAGTCCAAATTGAGAAATTTCAAATCCTAAAGTGCATTTCACGACAAGATAGGAGCACATGTCAAATTTGGTAACAAGTGATCCGGGAAGCCCGAAGTTAAGTATTTTTCACTTCACTATCAAGCTCATTTTCACTATTAATTACCTTCTTGGAGAGAGCAAAGAGCACACAGGAGCATCCGACCTTCTACCGCCTTCTACGACTTCTACGAGAGCTCAAAGGACACCAGACATGAGAGGTAGACTCGTTGCCATAAGCTTTTGATGCTTATCGTTAACTTTTGTCGCGAAAACTCACCAAAACCAAGAAACAAGAGCAGACGGGGAATGGGGAAGAACGCTAGGTAGGGGCACAACCGCCGAACCAAACCTTGCAAGAACTTAGAGGTGGGTTACCCTAGTATAGGAGATGAGTTTCTAGCAATCAAAGCTCGAGAAAGAACGACTGGAAAAACCCTAGGTCAACAGAGCTTGCAAGAGGCAAACAGAAAAAAGTTGTCGGAACGACACAAAACTTCTCAGGAAGCTTAACAACATCGAGGGCAATGCAACCATGGAGTATCTCCGGGTTTGGATCACCAAAAGTAGGTCGGGACAACCGATTCGGCGGCGGACACACAAAGCGTCATTTTGGCATAACGGCTAAAATTGACGACCAAATGACATGAAACTTCACAAGCAGCTTCAACTATACATGGATGACTTATGTTTGCAAGCAAAACCCAAAAGAAAGCTGATTCACTTACCGATGGTGAAAAAGACGCTTTCGGGCAACCAAATGGAGAAAGATGGAGAACGGGGAGCCAAAGTCAAGTCCAACCAAATAGGTGGCTTCACAACATATCCAATGAGCTGGAAATGCAACTCTCGAGAAGAAAAGTTGAAGAAATTCAACTCCAAGGCAAAAAGACGACTTCGGAGACTGAAATGCCTATAAGGGGGCTTTTTAGCTAAACTGATGACTTTTTAAGTTGAAAACTAGTTAGCAGGGCTTAGGGCACTAGCACAAAGCATTCTTTGCACAAAAAGACCAACATTTCAAGAAAAGACATCATACGCGTATGATGTCTCACAGCATGATTTTCACATCCATTTCAACATTTGAGTGCATAGCCTCATTCCACATGTTAATCACATCCTATGAACCAAGTATCATGAGAATTGGAGTTAGAAAACCCAAGGAAAGCCAAAAAGACGCAAAGTAGGCCATAAAATTGATTTTTGGTCCTAATTTTGTCAAAATAACTCCAAGCTCATTGAAACTTTGTAGGATTGTTGATTAACACATCTACAAGCTATCTGAAACCAAAAAGCACCATTTTGACACAAAAGACATCATACGCGTATAATGTCTTTTTGCACTTACAGAGCCAAAAATGCTCATTTGTCATCATACATCCATTATATATATCTAATACATGCTACATATGAAGTTTGGAACCATTTGGTCAGGTGGATCACCCCATTAGCCCAATTAAGAGAAAATCCTTCATACAAAGCCTATTTTTGTCCCAAATCCAACATATTCAAGTCCAAACCAAGATTTGAGTATAAACAGTCCTTCACTAGCACATGGAGAGTCCACAGAACCAATCCCATGAAAAATTGATGAAAAAGACATCATACGCGTATGATGTCTCCAGAGCCATTTTTAGTCCAAATTCTATCCAAACTTGATAAATCCACTGAATAAGCCTATCTAAAGCCAAAACCAAGCTTATAGAGAAAATTGGTCCAAAAATGCACTAAAAGACATCATACGCGTATGATGTCTCACTATGTGATTTTGGCACCTCAGGGCTTCAACCACCAAACAGAAGTGATCTACATGCCATTTGAAGGTGAACCACCAAGTTTTATCCAATTTGGATCATAAAATCCATTTCCCTTTCAAATTTTGCCAAGAGCCTGAACCGGACTGAACTGGCCAAAACTTGACCAAATGGTATCCAAACTCAAATCCAAGCATATGATACTCATGTATACACTATCAGCTACAAGCACAACCAATATGAAGTCATTTTGACACAAAAGACATCATACGCGTATGATGTCTCCAGCATGATTTTGAGCCCAGTTTGCATATTTTTTCACCTACATTGCATCCTTTGGCCCTGAATAGCTCATGTTTCAATTTTCAAGTCATTTGAATAGTTAAAAGCTTCATTTCGGCTTTCAGTACTAAAAAGACGCTAACTTCTGAAATTGGAGTTACAGGATCCATGGATTCTGCTAAGTCATCGGCAACTAAGAGAAAAAGACCAACCATCAAGGACGCTCTTGCAGAAGCAGAACCTTTTGATATTCCAACAGAAACCCTCAAGCCAACCAAGACTTGGGTGGAGGAAGCAGTACTAGAAAAAGAGGGAATAAAGATCTACCAGGGGACTTTCAGAGATCCTCAAGGGCAATCGGTCGATGTACCTATGATCCCATGAGAATTAGTGGATTATAGCAGATCAGAGAACATCAGCAGATACCTGGAAAAGGCTGACTTACACAGGTTCTTCACCTCGAGACCATCAGGTGTAGACACAAGAAGAGTGTATGAGTTGGCAACATCCATTCAGAAGGATGGGAAAGCCACGTTGACAGCCATGGATGGAGAAACAGTTGAAGTACAGATCACTCCACAGCTCATTGCAGATGCATTGAAGCTGCACAACAAAGGGAGTTCTGTCAGAGAAAGAAGGGAGGCCATAGAGGTCTATGGATCAAAGAAACAAAATACAACCTACGGAGATATGGCAGATCAACGAGCGGCAACCCTTTGCCGATTATACAACCAGTTTTTCCATGTGTGCAGTAAAAGACCGCAGAAGTATACTACACCACCCCATGCCATTGCGACAACCATCACATGGGCACTGAAGAGCAGCATGCCAAAAGAGGTGAATTATGCTCAATACATCCACGAGCAAGTAATCGCCATGCACAACCAGAAGCCAAAGTACATAGGAGGAGGAGAAATCCTAACAAGAATAGCTTATGAAGCTATTGGAGCTAGGGATCAAGGGCCACGGGTTCCCTCCCATAATGAGTGGCTTAGAGAAGCCGATGAGGAGGAAGAACAGCAAGAAGTATCCAAGAGGGCGTCCACAAGAGCACGCCGAAAACTAGAAATAGTTTCAGAACCTGAAGAGGCCGTGGACGAGCCGCTCAAGAAGAAAGTGAAGAAGAAGGCCGATCCCAAGCAAACCAAAAGTCAAAAAGCCGCAAGAATGGAAAGGCTGGTAGAGCAGTTTAGAGCGGAAAGAGCTCTAAAGGGGGACTTCGAAGAAATGTGGGTGCCGGACCCCAGTAAAGTCGGAACCAGCTCAGCCAGGACACATGTTGATCAATATGATCAATATATTAGAGCTTATGAGGAGTCGGAGGCCATACTAAAGCAGCAACCTGTCGATCCTTATACTGAAGAGGAAGTACAGCTTTTAAAAGCTGAGCTGCAAAAGGACGACAAGGGGAAGAAGAAAGTAGATGAGTCTACTTTACCTCAAGAGAAAGATGGGCAAGCAAACAAAGGGAAAGCCAAGATGACTGAGGACAATCAGCCCTCTTTTACTATTGTACCAAGCCCGAAGAAGATGGAAATTATTGTGGAGGAAACCCCAATAGAAATAGAAACAGAAGTTATGGAAAAGCCGGAGGCCGGGACCAAGGAAAAGGAGATAGATCCAGTTCAGCAAAAGAAAGATGATTATGAGGATCTGGTAGCGATCGGATACAGTGAAGAAGAGGCCCTGGAGGCAGTTTATGGGATATCCCTACGGAAACAAGATGATCGGAAAGGGACGAAGGAAAAGACAAAGGGTACAAGGGAAAATGGACGAACAGAACATACTAGAAGAGCCGAAGCCATTGGAGGTGGTGGCAGAAAGAGCTGTCAAGTTGACAGATGAAGATGAAAAAGACATGCACATGGTGCATGAACTGCTCAGCAAGATTAAAGAAAGATCCAGATCAAAGGAAGTAGCACTTGAGACAGCAAAACAAAAGGAAGCAGAGTTGCAGAAGAAGTTAGAGAATGCTATGAATGAATTTGAAAGTCATAAAGCATCACTCTACGACGCAGAAAACGAGAGAGACGGCTTGATACTCCAACTAGCCGAAGCTTCAAGAGAGGTAACAAGTTCACAGGAAGCAAAGGAGCGAATAGAAGATGAGCTGGAGGCAGCCAAGGATGAGCTCATTGAGCTAAGGGAAAGAGTCGAACTTCAAGAAAGAACAATCACTAGACTCAGGACTACCCCTAGAGCTAGCAGAGTAGGAACTGAACAAGAGGGAGCTCTTGTACCAGCTCTGGAAGACCAGGTCCGAAGCTTACAAAGAGAGCTAAGATTAGAGCAAGTGCAAAGGTTGCACATGGCGGAGGGATCATTGGCTGCAGAGGAGAGGCTCACATCAGAAAACCAAACACTAAGGACAGAAAATGAGGCCCTCCGCAAACAGCTCCAAGACCTCCAAGAGCAACAAAGAAGAGAAACAGAGCCACCACAAGAAGAAGCAGGAGGAGCAGCTATAGAGCTACCAGAAACTGGAGAGGCAACCACAATTGAAGATCCAGCCCCAGTTCAAGAAGTGGCCTCGACTTCAGGAATCTCTGAAGAAGAAGAACAAAGGCTCCAGGACCAAATAGAAAAGTCTACAGAGGAAAGTGCCAAGGCGGAAATGGAATGGGAAAGGAGACTCCTCATCTCCATTAGACTTCAAGGTTTAGACACAAAAGTGCTCCATGAAGAGTGGATGCAACCCAGCCTGCCTTTCCCTCTGATGAAATTTGAAGTGATAAAGACGAAAAAGAGAATAGAGGAGGAGCAGTATGTCGCTCTTTACGAAGGCGACATCACAAAGGATGAACAATCAAAGAAGATTGTAGATTCTCAACCTAGATGGAGGAAAGGTTGGCTGAACAAATACCCAGCCTACCTCATCTACTTGGTAGAGGCTCCAAAGGAGATTCGGGAGGATGCAACCTTCTGCCCGGTGCCAAGAGTCAGAAGCTAGAAAGAGCATGGCAGGATTGCAGAAAAGAAGCCAAATTGGCTTAATTACCCAAGGATGCCAGGACCAAAGGCAGGAGAGAGAATAGGTAAAGCCTACATGGTGAAAACCCTAACGAGCACCATCCAACTCTTTACTGGCTCTCCTGACCTTTCGTGTCAGATGCTAAAGAAAATCTGCAAGACTATCTTAGCATGCATTGAAGTGTTCGCGCCAGACAAAGCCACGACCTTGAGTCTACTATCGACGGCCGACACAGTGACGGATATGATGTATGATCTTTCATTGCAGCCATTACCAAAGGTGTTACATCTCTTATACCAAAGAATTATGTTTTTGCCTAGCTTCCACATGCAAACATTCGAAGAAGCTTTCTACACCGGCTTTTTCACTCACGAAAGCAAAATATTCGGCCCAACCTTGACCATCGGCAACCTACGCTACGAATCACAATTGCAGATGCTCAAGACGACAGGACTCTATTGACCAAGCCTAAAAGTCATGTCAGGGACGACATGAACGCGGAGGGGGGGAGTGTTGAGCCAGCAGAGGATCACACCCACATTTTTGCTCACACCCATCATTTTGTAACCATTGATTGTAATAAATGTCTTTCCGACATTAATTTTGATTTGAGCCATTCATTAAGTAACGGGACTCAATTGAGTTTCCAGCTTGTAAGCCCGAAGTAATTTCACTTGCTGATGTAATTAGTTAGAGATGTTTTCACCTCCAAGGCTGAGGTATATAAGCCAAAGTTTTGTAACCTAAGGGAGATTCAATTATTAATCAAAGGGAGTTTTTGAGCGCCGTGACTGTGTCTGAGAGAGAGAGAGAGAGAGAGAGAGAGAGAGAGAGAGAGAGAGAGAGAGTCTTATCTTCTTGCTACGCGAGCTACGGGGTCGCCATTGGAGAAGCGACACCGCCATTGTGTTAGCAACGGTGAGAGCTACGCACAGATACCAAGAGTGCGCGCTATCGGCTTCTATGTGTGGTAAGTTCCTACGAGCTTCGGTGTGAGTTTTCTTCCAACTCGTGTGTAGGAATAGAGCGTGCAGCATATCTATAGAACCACAACGAGTAGAGCTACGTATTAGTACCATCGGGGTCAAGTTTCGGTCACCTGTATTTTTCGGCCTGTCTTCATACGCGTTTGCCGCACGGAGTGGTTATAGGTTGATTTAGCAGTTCAAGTCTTTAGGGTGTTGTTCTTACCTAGTGTATAGACTTCCCCTTGAGTTTGAGATCGATTCGATGATTCTAGATCCTATTTCGTATAGCATTCGTTCGTAGTACGGATTTCAGTCACTTGCGTGTTTTAGAACTTAGATTTGATTTCCTTAGTAGTGATTGTCATTAGAAGGTCGAGTAGGTGATTTGACACCCACCTAGTTGTTTCCATGCGCCTGCGGGTCAAGCTCCGTCCTCGTCTGACAAATTCTGTTGTTGGTTGAGTTCTCGCTATTTAGCTTCCGCTAGCGGCGTAACCGCCTTAACAGAGTGGGCATCGTATATCACACTTGTCCACCCATGGAAAGCATTGCTAACTTCATAGTACTTGTTGGCCCATAGATTGATATGAAACAAGAATACTACGTTTGAAGTCTGTAGAAATAGACACATATAGAAACCCAAAAAGATTTCAGCTTTTAGCTAAGAAATCCAAGTATTTCAATGATAGTTTTTAGCCTCACCCATATAGTATAGTGGAGGCTCGATGATAGGATGTAGTAGTAAAGGTATTGTGGTTGAAGAGAAAGCTCACAAGCTACAAAGTAGAAAAGTCAGATATCAACATTAAAGAACTTTTAAAGAAATCAATAGAGCCTCAAATATGGTGTTTAGAATCACTCGATATACTAAAATTTTGAAAAACGAACAGAATTTGTAAAGATTAAAAACTCATAAAGTGATGGGAACCATTCCACCAAGATACATGAACGTTATCTTTAGATATGGTTAACACTTGGAACTTATTCAAGTGCAACTTTTGAAAGCATCATTAATAGTCTTTTTATGTTCAACTTGTTGTAAGTGTTGGATATAGTTTGGTGAATTTCATTTCACGTAAGGACCTTAAAGAAATGCAAAAATGTGTGTGATAAGTTGGCATTACATGAATAAGATAACTAAGGTTCACTTCTTCAAAACAAGGTTTGTTTTGCTCATTCTACCTCTTCTAAAAGATATGTAACTTCTCCCTAAAAGATTTTAATTTTGGGCAAAAAATTGTATGTCTTTTTCTTGATAGATTTGTAAAATCCAGATTGTCAAGGCTTGCTTTAATCTAAAAGTTGCAAAGAGAACCTGTCTAAAGCTAGAAATGAAGCTACTTAATGTATCCGATGGTCTTGATGATGCTCTTGAATGTAACTGCATGTGCTTACAAAATTAGAAATGAGCCTTATCTTGTTTTCTATTTAGGTAGTTTATCTTCACAAAGTAAGCATCTATCTATAAGATATGATCAATTGTTAAGAGAAATCCCGAACATAACATGGAAAAAAACTCATTGAATTCATTTAAATATGGGCCATAATGTTGGAATGCTATACTAATGCAATTATCAAGTCCTTTTCATAAAATTGTACCAAGTACAATCATTGAATTCTTTCTCTCTATTTAAAGTATAGCTTATAAATAAAATACAAATTGGACTTATTATCGTCCTATTATTAAAGTAAAAATCCAACTATTCTCTTTTCTCATTCTTCCAAACTAATATAGCTTTGTTTTAAGATAATAGAACCTGCAATTTTTTAGATATGGGCATATCCTTCTCATGAAAAGAATATATACCTAACAAGGTTATTGAAGGATAAGCAACAAATAAGCTCTCACAATTGACTTTACTATGTTGAATAGGTAGAAGATCTTGTGTTTAAGACAAAGCTCCATGGTATTATAGATGTTTACACAATTGAAAATCTCTTCCAATATATCCAAGAATTTATACCTCGTGAGGCGCACTATAGATTTTTGGGGACTAGAGACAACAAAGAGTCCTACAAAAGTGATGTTTAGGCTTTAAAATTCAGTCTCTAGGTCATGAGGCTCAAATTAAGTTCAAACATCACAAACTAGAGACTCAAGAAGATGATCAAATAGAAAACTTTTTACAAGGGTCTTTAGCCTGAAATTTGAACCTCATGAGAGAGGATTCTTGTGGTGGCTTCTAACTTGGAAGAGTCCTATTAGAATGGTCGTGATGCTTAGAAACTCAATCTCCGGGTCAAGTCAAACATAATCTTGCACCCATGAGGTAAAGACTCAATTCAGGCCTTCTGAGACAGAGACTCTTGCAGATGGTTTCTAGTTGGAAAGAGTTCTAATGTAGTGTTCATGAGGCTTGAAAAATGAGAATCTAGGTCATGAGGCTCAAACTTAAGTTTGAGTATAAAAGATAGAGACTGAATGATCAACTAGAAAGACTTTTCAAGAGCCTTTGTCTCAAGAGGGGGTCACAAGCTTGATACTTTTCAGCTGGAAAGAGTCCTCTAAGAATTTTTAGCTACTGATGATGTGTCTTCAAGTACATGAGCTAGATACTTTTTTCTTGTGACACTTCAAACTTTTGATGTTCTAGCTTATGAGTCTCAAGATTAAGTTTGACCCTCATGAGCTAGAGACTATAGGAGTAGATATTGTAGCGTTTGAGAGTTGAGTGAGACTTCAAACTTGAGAGCTTTTCAAGAGTCTTTGTCTCAAGAGGCTCTCAAGATCAAGCTCAAGCCTCATGAGCTAGAGACTTTTGCAAGAAATTTCTAGCTAGAAAGAATCTTGTTATGATCTCTAGATCATGAGACATGAAAATTGATTCTCCAAGTCATGAGGCTCGAGTTTAAGTAGCGAATCATGAGCTGAATACTTTGAGAGCACAAATTTTAGCTTATAAGCTAAAGACTTCTACCATATGAGGCTTCAAGCTTATGAGCTTGAGATATCTAGCTTATGATACTTCAAGTTGATGAGGCTTGAGACTCATCAGCCAAAGACTCTAGGAGTAGAGAATGTAGCTTGTGAGGCTTCAACCTTATGAGTATTTCGAGAGTCTTTGTCGCAAGAGAATCTCAAGCTTACACTCAAGCCTAATGAGGTAAATAATTTTACAAATGGTTTCTAGGTAAAAAGAATCCTCCTAGAATCTATGGCTCATGAGTCCTGAAAATCTAGGCTCTAGGTCAAGAGGCTCAAACTTAAGTTCAAGCTACATAAGCCAAAGACTCTAGGAGTAGAGATTGTATCTTCTGAGACTTCAAGATTAAGAGTTTTCTAAGATTTATTGTCTCAAGAGGCTCTCAAGCTTAAGATTGAGGCTCATAAAATAGAGAATTTTGAAACTAATTTCTAGCTCGAAAGAATCCTCATGGCCTACAGAATCAATTTTCTATGAAAAATGTTTTTAGGTGTGAGAGACGATTTTTCACATTGAGAAATTTTTCTAGGTGTGAAAGAGGCCTTTTTTCTCACTCAAGTTTTATTTTTTTCTCATTGAGCAGTCAAAAAATCCATGACTACTCTTTTTTTTCAATGGGAACAAAATAAACTGTAAAAATTGAATGCGTGGAGATTGTTTCCACTTTGGAGTGAGAAAACAACTTAAACTTATAGTGATCTCTAGCTCATAAGGCTTGAAAATGGAGTCTCTAGGTCATAAGGTAGAGGTTCAAAGAAGAGATTTTCACATATGAGGCTTAAGCTTTTGAGTTTTTCAATAGTCTTTGTCTAAAACCTATAGTGATCTCCAAGTCATATTGCTTGAAATCTGAGTCTCTAGATCATAGAGGCTTGAACTTAAGCTCGAGGCTCATGAGCTGCTATATGTGAGATTGTCAATTATAAGGCTTTAAGCATGTGATTTTTTCAACAATCTTGCTCTAAAACGTGTAGTGATCTCTAGCTCATAAGGCTTGAAGATTGAGTCTCTAGGTCATAGAGGCTCAAACTTTAGTTTGATCCACATGACCTAGATATTCAAAGAAGAGAATGTCACTTATGAGGCTTTAATCTTGTGAGTTTTTCAATTGTCTTTGTCTAGAACTTGTAGTGATCTCCAACTCATAAGGCTTGAAAATTAAGTCTCTAGGTCATAGAGGCTCGAACTTACGTTCCAGCCTAATGAGGTAGATGTGAGATTTTCACTTATGAGGTTTTAAGCTTGTGAGGCTTGAACTTACGTTCCAGCCTAATGAGGTAGATGTGAGATTTTCACTTATAATGGACTCTACCTCATAAAACTAAAAAATTGAGTTTCTAATTCATAGAGGCTATTACTTAGGTTTGAGACTCATTAGCTAGAGAATTTTGGAAATGATTTCTAGCTGAAAAGAATCCTCATGACCTAGAGACTTAATTTTCTATGAAAAATGTTTCTGGGTGTAAAAGACCCTTTCTCTGATTGAGAAATATTTCTACGTGTGAAAGAGGCATTTTTTTCTCACTCAAGAGTAATTGTTTTTCTCATTGATGAGTTAGGACAACCATGATTGCTCTTTTTTTTTCATAAAGAACACAAAATAAAATCTACATAATTGGACGCGTGGAGATTATTTGCAACTTGGAGTGAGAAAACATCTAAACCATATAGTGATATGTAGCTCATAAGGTTTGAAAATTGAGTCTCTAGGTCACAGAGGCTCAAACTTAATTTTGAGCCTCATGAGCTAGATATTCAAAGAAGAGATTGTCACTTATGAGGTTTGTGCATTTTTCAATAGTCTTTGTCTAAAACTTGTAGTGGTCTCCAACTCATAAGGCTTGAAAATTAAGTCTCTAGGTCATAGAGGCTTGAACTTAAGTTCGAGCCTCATGAGGTAGATGTGAGATTGTCAATTACGAGGCTTTAAGCTTATGAGTTTTTCAACAACCTTCCTCTAAAACTTGCAGTGATCTCTAGCTCATAAGGCTTAAAAATTGGGTCTCTAGGTCATAGAGGCTCGAACTTAGGTTCGAGTCTCATGAGCTAGATGTTCAAAGAAGAGATTTCCAGTTATAAGGCTTTAAGCTTGTGAGTTTTTCACGATCTTAATCTTAAGCTCAAGCCTCATGAGCTATATACATTTACAAATGCTTTCAATCTAGCTATAAAGAATCTTACTACAATGTCTAGCTCACATGAGGCTTGAAATTTGAGTTTCTAGGTCATTAGGCTCGAACTTAAGTTTGAGCCTCATAAGCTAGAGACTCTAGGAGCAAAGATTGTAACTTATGAGGTTTCAAGCCTCTCATAATCTTGAGACACATGCACAGAGAGAGAGAGAGAGAGAGAGAGAGAGAGAGAGAGAGAGAGAGAGAGAGAGAGAGAGAGAGATCTTGAAGTGATATGAGGAATCTTGCTTATATAAAATTTAGCAATAGCCTAGTTCTTGGTCACATCATGCTTTCTTGCATCTTTAGTTAACCATAATATATGACTTGGACCTGGACTAGCTTTCCTCTTGGCTAAGCTTTGCTAGGCTCTTTGAGCAAGTGTAACAAAAGAGTAGAAAAATAGAGCGCGGCATCTTGAGTAAAGAGAGTGGCAAATGCAAATACCTTTGTAGGACATGGTGATTTTGGATGACAGTTGCAAGGGAGGTGTTTGTGGGATATCCATGGGCCTTTCGAGTAGTGTGAGGATTGTTTGTTCAAAACTTCAGATATTGGGTGCACGGACCACGGGGTTGGCCTTGGCGAGGGCAACACCATCCAGGGCCTTCTGGGCCTTGAAGTTGACGGGGCATGCAGGCGTGCTGGTCTGAGAAGCCATGGAGGGAGAAAAAGATGCTATCACAATGGCAACAGAAGCCTCTAAGATGGCAGCTTCATCCTCGCCTTCTGATCGTCTTGATCTTGCAGGATTTGAGCCTCCGTGGTAGGTCGAGGCGCATCCACATGATTTCAAGATTCCTACAAGGTTAGAGCGCAATTGATTCGGCCAATCCACGTGAGCTACCACGTCATCCACGTCATTTCTTGGTGAGCAACCAGCTACCTGCAGATATTCTTGCAAGGCTCACAAACAACTAGAACGCTACGACATGGGAGACGAATCCATTTGCATTCATGACAGGTGGCATTCATGGCAGAAGAAGCAAGATACTGGCAAGGAAATCTCCAATTCCTATTTTAGTTCATGAGTGAGGCAAGCTGACCTTTAATTCTTGCTACGATTCATGATTTCATTTGTGCTACCACAACTCATGGAAGAGGCGACGTTTGACAGCATGTGATGTGCAAGAGGCCATGGCTTGAGCTAAAGGCACTGAATGTTGCCAAGCTTTTGCCGTCTTCTCAGTCGTTTGTCGCCGTCAATTTTGAATTTCAAAATTAACATCTTTTTGTAATTTGTTGACAGCGGTTTCTAAATAACATTGATTTCAAATTTGACGGACGTTGGTTTTGAATTTTAAAACTGATGTTGATGTTAAGTGCATGTTCAAACGAGCTCTGTGGAAGCTTTCCCTCATGTAACGTCCCACCACACTCTATGTTCACAAGATGGGTTAGCAAACATTAAGCTTAGAGACCAATTGGAATCGAAGAAGTGATTGGTTTGATGAGGTTTCTAATGTTTTTGTTAGCTTTGATGGAAATAATTAATGAAAAATGTGAATACTTGTGTAGTTCCTGGCTCTAGGTGAGGCTTGAACTAGAGCTCGATCCTTCTAGGCTCTAGGTGGTTCCTCAAGTATCGAGCTAGAGCTCCAACCTTGTAGGCTCTATGTGGTTCTTGATGGCTTAAACTATCAATTGAGTTTTGTTTCCTATGATGATTGCCCAACAAAACTTCTAGCTCAACATGAATTTAAGTTCTTATAGGGCCCGGGGGATTCACTCTATATACGAAACGGGACGCCACCTACGAGCGGACAACTTTGATAAAATCCCTATATACGACTCATATTAGGGAATATGAGCCCCCTTTCTACACTTATACGAAAGTCAATGCAGAAAACTATCGTACCCCTATCTTACATATAAAATTTAGGTCTCACACTATCCAACTAAGTAAAACTAGTCAAAGAGCATGTAGCATAGTGACTGACAATGTACTAAGGAACCACTTTTGTTCTTAACTAGATGTACCCTCAATGTGTCTTAGTTTGACTTTCAAACTATGTGCCCATTCAGTCTGCACTCTAGCTACTCGTCCATTTTGACCCATCTGAATCACTCAAAAAACATGGTTATAAAGTTGTGTTAGGTTCTCCATGTAAATTTTCATCTATACAAACTCTTTGTAGCTTTCATCCCTCAACAAATGAACTATAATAACAAAACAAGCAATTGATACAAAGCAGTGTTGGTTCTTGCATGTATGTTGATAGCTATTGACTCACAAGTTTGACGGAAGATTCTTTTGGGAAGCCATGATTTTCAAACACAAAAAATTTCTTTCATTTTCCCCTTTTCTCACTTCCCACCTGCCCCCCTAAATATGATACCCCCTCCCTTATTTTTAAGCTTAGGAGATAAATTAATGGGAGTGTACCCCTAACTTGTACGCTTCTGTAACTTGTAAAAAAACCCCCCTCCCCTGCACTTACGTGGTGCAGTAAGTTTTCCATGGTGAATCCCCCGGGTTATAGGGTTCACTAGAGCAAGAAACATCCATGCCCTGCAACCTACAAGGCCAGGGACCAGTGAGGCTCAAATTTGGTGTTGTGGAAGGACGGGTTCAGATATTTCTTGTTGAAGAAGGTAGATGGGGGCCTCTAGAAGGCGGCCATCTTGGGGGTGAGAGGTTGAGCGGATCCACACTCTCTATCTTCTTTCTTTCTTTGCATAACGGGTGGAGGCGCTCCTCCTTGCTATGAAAAGAGCATCAACAAAATATGTATTCAGTGTTGATTTGTGCCTAGGGAGACATTTGGTAATGGTGGATAGGTTGGTTTTTGTCATGGCAACCCCTTGCGAGGTGTATGGTGCTTGGACCACCTTTAATGATTTTATCTCTTTGTCGGATGTGGGGAGTGTTGTGGTTGGCATCGACTTTGTTGGAGCATGTAGCGAAAGGGTGGCATCCCTTTAGCAACATGCTGATTTGTGCCTGGGGATACAGTTGTTAATTGTGGCAGGGCTGGTTTCTATCATGGCAATCACATCCAAGGTGTATGGTGTTGTCCCACCTTTAGTGGTTTGGGGAGACAATTGCTAATAGTGGCAGGGTTGGTTTCTATCGTGGAAGTCCCTGGCAAGGTGTATGGTGCTTGTCCCACCTTTAGGGGTCTGATATCTTTGTTCGATGTGGTGAGCATTGTGGTCGGTGTCGGCTCTGCTGTGGCATGTTGTTAAAGGGTGGCACTCTTTGACTGCATGGTGGCTCCATGCAGGTCCATCATGACCATGCTTAGTGGTTCTGTGGTGCGGTGATTCATGTGAATTTTTTTTGTTTTGTGCTTTCTCTTCTCTGGATTACGATTGCGAGGTAATGGAGACTATGGACTCTGCTCTGCTACGGATTTCACTCTTCTCTTGGTATGATGTTTGGTATTATCGTTATCTATTGTATCTATTGGTGTTTTCATCTTGAGGCTACCCTTGCATTGGGATGGCAATCCGTGTATCTCCAAAGTTCTATTTCATACTTTAGCGGCCTACGTGATGAAGAGGAAGTTGGCGGCGAATGAGTTTTGATAGCTGCAAAGCTCAAACAACACTACACTGAATGCGCTAGTTCGGTTTGTCTCAAGCAGAGAAAATCTAGCAAGAGAATCGAAGCCTTGCTATGTGGTTGTGCGCGCACACGCGCACACACACACATATTTTCAGCTCGTAATTGGTAGTGTAGAGGGATTTGCAGTAAGCAGAGCAAATTAAGCAGAGTGCTAGAGTCGAAAGGGATTGGAGCCTTTGAAATCGTATAGCAAATTGAGGGTAGTGGATGGTTGGGTACACACACATTGGGTGGTTCAAATAGCGTAACAGAGAGAGTATGTTGTAGCTAAGAAATCTTGGTACCTATTACAATGGGTCCCCACCGAATCGTATGCAAAACAAATTGCATTGCTTGAGATATCGATCCTCAGTCGGCAGCCCTCATCCACTTTCTACCTCCACTATCAATTAAAACGTTAGCACCACTATCAATTAAAACTAAAGAGAATGTTATTCAACACTCAAAGGTTGAGCAAGCTGCTGCTCTCTTGTGAAGGGTGCAATTTTTATTCCTGAGTTTTTCACATAATATATATATTTTATATAAACAAGAATAAAAAGAAGAAAAAGTAAAAAAAGAGAAAAAAAAGAAGAAGAAGGAGAAGAAGAAAAAGGTGAGAATCACTTTTCATTGAGCAAAGTGGTTAACTGTGTATATATTAGGACACTATTGTTCTAACTTAATGAGCAAGAGATAAGGCTAGTTTGATCATTTGAAAATTTCTAGCAAGTTTAGACACTTCTTCTGCGAGTTGTCAAGCAAGACCACCTCATGGAGCAAAAATTTGACATCATCACCACCTTTAATGGCAATAATTTCTTCACTTGGAAAAGCAAAATGATGTATGTTCTAGTGTGCAAAGGGCTTTGGCACTTAATAGAGCCGCATGGGGATGCATTTGCACCAATTAGCGTGGTTGCAAGCACTGGGACTTATAGCACAGTCACTTGGCGACAACATTATTTCATATATTTCTGGTATAAAATATATTAAAGATGCTTGGGATGTTCTAAACAAAGAATTCGGTGTACGACATCTAAGAGCTCAAAGACCACCTTATTCATGCAAGTCTACAAATTACAAAAAAGAGTTGTCGAGTCTCCTATAGCTCATATCATTAGGTTCAAAGCACTCAAGCAACAGCTACGAGGAGTCCATAAGAATATACCCGATGATGAAGGGATTGAATTATTTCTTAATAGTGTGGACAAGCCACCATTTGACACCTTGGTATCCCAAATACATAATCTAGACAAGAATCTGGAAGAAGTAGAAGCAGCGCTCCTAGAGTTTGATTCAAAGCATCAACCAGAGCTAGAAGAAGCACCAGCCAGAGAGAGAGTATTGTTCAATAGAGGAGGCCGAAACAACATAGTTCGTGGACAAGGATGAAGAGAAGGCAGAGGAAGGGGTCACATGATTTGTCATTGATGTGGCAAAAGTGGACACTTTGCACGGTAATGTTGGGAGAAACAAGAAAATGTAGGAGTCGTACAAGAGGAAGAAGAAAATAAATAAGGGGATTTTATATTTGAGAGCTTTCATTTTACCAGGGGAGAAAAAGCTAGAATATTGGTTAAGCTAGTATACCAGCCACATTAGAGATCCAAAGGAGGTAAAATAGGGATCCAAAAGGGGGGGGGGGGGGGGCATTTGCAAAAGAGTAATGTGCAACAATGGGCTTCAAAGACCCTAAGACTTCCAAAATGCTAAGGCTCCAAAATTCAAAGGTTAGGTCCAATGGTCAAGACCTAGGAAAGATTGGATGCTTGTGAGAAGACTCAAAAGTCTTCCCACATCCCTATCTTGGAGGGGGTGAGCCCTTTTAGTAGGGGATAAGAGAGAAACACACACACTCTAGCAGGCTCCCTTTACACAAAGGGAATAGGGGACACATGTCAGCTTCCTAGGCTACTTGCCCCCAAGATGCATTCAGTTCCTGTTGGATGGCCATAGAGGTGGACCAATGAGAATTAGGGTAGAGTACATTTAGTTTAATTCATTTTAAAACACTTGATAAAAGAACCAATATAAATTAAGCTCTCTAAACGACTATTAGACAGTCTCCCAAGGGGTTCAATGAGCATTCAACAGCCCAATGGCTTGCCTCATTTCTATTGGCCAGAAGACTAAGGGGTCCAATGAGAGTTTATATGCATTATTTAATTACCTAAAGCTCTCACAAAAGAGAAAAGGGGTGACACATATCACAAGGGTATCACTTATGCTTCTTAATTATCATTGGCTAAGCTTTGCAGGGTCCAATGGGGTGCCAGCATGAGTAAAATGCAAGAGGGGTCCACCAAGAGAGAGAGGGGGCTGATTTTGGCAAGGAATTATCACACACACACACACACACAATCTCATGTGTGAAGCAAAGAAGACTCTCTCTCCTTCTCAAGCTTTAATTGAAAGCTTATCGTCTACTCCAAACTTGTGAGAAGGGAGGCCTACACCAGCAACTCTTGGCTTTGTGATGCAAATCCAACCAAGATCCAAGCTCCAATGTATGCTCATCTCCTCTACCATGCTAATTACTAAGCTTTTATGAGTGATTATGTGAGAAGATATACTTCTTTCTTGTAAGAGTACTCCTTCTTCCTCTAAATCTACTCTCATACCCTGCTAGCTCTCACCATCTACGAAGGTGTGTGAGGTCTTGGGTTCTAGACCGTAAGGGAATAGATGTTGTGTTTTATAAGTGTGTGCATAGTGCTTGAAGATTCCATCTTCATTGCACCAGCAAGTTAAAGAAGGAACAGAAAGTATTGTATTGTAAAATGTCTTCGTTGATGGGGGAAACCTATAATACAAAGACTTTTGGAGGGGGGGGCGGCTCCATGTAAATCCGGTCCTCAAATGTTGTCAATAGCTTAATTTCTCTCTCTTTTAAAGTATTGTTCATGCCTATCTAACTAGCTGTTATGCTTCTTGCTGCTCTCTCCATCCAAGGACTCTTGTTATGCTCATTAGGAATTTATTCTAATGAAATGCTCACTATGTTTATGCTATTTTTTGCTACACACAAGTTACTAGGCCATTAAATGTTACATTGGTATCAACGCACAAGGTTTCTCTTTTCTTGCTCAAGAAGGAAGGTCCTGAAGCTAACTATAAATGGTTTGTATTAATTGCAATTGAGTAAGTAGAATATGAATTTTTAGCCTTGCAGTGCGCCTGCTTCGTGTAGATAACAGGGCATCACCTTTGAGAGCTATTGTCTTAATAGTGGAGTCCTATGGGGATTTCCTATGGCTTAACCACTATTGATCTATTAGAAGCTTGACAGGAGCTAGTATTGTTTTGGTGTTGAAAGACCCTCTCTTCTATTCCTTGCAATTAATGATCTCCAAGCCACTGGTACAAGAGCTTCAGTGCTTTTCTAAAGGGGTAAAGAGGAGTAGCAACTAGGGCTTGAAGTGCCAAAGTACACCTACAAGTTGTTAGAATGGCTGACAATAGAAATTAATGTTGATAGCTTTGATTTTGCTAATGAGCAGGCTACTAATGATGCCCCTATGCTTGTTAACTACCTTGTTTCAAAGCTTCGTGCTCATGGGATTCTCCAAACTCCCCACCATGAAGAGAGAGTACCTAGGAATCCTCCTTGTGAGACTTCCAAAAGAGGCCTCTCTCCGATTTGGGAAGAAGAAGAGGATCCGTACGAAGGGCTCAAAAATCTACTACTTGATGACGCATCTCCTTCTCAAAGGAGAACTCAAGAGCCCCCACCAAAAGAACGAGAAATAAGTGAGCCTCCTGCCACCTCGGTGGAGATGGCTCTACAAAGATGGCGGACAAAATTCTCTCCAACACCCCCTAAACGGAGAATACCATTGCACACTTGTCCACACCATAATTCAAAGAGGGATGATAGAAAACAAGAGAAGAACAAGGCAAGAAAGAGGCCACCCTCGTCTCCATCGTCTCCATCCTCTTCCTCTTATGAAGAAAGTTGAGAAAGTGGTCACCCTGTTCTCCATCCTCCTCAAATTCCTCGTCCTCTGAAAAAGGTGATGGTGCAACTTTTGAACCACCAAAGACAAGAGGCCATAGGAAATCCCATGCCGCATGGAAGAGGTCATCCAAGCTCAAGAAGTTCAAAGAGGGAGTAAAGAGTATCTCTATCCTTACCTAGGATGGCACCTTTGGTGCTACGTACAAAGTCTTGGCCTTCATCCATCAATTTGATGTGGCGTTGTCAAGAATTTGGCGGTCTTGCCAGGAAGGCACCGGGCCTCTTACTGTGAGAGTTTGTGAGGAAGCTCAAGGGTTATGAGAAGGAGCTAAGATGTAGATAACATAGCTTCTAGAGCTAAAGAAGAAATGTAGTCAAAGAAGTCGCTCATTTGCTCATATCGTATCATGGGTAGGATAAAAGGGTTAATGGATGAGTTAATGATATTTAATCTCTGTTGTCCAAATAAGCTACGGATTGCTCTTTGGAACTGTACCTTTGTGCTTACTATAATGTGTATGTTTTGTCTAGCGATTGGGATTAGTTGTGAGTACAAATCCTCTTGATTAATAATAAAATAAACACATTCACATCAAAAGAGAAGTTATAGTCAATAATAGGTAGTATGATGGGATCTGGTGAGAGAAGTATTTCGCTGAGCCTTTCAGGACCAAATAGAAACACTATGCGTTTCTGAAAGTGAATCTTTCGACTAATCCAAATGTTGACCCTAATAGATTGCACAGAATGGAAATGAAAGAAATTGCCTCTATGTGGATTATGGTTATTCATCAATGATATAATTAGTATGTTCAAAGATAAAGGTGTGAAAGAATAGAAAGGAGAAGAAGAAGAGAGTTTCTCTCCGAAGCCCTATTGTTGCCCTTAGGCGATAAGGATACTGTGGGGAGAGAGGTACCTGTAGCAAGGGGATTCTAGAGTTTGTGGAAGAGAATAAGAACCTTAACACTAGAATGGTAACCTAACAGGACATAAAAGTGTCCTTTCAAGGTTTTGGGAAAAAATTCCAAAACCATAGTAGATCCACTCATTTTGAAAAATCCTTTCATGAGCTTATAGTTCAATAACTATTACATATGGAAAAAATGAGAAACTTGTAATTTTTATCATCCCTTGGTCACTACAAGCCTCCACAGTTGATGGACCAGTGCATTTTTCCCAAAACAACAATTTCTTACGGTTGATTGCATCTAAATAAGAGTGGGGATTTTTGTAGGACATGAGATAAAATGCCTTGTTAACTTCAATGGGTTGGTGACCAAAACATATGGTTGCTTTTACCTCACTAATTTTTTTTTGGGCAAAAAAAATAGGTACAGAAAAGTTGCTTTTTTGCCATTCTACGGACCTATCATCAAAGTTTCTATAGTCACGCTCAATACAGATACTATATACATGTTTTCTTAGTTCCCTTTGGGTTTTTGGATTCAAAAGGAGCAATGGAGCATGTCAAAAGGATAATGGATCTCTTACAATTGGAACCTTGGGGGCAATGATAAAGTGTTAAATACAACAAACATGAAAAAACTGGGTTTAGCATTATGACCTCTAGAAACCCATAGAAACTACTCAATATCTAGCCAAGTTTGTAGTCTATGATTAGATATGGTTACTACCTACAAAATACACACAATTGGCCTAAGAAACTAGCAATATTGAGAAAGTTATACTTGCTACTCTAAAATGTATCGTATTCTTCAGCAATCAAAAAACTCAACCATCATCATATACTATGCTATATAGCATATTAGGTCCCCCAAAACTCAAGCAAGATTAGATTTATGTTAATGCACGCACGCGCACACACACACACACATATTTTCACCTCGTAATTGGCAGTGTAGAGGGATTTGGAGTAAGCAGAGCAATCCTAGCAGAGTGCTAGAGTCGAAAGGGATTGGAGCCTTTGAAATCGTATAGCAAATTGAGGGTAGTGGATGGTTGGGTACACACACATTGGGTGGTTCAAATAGCGTAACAGAGAGAGTATGTTGTAGCTAAGAAATCTTGGTACCTATTACAGTGGGTCCCCACCAAACCGTGTGCAAAAAAAATTGCATTGCTTGTGATATCGATCCTCAGTCGGCAACCCTCATCCACTTTCTACCTCCACTATCAATTAAAACGTTAGTGCCACTATCAATTAAAACTAAAGAGAATGTTATGTAACACTCAAAGGTTGAGCAAGCTGTTGCTCTCTTATGAAGGGCGTAATTGTTTTTCCTGAGCTGTTCACATAATATATATATTTTTATAAACAAGAATAAAAAGAAGAAAAAGTAAAAAAAGAGAAAAAAAAGAAGAAGAAGGAGAAGAAGAAAAAAGGTGAGAATCACTTTTCATTGAGCAAAGTGGTTAACTGTGTATATATTAGGACACTATTGTTCTAGCTTAATGAGCAAGAGATAAGGCTAGTTTGATCATTTGAAAATTTCTAGCAAGTTTAGACACTGCTTCTGCGAGTTGTCAAGCCAGACCACCTCATGGAGCAAAAATTTGACATCATCACCACCTTTAATGGCAATAATTTCTTCACTTGGAAAAGCAAAATGATGTATTTGCTAGTGTGCAAAGGGCTTTGGCACTTAATAGAGCCGCATGAGGATGCATTTGCAGCAATTAGCGTGGTTGCAAATAAAAAAGCACTGGGACTTACAACACAGTCACTTGGCGACAATATTATTTCATATATTTCCGGTATAAAATATGTTAAAGATGCTTGGGATGTTCTAAACAAAGAATTTGGTGTACGGCATCTAAGAGCTCAAAGACCACCTTATTCATGCAAGTCTACAAATTGCAGAAAAGAGTTGTCGAGTCTCCTATAGCTCATATCATTAGGTTCAAAACACTCAGGCAATAGCTACGAGGAGTCCTTCAAGATGAAAGATTTGGGGCTGTTGCATCATTACTTGGGTATACAATTTAAGCAGTGTGATGGTGGTATTGCCTTGTGTCAGAAAAGTTACATAGTGTAATGGCTATTGCCCGTACAGGAGCAATGGGCATTACGGGAATGATTACCCGCAACTACATTATATGAACATCAACATATAGAATGACAAGAGAAGGAAATACACAGTACACAGGCATGGAACACCTCTTTCTTCATTCATGTATAATCCAGACACAGAGTTACAACAGTAGATGCCATGAATATCATAGAGATTGGTTAAGTTACATCAAAGGACAGGTATGCCCCTCCATAAACAACCGCTGCTCCAGCGCAGATCGGGAACGGTGCACACACTCCTGTCCCATGATATCCTCTGAAGAACTGCCGCTACGGCCACCGCATACCGCATGACTCCTGATCCGCAGTGTCCAGACCTCCGTAGGACCGCATGTGCGGCTAATGCCGTAACACCTGGCATGCACGGTGGATTGCGTGCACCCACACTCAGCCCCTCCGGTTGGAAGGTTTTGGTCGTTTCTCTGCACCCTGCTCTAGTGAAGAGGAAATATCAATATAGCCAAAGCCTCAAAAATCTGCAGTATGGGCCTGATAGACCTCATCCAAAAGACGTGGATCTATCTCAATTTGTTTCGTCCAGAGAGACCAAGGAATAAATTGCGTTGGCAAAGAAATAGATTGAGGCGCCTGTGGAAGAGGAGCAAGAGGTGTATGTAAAGGATAATAGCGAGAAAGATATCTATTAAGAGAAGACCAAAATGGAGGGCAAGGTGGTAGACTGAGAGAAAAAGAATGAGCTAAGGTCTCCACCCAAAAACAGACCCTGTGTCGCTCCTTACGAAATCGACGAATCATTTTCTGCAAACAAGATACATGAGCCTGGGCTTCAGCACAATCCTCTGTAGCTTGTGCCCAATCAGCAACATCAAAACCCTCGGGAACAACACTCTTACCTCTGTCAGTGTTGGAGGACTCGGGGTGTTGCACCACAACCTGCTGAATGGGTGGTTGTGCTCTCACCTCAACAGCCAAGCGTGTGCTCCAGCTTTGTAATTGATTATCCAAAAAAACTCAGAGATCCTCTTGCATCTCCACAGCCAATGCATCCAAATCATTCATGTTGATCATTACATCGCCAGGGTGCGAGGCTAAGTAGGAGGCTAGGCTGTGCTGCGTTCTCAACTGAAGAATTTCCTGTTGAATAGAGGCCATAAACTCAGCATTAGCCCCTTGTAACATTTGTATTTCTGCCCCTTGATGGCGAGTTGTTGCAGTCAACTCTTCATTGTGAGTGGAAAACTTAGCAATACGAGTCTGCGAAGCAGCTACCTGCGCTTCCAGCTCATTGACTCTTCCCTCTGTGGCGGAAGCTGGCCAGACCGCACGAATAGACTCTACAAGTCTGCTCAAAAAAGTACCGCATGCCTGCAATTGATCAGTGGGGGTCGTTGTCGTAGCCTCCCAAGGTAGCGCTGCGGGAAGAGTACCTCCCGTCGAGGCAGCCGCATTGGTAGTGCCAGAAGTAATTTCCGGTTGAGTGGTAACATCCGCAACCAGAGAGCCCGTTCGCAAAGGAGTAGCATTGCTCACTCTCTCTTGCATTTGGCGGCGCCAGCGAGCCACCGCAGAATCTTCCGAAACAAGAGATGCAGTTGCCAGAGGTGGTGTTGAAAATTGTTGTTCCTCCCGACCGCGCTTGCGGCTTGCTGATCCTGCACCTGCAGTGGCCATCTCTTGGGCTCCAGAGGATACCACTGCTGTCGATGGACCAGGAAAATCCCCAATGCCCACCTCCTACTGCTATGTTTCCCTCTGAGCCGGCACTGCCAAGCTTTGCGTTTGCGACAGAGGAGCATTAGTGCCTTGGACCACCAAGCGATCATCGTTAAAGTGGCAGAGAGGACACAGGGCGAGAGGAAAAACTTCTCTCAAAGAAAAAATCAATGTGAGCAGTTGTCCAACCTTTGTATGGGTTGGGGTATTCCTCCCCAATTGTGCCATCACTCGTTGGCACTCCGCCAGCAGTCGTTCTCTGACCATCGCTGCCCAAGCTACTGGCCCAAAGTTGGCCGAATGCAAAACATTTCTTGCTTGGGTCGAAATGGTATAAGTTTTGGCCTGCAGCGAAATCGCCTCGAGAAACCACCGATACGCATCCCTGGTTCCTACATCTGACAACCCTGACAGCTTATACTCCCCTTTAACTTTCAAACCAAATTGTTGTTCTACATCTGCAGCAGGGATCACATGAGAGGCGCGCACCACGCCATCATTGGGAAAACAACAACACCTTGAGATCATTTCTGCTGTCAACTGAATCTGTTGATTATTCATCACCACCATATCGCCAGCAGCGAGTTGCTCAATCAAACCTGCTGCCTGCGGGTGAACTGGGATCCCTTGCCAATCCAGGTTGGCCAACACACGCAGCCACAAGTCTTGTAGCCATGCGTCCACCCGTCGAAACGCTAGCTGCTGTACATGAGTGAAAGGAATACATTGCAGGAGAGAAGCTGTCATGGTGGCGATGAAATGAAGGAGCAGAGAGTAGAAAACTAAGAGCGCGCGACACACTAAACAAGAGAAACACGATAATAATCATCTGCATGTAGTAGTAACCTTTCCACAATGAGTTCCCAAAATAGGGCGATCCACGGTGTCGCAACCATCATAGATCCTTTCTCGCTTTCCAAGATTGCATGCAAAAGAATCCCCAATCATGATTAGGGCGGCTTCCGGCTCTTGTACCACAACAAAGGGGCACTGAATCATGGTAGGTGAAACATAATGGCGCAGTCTGAAACCATTGACCGGCACAGAAATAACCTCCCCCCGCAAATCCGCCAAATAAAAAGAGATGGGTCCGCATGCTTGAAAAATCCAAAATGGTCCTGACCACCGTAATTTAAGCTTCCCCGGCATCTTCCCGAGGCGGGAATTGAAGACCAGGACCAACTGTCCCCAAACAAATTGCCATGCTTTCGGGCGATCCAGCCAATCCGTAGCACCGCAAAGCTATTCAGCCGCTCTTCATCCAGTTCTTGCAAAACATCCAAGCGATAAATCACAGAATCCTCCGGAATAAGCCGATCCGCAATCAACATCCACATACTCGAAATCACATGCTCCATCGGAGTGATTGCCTCCATGCCAAATGCTAACTTAAAAGGAGTCAATCCTGTTGCCACTTTATAAGCTGTCCGATAGGCCCATAAGGCGGAAGGAAGTTTCACATCCCAATCTGTTCTATTCATATTCACTAACTTTGTTAAAATTCAAATCAATTTCTTATTGGTTGATTCTGCTTGCCCATTTGCCTGAGGATAATATGGAGAAGATTTCCTGTGCAATACAAAATAAAACCGTAGCATTCTCTCCATCACCTTATTCAAAAAATGACTCCCCCTGTCACTAACCAGCTCAATAGGGCAGCCATATCTAGAAAAGATATCCTTATATAAGCATCCCGCCACAGAAACTGCAGTGTTATCTCTCAAAGGCCATGCCTCCACCCATTTGGTGGCGTAATCCGTGGCTGTCAAGATATACTTATTTCCTGTGTGAACTGCCACTGGTTTAAAAGGACCAACAAAATCCAAACACCACTTTTGAAAAGGCTCCAAAGGCAAAACTGGCTGAAAAGGCATTCTGGACCGTTTGGTAGGTTGCCCCAACCGCTGACACACATCACACTGTTGCACATAATTTCTCTCCAGAATCTAACCTGGATAGGTAGTTAGCCATCGCATGCTGAGCCCCTGGCCTGTGTATGACCTCAAAGTCAAATTCCTGCAGCAAAATCACCCATCTAGCCAATCTTCCCATCAAATTCTGTTGCCTTACCAGGTATAAAAGAGCCGAATGGTCCACATGGAAGAAAAATTGTCGGTCCAACAGATAGTGCCATAATTTCTTCACTGAATAAATCATCCCTAAACATTCCCTTTCTATTACTGAATAATTTCTTTCTGCGGATGATAATCGTCTACTGGCATAATAGATAGGTCGGAACCATCCTTGACTTTGTTCCTGCATCAACACGCTGCCAATAGCTCGATCCGAAGCATCCACAAACACATGAAAATCCTGATCCCAATTCGGTGCAAGCATAATCGGAGCTTTGGATGACTGAAGTTTTAATCTCTGAAAAGCCAAATCACATTCCTGTGTCCATTCAAAATCTATAGCATGAGCTACGTGAGTAATCGGGATTGCCAAATGCGCGACAAACCGCAAATGCCTCCCATGCCAACGGGCTTGACCCAGGAAAATCTGGCACTGTTTTTGGTTCCGCGCTGCAGGCGCTTCCATAATTGCGGCAATTTTATCCGGATCCACAGAAATACGATCTTCAGAAATGATATGTCCCAATAGCCTACCACTGCGAACAGCAAATGCACACTTTAAAGGATTCAAACTGAATTTTACCTCTCTGCATTTCATAAAGCATAACCGTAATTGCTTCAAATGCTCCAATTGCGCTCCAAAAACACTGAGATCATCCAGAAAAATTCTCATAAAATCCGTCAAATAAGGCCCAAAGATTTGAAACATATCCCTTTGAAAAGTGGAAGGCGCATTCCGCAATCCAAACCACATTACTGTGCAGGCAAACCCTCCCCATGCGGTAATAAAAGTTGTTTTTGGCGGATCCCGCAATGCCATTCGAATTTGATTACATCCACTAAATCCATCCAAAAAAGTATACATCTCATGTCCTGCTACATCATCCAAAATGGAATCCAAAAATGGAAGAGGAAAAGGATCTCGAACAGTAGCTGCATTCAATTTCCAGTAATCCACACAAATTCGGATTTGCTTATTTTTATTTGGTACTACCACAATTGGAGAAATCCACTCCGGATTATCAATAGGGGTAATAAAACCCACTTCCAACAGGCAATCAACTTCCATCTTAACTTGCTTTGCCACATTCGGATTCATCCTGTATGAGTGCTGCTTCACTGGCACCGCATCCGGTTTCAGATTGATCGTATGCTGATAAAACTTAGGATCCAATCCTTGCATATCCGCATATTCCCATGCGAAAACATCCTTAAAATCTGTCAGTAACTTGATCAAATCATCCCTAAAACTTGCCTCTAGTTGCTTATTAATGTATATGGGCTGCGACTCCGCGTGCTCCCTAAGAAAAACCTTCTCTAATTCATCTTCTTTAACCCTTGTAATTTTCCCCATTTGCGCCTCGAACGCTCGTTCTTGCTGAATCACGTCCTCCAATGATTCAGGACTTGGAAGCACCTCTTGTTGTTCCTCTATTCCTGCTGGAGTTCCTGAAACCCCCACCGAATTCCCTTTTGGAATGAGAGAAATATCCGCAAGATATAGAGAAACCAAATCCGGATTAGCTTTGAGAAATTGTTCCTCTTCATCCTCTTCTAATCCTTCCACCATATTAATTGTTTCTGCTATCACCGGCTATGATGCCTGAACTGGTTGTCGGCATGTTCCCAACATCACACGCACTTTTCTTCTACCCTTCTTTACTGTAAGCATATTTTCTTCCCAATTATGCTTTACCCTCGCTTGTCGTAACCAGGGTCTCCCCAAGATAATGTGATAATCCTGATTATGATCTTTGATATTCAAAACTATTAAGGAAATAGCAAAGGATAAGCCCGCTACATCCAAAACAATGCCCCGAAGTAGACCCACTGGTTGCACTCTTCTTTGATCTGCCATGCGGACTACAAAGGGTGCAGGCTCCCAATAATGAGACCAAAACGCTCACAAGCTGCTTGGGTGATAATGTTTATCCCCGCTCCTCCATCCAATAGTACCTTGTCAATGTATGTTCCATGGTATTGAACTGAAAGCTCCGGAATGCGGGTATCTGTGATCCTATTCGCCGGCAACGGGGCTGAATCATCCTCCTCACTTTCAACTTTCCCAATGGCGACCTCCCTCAGCTCAGTGGTCGTTTGTCGCAGCAATGCATTATGGAAATTCAGGACCAATTTCAGCAATGAACCCAGAGGTACTTGAATTGGTGACGTGAGAACCTCTTTCCAAACTGAATTCCACTCCTCCTGCTCTTTAATATCATCCTTATTTCTAGATTTTCCTTCCTTAATTTCCAGGCCCACAGTCGATGGCACAGACGATGTCGATGGTCCTGCTGTCTTCACTAGTGGTGCAGATTGTGGCAACCAGGACACAGTCTTTTTCCGCACTTCTTCCTGAGCCATCCAATCCGGAATTTTCACATCGAGAGTTGGGACCACATTTTTACCCGATCGCGTGATTCATGAAACCACTGGATCAAACTCCTCCAATCCTTCAATCTGAACCATAGCCACACTAGGCTGTTTCCCTGCAGCGCGTTCCTACTTTTTCCGATTGTATTCCATAGCTTCAGTACACTCGGATCTCCAGTGTCCATCCCCCAAACAGAAAAGGCATGTCTTGGGGCGATTAGGATCTCGGTCACCTCTTCCGCGACCTCGTCCTCCCCCTTGACCCCGTCCTCCTGCTTGACCTTGCAAAGGCGTCTCTGATGTATGAGCATGAGCCACTGCCACAGCAGGCTCTTGTCCCTGCCCTATTTGTGGTTGTTGCCAGGTAGAAGAGTACCCTCCACTCCGACGACCCCGGCCATTGAAATAACATTCCACTGTATTATTCGTATTGGTCGTGCAAATCGCACACCACTTTTGATTCATTGCACAGTCCTGAATAGCATGGCCTGGATTCCGACATTAGGTACACCATAGTTCCTTCAGACTTTTAGCCACTGCAGCCGATTCCATCGATCCGGATGATACACCTTTCCCGTGACGCTGGGATTTTTTCCATTGTGTCTCTTCCGATTCTTTTCCCGAATCGCTGTAACCTGAGTCCGAGAAATCAGATACTGCGGATTCCGACTCCGAACTATCACTGCCACTGTCTTGTGACTTCCAATGAGATTTATTCCTGTCTTTCTTCTTTGACTTCTTTGGAGATTCCGTATCCTCTAAAGCCTCTCCTGCTACTACAACCCTAGCGATTACATTATCCAGTGGAGTAGTTACCTTATCCACTGTTGCCATAGCCGTTCTGAGATCCTTGTTGAGCCCCCGCAAAAAATAATCATTCAGCACTTCGGTTGCCGGCTTTTGTGCCTGAGGTACCCTCTGCAAAAGCATCCAAAATTTTGCAGCGTAATCCTCCACTGGCAATGACTTCTGTCGGAGCGTTCGCAGCTTCTCCAAATGTTGAGGGACAGTCTTTTCCATTCGAAACCTTTGTAGAAACGCTATGGATCCATCAACATACGTCTGGAAATGATAATCAGGGTATTCGGACAACCATTTCGCAGCTTTCCCTGAGAGTGTAGATTCAAACAATGATTGTTGATGGAGAGGAATCACCACCCCAGGATGATTCAATCCATAAGCTTTATTGAATTGGCGCAAATGTGCATCAGGGTCTTCACTCAAAAGACTTCGAAACCGACTATACTTAATCTGAGGATGAGCCATCACCCCTTGCCCAACTGTACCTCCTCCTCCTGAAAAAAGCTGACGAGCACTAGGAGGTGGAGACAGTGGCAGAGATACCCCCAGACTGCTTATCAGAGATGATGGTGGAGAAACCTGTGTGCGTGAGGGTGAACGTACGACAGGAGGACATGAATGACTGCATGGAGTATGTCTCGCTCGCCGCAACCGCCTACCACGCACCGGGCTTGGTGATGGAGATACAGATTCCTCAATCTGCCGTGAAGAAAAAACAAATTCATCCAAACCGCCTCTTCTTCGACGTCTTCCTACAATTGGAACCACAAGGTCAGGGAGACCCTGCGACCTAGTGCGCATGCATATTCATCGAAGGCCATCCATCACACATCGTGGTCACCATATGTAATGGCTACTGCCCGCACAGGAGCAATAGGAATTACGAGAATGATTACCCGCAACTACATTATATGAACATCAACATATAGAATGACAAGAGAAGGAAATACACAGTACACAGGCACGGAACAACTCTTGCTTCATTCATTTATAATCCAGACACAGAGTTACAACAGTAGATGCCATGAATATCATAGAGATTGGTTAAGTTACATCAAAAGACAGGTATGCCCCTCCATATACAACAGCTGCTCCAACACAGATCGGGAACGATGCACACACTCCTATCCCATGATATCCTCTGAAGAACTTCTGCTATGGCCGTTGCATACCACATGACTCATGATCCGCAGTGTCCAGACCTCCGCAAGACCGCAGGACCTCATGTGCGACTAATGCCGTAACACATAGAGACATTGCTACGTAAGTTTGGACTTGAGGATTGCAAGCCTATTGCCACTCCCATGGAAACAGGTTTGAAGTTGAGTCTACATGATCCTGGCCATCCTGCTGATGTCACTCTTTATCAAACTGGTGTTGGCTGCCTCATTTATGTATGCAACACAAGGTTGGATATTCAGTTTGCAGTCTCACAGGTCAGCAATTTTATGCATAGCCCAGGGTCTAAGTATTGGCAGGCTGCCAAGAGGATTTTCTGCTACCTTAGTGGCACTTTACATCTTGGCTTGTTTTATCACAAGGGGGGATCATTGCCGCCAGACTTACATGCTTTTTCAGACTCAGATTGGGCTGGTTGTTTTGACATGCGAGTGTCCACAAGTGGTTTTTGTTTCATGCTTGGCAGTTCATGTATATCATGGTTGAGCAAGAAGCAACCTATTGTGGCCACTTCGAGTTGTGAGGCTAAGTACAGGGCAGTCTTCACAGCTACGGTTGAGTGTGTATGGCTCAGACCCCTTATGGCTGATTTGGGTGTTGGACAGGACACTACCAACACTATCTACTCTGATAGTCATAGCGCATTGGCAGTTGCAAGGAGACCAGTTTTTCATGCTCGCACAAAGCACATTGAGGTGCACTACCATTATGTCAGGGAGAGGCTCTCAACAGGAGAGATCAGCTGGGCTTATGTGCCAACACATGATAACCTTGCAGATCTTTTCACAAAGGCATTGTCTTGTGAGAAGCTTGAAGCTTTCCGCAAAGCTTTGGGCTTAATCCCCTTTGTGGACACACTAGGACCGTCGGGGAATTTTTTCCCTCTTTAGAAGGTTTTTTCCCCCGAGCATTTTATATACGTCCATCACTCTAGGGCTATCTATCTTTCCTTTTCACACTAAGTAACACACTCTCTATTGTGTGCCTTGAGCTTCCTTTGTCTTCTCCAAGCTGTGTGTGTCTCTCTGCCACTGTAATTCCAACACCAAGATCCTTAAGGAATATGACGCCAAGAAAAGGTATCGCAAAGGCCGATACAATGTAGTGGCAGACGCTCTGAGTCGAATGCCAGAGATCAATTCGCTCTTGTTTACGGAACTTCGTAGTGAATTTTTAGATTCTCTCAAGGGAAAATATGAGCATGATGAATCATATTCCAAAGTGTGGAACCATGTTCAAAAGAGGGATCCTTCTCACTCCAATGACGGTAGTGTACAAATAACCTCCACACCTAGTTATCCTTTATCAACTGATGAACTACAGCGATGGAAGCATTTTACCATCGACAATGGATACCTACTCCACAAGGGGAGAGTTTGTGTACCGATGGACACGTACATTTGGAGCCACATTCTTTATGAATGTCATGATAGTCCAAGTGCAGGGCACCCGGGGATTAGAAAAACTTATGCTCTTGTACGGCGACAGTTTTACTGGCCAGGTCTACATGGATTTGTTCAAGCTTATGTCTTGCACTACCAAAAATCTCAAGTTAACAAGGCAGAGCGCCTGAAAGCAAGAGGACTCTTACATCCTTTGGACATTCCCAATGGAAAATGGGAAACCATCTCTAAGGATTTTATTGTAGGTTTACCAATCAATATACGAGGTCATGACTCAGTATGGGTGGTCGTAGGCAGGTTGACTAAACTATATAGGTTTATTCCGACCAAATCAACGGTTAAGACACCAGAACTAGCCAAGTTATTTGTGGACAATCTATACAAATTGTATGGTTTGCCAAGTAACATTGTTAGTGACCGTGATCCCAAGTTTAACAGCCACTTTTGGAGAGTTGTATTTAAACGATTGGGTACACAACTAAACCTCAGTACAGTTGATCATCCAGAACCATATGGTCAAACAGAACGGGTTAACCAGGTGCTAGAGCATATGCTAAGAGAATACATCAGCAAGAAACAGTCAGACTGGGAAGAATACTTACCTATTCTCGAGTTTGCCTACAACAATGCTAAGCATGTCACAACAGGTTTTAGTCCTTTCATGCTTATGTATGGGTTTCAACCTAGGTCACCAGTTACGGTAGGGTTGGCAATCAAAAAACTCCAAAAAGTTAAGGATTTTCTCCAAGACCACATGGATATGCTGAAACTTGCTCGTCAGAATGTCCGACAAGCACATGATCGGTATAAGAAGTACGCTGATGAGAAACGTCGGCAAGTTACCTTCGAAGAAGGGGAGGAAGTATTTTTACGTGTGCCAGAACATTTAGAAAGTCTGAAAACTAGGTCGATGCCTAAATTATCTCCCCAATATTGTGGGCCTTTCAAAATACTCAAGCGAGTAGGCGATTGTGCCTACAAATTATTACTACCTTCACTGTTAACCCTCATGGCTCACGGACACCCCATCACCTACGATGGACGCGTATTATGTATTTGGTAGAGTCAGGTACCGGGCTTGTCGGTCCAATAGGGAAAGGTAGAGTGATCGCCGATGAGAGGCGCACTTTAACTTGGACATTCAAGGGATTAGTTGGTTAAGCATGGGCGCCCAAGTGTGAATGGGGTGAGCTCCTATAAAAGCCAACTAAACCTAATTTTTACTCATTCTCTCATTTGTGCAATTGAAGAGTGCTCTTGCTCCATCTCCATCTTCTTCTTCTTCACCTCCTTGTGTGTGTGTGTGAGAGAGAGAGAGAGAGAGGGAGAGTGTGTGTGCGATCGAGCATTACGAAGGCACGACGACGGCGGCGAAGCGGTTGAGCGCGGCACGACTGCAGCTTCTTCTTCATCGCGGCGAGGAATCCACCACGAAGGCGAGCGTAGAGCGGTGAGTGACACACCCTTTGTTCTCTTGAGCTTGCTAGTTTAGGCTTGTTGTGTGCTTGGAGCCGTTTGTGGCTCGCATACGGTGTATTGGCAAGTCCCTTGCTTTGACAGTGCGGCAAGGAGCGCACATTTTTGGCGCCGTTGCCGGGGATATGTCCTACACTAAGCTCGGTTAGCACTTTACGCTTCCTTGTGGTGCAATTTCTATCATAGGAAAGGCAGGGAAGGAGTGTGTGGAGATTTCTGTTTTTTGCGTTTTCTGCATTTGCTGTCAAGTTTCAATTTCTGTTTTCTGCAATTTCTGCATTTTCAAGTTCGGCGTTTTCAATTTCTGTAATTTTCTGCATTTCTGCGTTTTTTTAATTTTCTGCATTTTCTGCAATTTCTGCGTTTTTTTCTGCAATTTCTGCAATTTTCTGCAATTTCTGCATATCTGCGTTTTTTGCATTTTTTGCATACCTGCGTTTTCAATTTCTGTATTTTCTGCACAAAAAAAAAAAAAAAAAAAGTTTTTTATTTTTTCTCCCAAAAAAAATTAAAAATAAAAATTAAAAATAAAAATTCGGAAATAAAAAAACGCGAGTGAGCGGGCGGCGAAATTTTTCGAAAATAAAAAACGTGACTCTTAAAACGGACAGGTTGGTTTGTATAAAAGATAGATCGGGATCATTTTCCCAAGCCCAAGCCCAAGCTCAGGCCCAGGCCTCAGTCCTCAGTCTTATGATATATACTAGACTCACTCTTATATATATACCCTACTCCCTCAAGAGAGAATGAGAGCATGTGGGACAAGTCCTCCACTCTCCTCCTTTCTCTTCCCACTTGCACCCTTAGACTTTCTAGTTTGGGCATAGTTCCCTACTGGAAATTGACAGTTTTAGGGATTCCGAGGGCATAGAGTGACCAAACGGAGGGCTGTAAAGCACGGCACGACCCTCTGACCGATACGCTCGTTTTGAGCTATCACACGGCCCATTCCACGACACGCTCTAAAAAATCTAGCAAAAAAACAAACAAAAAACACGCTAAAAACTAGTCACAAGGCCTCCTAGAGCAGCTTTTTGACACCTTAGGGTATCAAAAGCACATGCACTTACGCTCTGGGCGAGTGTTAGAACACGAGCATATTGAGGGTGCCTCTGTTCATACGGACACCCATTACCCATCCACGATAAGCTCTAGACCCTCAGCGGGGACACAAGGTAGCACCACCCAAGACCCTAAAATAGCCGCTAGTGATTCCTCCTCCGACTCAGAAATCATGGAAGCATACCCTAACCAAAACACTGAGAGAGAAGGCCATGCACCTCCCGAAGCTCCACAGCCTAGTACTAGTATGTTTAGCCATTTCATGGAAACATTAGGTAGAGCTACTCGCTCGGAACCTGATGCAAATGAAGCACACGAAGGGGGTGGGGAAGTGGAATCTCCTTTCACATCGCACGTGGACCCCACACCCCCAAAGAGTGTCCATGTGGATATCCTACCAACTTCTTACCAAGAAGGCCCTGTTGAGCTGCCTCCTTCAGAAGTTCCCTCTAGAGTACCGTTGGTGGCAAGTAAAACCACGGGGAGCAACATTGCTTCTACCTCACAAGAAACCGTTAACACGTCGACTCTAGAAGGATTGTTCATTAATGATCATTGGACATACGACCTCCACACTGAGGTGTTGACGGATCTACACTCTGGCCACGCCTACCATGTAGGATGGATAGAGATTGTACAATCCACCTCTAGTGCCACGAGTATCGAAGATCAACAGAAAATGATCTGTAATGTTATCCATGGCATTATTCAATCAGAAAGGCAAAACCGAGGGGTAAATATACTCTCAACTGGCCCCATGAGATTTCTGGATACGAGTAAGGCTCAACAGCCTACTCTATCACAAATGGAGACTCCTCTAATGAGCCCCATGGACCCATCTTACGTCATTTCACCTGGAGTCTCTATGCAATCTGAGCCTCCGAGCGAAAACTTTAGCTTCCCTAACTTGGCTCAACCCTCTATTAAGGAAAACACAGTGCTCACTCCAGGGATAAGCCTGACAGAGAATGTACCGATGACATCTACGGTTAGCGCAGTGCCACTACCTAGTGTCGTAGTACCTAATATGGGGCCTCGACCATATGTGCCTCTAGCCCCTTATGCACACATGGCCCCCACACCTCCAATAGTACCACTTGCTTACGCTCCTCGAGTGCCGCTCCCTAGCCCTTATCCGAGTGGACCTATTCCCGGTTATGTTCCATATCCTGCATCATCCACACATATGCCAAGACCGGCACCCGTTCCTCTCCCACATATGATTCCAAGAGTACCTCCACCGGCCCTGCCTCCTCACATAGGTGACTTGGCAGCGTTTGCTCAAACCATAGGTCGATCTATCGCGGAAAATATGCGTCATGCATCTGATAGAGAGCTTAGAAGTAAGGCAGTACAAATTGCCAAACTCACGCAAAAATTCAATGGGGACGAAGATGCTAGGAAACACATTGAAGTGTTTGAACAAGTATGTGATTCCTTAGGGGAATGCAATGAACTACATAAGTGCAATGCCTTAAGCTTGACATTAAGTGGGAAGGCTGGAGATTGGTATAGGACCCTAAGGGTGGATGAGAAAACAATCTACCCTACCCTTTGAAGGTTGTTTCTAAAGGAGTACATACGAGAAGGTGTGCTTTGGGGTGTAGCATCTCAGCTACAAGGCCTCCTAGAGCAGCTTTTTGACACCTTAGGGTATCAAAAGCACATGCACTTACGCTCTGGGCGAGTGTTAGAACACGAGCATATTGAGGGTGCCTCTGTTCATACGGACACCCATTACCCATCCACGATAAGCTCTAGACCCTCAGCGGGGACACAAGGTAGCACCACCCAAGACCCTAAAATAGCCGCTAGTGATTCCTCCTCCGACTCAGAAATCATGGAAGCATACCCTAACCAAAACACTGAGAGAGAAGGCCATGCACCTCCCGAAGCTCCACAGCCTAGTACTAGTATGTTTAGCCGTTTCATGGAAACATTAGGTAGAGCTACTCGCTCGGAACCTGATGCAAATGAAGCACACGAAGGGGGTGGGGAAGTGGAATCTCCTTTCACATCGCACGTGGACCCCATACCCCCAAAGAGTGTCCATGTGGATATCCTACCAACTTCTTACCAAGAAGGCCCTGTTGAGCTGCCTCCTTCAGAAGTTCCCTCTAGAGTACCGTTGGTGGCAAGTAAAACCACGGGGAGCAACATTGCTTCTACCTCACAAGAAACCGTTAACACGTCGACTCTAGAAGGATTGTTCATTAATGATCATTGGACATACGACCTCCACAATGAGGTGTTGACGGATCTACACTCTGGCCACGCCTACCATGTAGGATGGATAGAGATTGTACAATCCACCTCTAGTGCCACGAGCATCGAAGATCAACAGAAAATGATCTGTAATGTTATCCATGGCATTATTCAATCAGAAAGGCAAAACCGAGGGGTAAATATACTCTCAACTGGCCCCATGAGATTTCTGGATACGAGTAAGGCTCAACAGCCTACTCTATCACAAATGGAGACTCCTCTAATGAGCCCCATGGACCCATCTTACGTCATTTCACCTGGAGTCTCTATGCAATCTGAGCCTCCGAGCGAAAACTTTAGCTTCCCTAACTTGGCTCAACCCTCTATTAAGGAAAACACAGTGCTCACTCCAGGGATAAGCCTGACAGAGAATGTACCGATGACATCTACGGTTAGCACAGTGCCACTACCTAGTGTCGTAGTACCTAATATGGGGCCTCGACCATATGTGCCTCTAGCCCCTTATGCACACATGGCCCCCACACCTCCAATAGTACCACTTGCTTACGCTCCTCGAGTGCCGCTCCCTAGCCCTTATCCGAGTGGACCTATTCCCGGTTATGTTCCATATCCTGCATCATCCACACATATGCCAAGACCGGCACCCGTTCCTCTCCCACATATGATTCCAAGAGTACCTCCACCGGCCCTGCCTCCTCACATAGGTGACTTGGCAGCGTTTGCTCAAACCATAGGTCGATCTATCGCGGAAAATATGCGTCATGCATTTGATAGAGAGCTTAGAAGTAAGGCAGTACAAATTGCCAAACTCACGCAAAAATTCAATGGGGATGAAGATGCTAGGAAACACATTGAAGTGTTTGAACAAGTATGTGATTCCTTAGGGGAATGCAACGAACTACATAAGTGCAATGCCTTAAGCTTGACATTAAGTGGGAAGGCTTGAGATTGGTATAGGACCCTAAGGGTGGATGAGAAAACAATCTACCCTACCCTTCGAAGGTTGTTTCTAAAGGAGTACATACGAGAAGGTGTGCTTTGGGGTGTAGCATCTCAGCTACAGAAGGCCGAACGTAAGGAAGGAGAGTCAGTAAGGGACTTCATTAGTCGTCTAAAGCACTTAAACTCTCGCTGCCCTGTAAATGAGCGCTTCAACAATAACCAACTGCTTGATCGATTCATTCGAGGGTTGAGGAATGAAGGAATCTATAATGGACTAGTGATTAGAGGTATCACAACCTGGGAAGATGTCACTGCCAATGCAATCCAACTAGAGGACAACTTGATGATAGCAGGCATGAGGGTGTCTACTGACACGAGATCCACTAGCTCACAAGCCATTGAGTATGAACCCATGACTGCAAAGCCCATTGCCAATGAGCCAAAGGTATTTGAGACATTCTTGACAGACCTCACCAAGGCAATCCAAGAGTCTCTTAAGGATAATCGACCCCCTCAAAATAGTCACATGTATCCAAGAAGGGAGCAACAATGGTGTTCCATTTGCTTAGGTCCACATAGCACTAGTGAGTGCCCTACGTTTAGAGTAAAATTTAATGGAACTTGCAACGCATGTGGTAGGTATGGTCACCAAGCTAAGGATTGTTTAATGATCAAACGTATGATGGCAAATAGACCACCTGTAGCCTGGACGGATGCGCCTCGAGCTCCTGTATTGATGCCTACTCCACCTGTTGAGCAACTACCGCAACACATGGTCCCTAGATCTCAAAATGTTGTACAAGCTACACCGCTACCACCTCCTGTGCTAGGACCGCAGCCCCCGCATCCAAGAGTCGCCCCTATGAACCAAGTGGGTTGCGAGCCATCAAATGCTTATCCAGATGGCTGTGAGGAGGAAATAGACACTAGTATTGCCTACGGACTTGATACATTGGAAGAGTGTCTTATATACTACATGGAAGATTGTTGGGGACAAGTCAAGCCGGTTTATCAAGCTGCTGCTCTCGCATCCAGAGGTCAAAATATCAACACCCAGGCTAGGAGGCCACCTCTTCAATGCTACGAGTGTGGTGGACCACATCGAGTAGCGGAGTGCCCTATTAGGCTGCAAAAGAATGCTGCACAGATGCAAATGAATCAAGGGAGCACGTCTGCAATGCCAATACTCACATGTAATCGTTGTGGCATAGATCACTTGATTGCCCAATGCCCCTATACCCCAAATGCGCCTAAAATCACACCCCTAAATTTGGTCGAAATTGCTAGTGTGACATCACCAATGCCACCCGTCACACCCGCTTATGCGATTACACGGTCCATGCTTCAAGGGCCAGGCCATATCCTCGAAGAGAGAGATACCGCGTCAATTATCCAAGCAAAGAAAAAGAAGACACGAAGGAAGAAGTCGCAGAATATGGAAAATTCAAAGCCAAGTTCCAAAACAAACATAGGAACAGGAGATGACCCCGTGTATATGAATGACCTCGAGGATGATTCAGATTCAATCGAGACAATGGAGACTAGAACCAATACCACAAAGGGAAAGACCGACAAAGAAAACCGTAACATGGAACCAAATGAAAACCGAATAAGAGAAAATCATAAAGAGCCTCTGAAAACACCACAAGTGTTTCCAAATCCAATCCAAGACCCCCAAGATATACCGCAGGGGCAAAAAGGGAAAAATCGTAAAAAGAAGATTGGGACGTACCCAAACCCTGTAGACGAGATTAAGCAGGTGAAACATCTAAGAGGTTTAGTGGAGGAGACTCAAAGGAAACTAGAACCAGAACCCATGCATATCAAAATTCATGACACAGTGTTTCCCACGCAAGTTCATCCACCCCACATGAACCATAGACCGTTAGCCATATCTAGTATCATCCAAGAAGGGAGTGAGGACGGGACATCAGAAAGTGAGCATACACCCTTCTTGTTGGAAAGGATGTTTAACGAAGGAATACCTGATCCCATTGAGGAATATGAGATTCCATCCTCACCAGTTCCTAGTCAAGGACCTACACCCTGCAAAATGCCAATGAATGTTGCCAAACTAGTGGACTTCATGTCTTCTGAGGTCCGAACCACGATCATAGCAAAGCTGTATGGAGATCCTGAGTTATTCCTTACACTTCGAGCATTCCTTAACGGAGAGCTACGAACGGGATTACCGCAGTTTGCGCAACCAAATAGGCCTGACTCGATTATGATTGATGAGGAAAATCATGTGCAATCACTTGACATAGATGGACACGAGTCTGTGATCGAGGTACCCATTAACGAATTAGGGCAGTATTTTGAAGGCGACGAGTCTAATGCGACCCTACCCATCACTACCAAGGGATTAACTATAAAGGGAATTCTTGATGGTGGTGCGGGAGTTAGCATCGTTACAAAAGATTGTTGGGAATCCATGGGAAAACCCCGCCTCAGTGTTACTAACATTGTGGTAAAGATGGCAAATGGTACCATAGCCAAACCTATGGGGATGCTCAAGGATCTTAAGATCAAAGTTCTAGGATACAAGGTACGACATACGTTCATTGTAATGGATTTCTCTAAACACCTTATGTCATATGAAATGATTTTAGGACGACCATTCATGAGGGAAGCACAAATGGTTCATGATTGGTCTAAAAATCATGTCTATTTGCAATTCCAAGACTCTGTCCTTAGAGTGGATTTGGTGACTGGTAAGGTACACCCCTTAGGGAGTAAAACCATTATTGATCATCGCTCTGACACCACAGTTCACTCGGCCCCACTACAATATTGTTACACTTGTAAGAAGGATACAGACATTGGCCAAGATTCTCCTTACATGGATGTGTTACCGGGTATGACGGAATCAGACAATGTGGATTGGGTCCACCTAGCATCAACCATAGACACTTGGGGAAATAGGGGGACAACATGGGTAACACCTGAGGGGGATGAAATGCCTATACCCTTAAATATGCTACAAGCGATGCATATCGCTTCCGACAAGACTCATCCTAATGTAACGAAGAAAACATACAAGTGGGTCCCTAAAGCTTCTTTAGTGACCATACCTAGTGCTAAAAAACAGAAGCCTTGTAAGAAACGTACCACTCGCTCCAAGAAAAGTAAGAAAATGTTGCGATGGATCCCTAAACGACTATTGGAAGCCCAAGGCTACTATCAAGGAAATGATCAAATCTGGGTGCCAAAACGTAGATTGTACTCTTACCTATCACCTGACCCAAGTGAGCCCAATCCCGTATCTCCAAAACGAATCAATGATCGTGCAAAGGAAAAAATCATGGAATGTTACACACCCGTTCTAGAGCTAGTTTGGGTACCAAAGAAAGAACGATTTGTTCCACCTAGCTCAGGAAGGAGGGAGTCCCATGAAGATTCTAGCTCCTCCTGTAATACATCCATAGAGGTAAAAGCTTCTACACAACCTCCATCTATAGTAGTGGACCTCCATGAAGCTACAAAAGAATCCACACCTCCCAGTGTTCAAGAATCACCTAATGAACCACTTCAAGTTCGATCCTGGGAGAGTACCTTACCACCCTTGCAGCTTGACGAGGCACCTAGGGTAATAGAAAACTACTGGCAAAAATCCTCACCTATTACCAACTGGAACAATTGGTTTCAAAGAGTGACAAGCTCATTTCAAACGGTATGATCTACCCAAGGAAGGGGGGAGTGTATGCTGACAGTCCTCATTCACTTGCTTCCCTCTCAACCTTCCTCCTTGACCTCTTAATCTCCGATCTTAGGGAATGTACATATAAAGCTTTATACTCACAAAAAAAAAAAAAAAAAAAGGAGCAAGAGCAATTAGCAAACGAGTATGCACATTAAAGTCAAAACATTGACTCAGACCTACACATGTCACATCTGGTACAGTGAAACAGAAACCTATGCCATAAAACACCTTTGATCCTCATCACTTGAGTGATGGAGGGTAGGTAAGATTAGTACGATAGGAGTGTTTCTGTTTTAGAGTTGAGTGATTAGTGAAGTTCTCTTTTCCCACTGATGTGCCTCCTGGAGGTATTCCTTTTGTTTCCTAGTGTGTACAGGAACGTGTTGCTATTGATAGGATTTGGACCTTCATGGAACCTTTCTCTCGTTCACACTTCAAATCAAGCGCGACCATCAACACAAACAGGTGTTTCTTGTCCATTAGCATTGCCCTTATCTTTTTTGCATCCATGTTTGTCTGCTTTGATTGTGATTGGTAGCATACTATTCAGCGCATTGGCTTAGTATCCAACATTTAATTCAATGCAATCTTTTGTCATAATCACTTGTCTAGGTTTAAAAATCAAGCAGTCCGACTAAGCTAGTTTGACCAAGCTAGGTATTAGAAATCTTCTCTTAATACCATGGGGAATGCCTTCCTAATAAGCAATGGTTACTTAGGTTCTTAATCCGATTTAGGCAGCATTGTATGAAATGTACTAGGGCTTTCTAGTGGGCTTAACCCTATTGACCTTTAGCTTAAGTATTATAAAGGGAGTTTACTAATGTGATGAGCCTGGGGAGGGTAGCAGTGTTATATGACCCCCCAAAGTTACAAAATTAAAATGATGAAAATGAACAAACAAAAAATCAAAGTGCCACAATGTAAAATTTTAAGCTGGAAGAGAAATCTCAGCTTGATTTGGTACTTCACTCACATGTATCGCCTATGGTACTAGAGCCCTAGAGGTTCCCAGTGTGGGCGCTTTTCCTTGAAAAGCAAAAAACCCAAGGCATACAAAATAAGCACACACATCATAATTGAATCAATGTGAAAAGACTTTGGGGAGTCAAAGAAAAAGTAATCAGTCAGGCGATGATTTCATGAGAAATTCCTTTTATGGTAGCTTAACTACAAGGTTTTCTAGATATAGCCTCTAGTCAGCCCTCGAACATGAATACTTGGCTCTCGCGATTAAACAACTTAATTGACCACAAAAAATTAAGAAGCTTACCCATGGTATTAATATTCGATCTCTAGTGCTTTTTGACCGTCATATTAGCGACCCCAGACTTGTTTAATTTTCTACCTTTACATCTGTTTATGCATTTGATTACATTGCAATTTAATGTTCATTGCTATCAAATTGTTTGAAATTCTTTGACCAATCAATGTGTCGACCTAAAACTGCATATGCTTTTTAAGAGAATGCAATTACTGTGCCAATGTTGTTTGATTTTGCAGTGACTGAAGAAGGCTAAGGACATTCATCTCAAATGCTCTTCCACCTCGACGACCCAGCTTCAACTCAATAGCTTCCGAGGACGGAATCTACATCAGGAAGGGGGGCATGTTAACCCTCACGGCTCACGGACACCCCATCACCTACGATGGACGCGTATTATGTATTTGGTAGAGTTATGTATTTGGTGCTAGAGCATATGCTAAGAGAATACATCAGCAAGAAACAGTCAGACTGGGAAGAATACTTACCTATTCTCGAGTTTGCCTACAACAATGCTAAGCATGTCACAACAGGTTTTAGTCCTTTCATGCTTATGTATGGGTTTCAACCTAGGTCACCAGTTACGGTAGGGTTGGCAATCAAAAAACTCCAAAAAGTTAAGGATTTTCTCCAAGACCACATGGATATGCTGAAACTTGCTCGTCAGAATGTCCGACAAGCACATGATCGGTATAAGAAGTACGCTGATGAGAAACGTCGGCAAGTTACCTTCGAAGAAGGGGAGGAAGTATTTTTACGTGTGCCAGAACATTTAGAAAGTCTGAAAACTAGGTCGATGCCTAAATTATCTCCCCAATATTGTGGGCCTTTCAAAATACTCAAGCGAGTAGGCGATTGTGCCTACAAATTATTACTACCTTCACTGTTAACCCTCATGGCTCACGGACACCCCATCACCTACGATGGACGCGTATTATGTATTTGGTAGAGTCAGGTACCGGGCTTGTCGGTCCAATAGGGAAAGGTAGAGTGATCGCCGATGAGAGGCGCACTTTAACTTGGACATTCAAGGGATTAGTTGGTTAAGCATGGGCGCCCAAGTGTGAATGGGGTGAGCTCCTATAAAAGCCAACTAAACCTAATTTTTACTCATTCTCTCATTTGTGCAATTGAAGAGTGCTCTTGCTCCATCTCCATCTTCTTCTTCTTCACCTCCTTGTGTGTGTGTGTGTGTGAGAGAGAGAGAGAGAGAGGGAGAGTGTGTGTGCGATCGAGCATTACGAAAGCACGACGGCGGCGAAGCGGTTGAGCGCGGCACGACTGCAGCTTCTTCTTCATCGCGGCGAGGAATCCACCACGAAGGCGAGCGTAGAGCGGTGAGTGACACACCCTTTGTTCTCTTGAGTTTGCTAGTTTAGGCTTGTTGTGTGCTTGGAGCTGTTTGTGGCTCGCATACGGTGTATTGGCAAGTCCCTTGCTTTGACAGTGCGGCAAGGAGCGCACATTCACATTATCATCTAAGCCGTTTATGTAAGCAGTTACATGGGGACGACAATGTCATTGACCAACAGGTTTTGGTTGATTTCATTGAACCTCCTACCTTACCACATGAACCTGAACGTGTTCTTGATTATCATGAGTTGCGTACACGTCATCACGTATGTCAACAAGCCTTAATCAAGTCGAAAGACCGACCTGAAGAAGATGCCACTTGGAAAAACATTAGTGTTCTTAAGAAGAAGTTTCCCAGTTTTCTTTTTGAGGACGAAAACTCTTATTAAGAGGGGAGTAATGTCTAGACACCGGCAAGGCCAAACTAGACAATGGCAGGGCCGGGCTAGGCGGTGTGGAACAGGGAGTCCAACTAGGGCAAATGGCCAGGGCTTGCCTATATAATGGGTGGTTGGGTGGTGGACTCTCAGGCTCTAGCTTCCCTTGTCTTACATATAAAGCCTATCCAATAGGATTCAAGCACATCATGAGGGCCACATGTGGAGAATTTTTTGAACATGTGTCATTTATGCTTCTTAAGTCATTTGGTTTGAATTGAATACTTCAAGCACTTAGTCTGTCAAGCATGTGTCTTTTATGCTTCTTAAGTCATTTGGTTTGAATTGAACACTTCAAGCACTTAGTCAATTAAGCATGGAAAACCTTCATGCCTCTTGAGAGTTTATCTTTGAATCTAACACTTCAAGAACCTTAGTCATTTAAGCATAAAAATCACCTCAACCTTTGGGCAAGGTTCCCACAACCTCTTTAAGAATCTTAGCATCTCATTCTTGGGTAGGATTTCCACTTCAAGGTTAGCCCTAGCTTGCCTAAGGTCAATGCCTAAGGTCAAATGACTTTTTAACACTATAATTTGGAGGTCTTTAATGAAGCTAACCCTAAGGTCTTTTAGGCTCCATTAGATGGACGTTGCTCTTTGATATTCTACCTCCTTTTGGACCCCTATTGAGATGTAACCGTCTCTCCTCATGGTCCCTTACTGAGGTAAATCTAGAAGCACTTATTGCACATTGCTCTTTGGTAGACTGTCTCCATTTGGACCCCTATTGAGATGCAACCATTTCTCCTTTGTGTCCCTTGTTGTTGAGATAGGTCTACTAGAAGCACATATCTATATACTAACTCTTGTTCCCATTTTATCTTCCCATGTTAAATGATCATTTTAATATAATAAAATCATTTGGTAAAGTTAGATATTATATTTTATGACATTACCTCTCTCTTGAAATCATAGTCGTCCTTGACTATGAGGTAGAGAAGATAAAGCCTAGTCATTAGTACATGTTTCTTAGCGGGTATAGGATCCCTTTTTACCCTACGGCATCATTCGAGAATGGATGACTAATCCATTTGGTACTCGGGAGACTTAGCTTCCGCAAGCATGTTTGCTCTTTAGTCCATATCATACTTCCAAAGTAGAGTGACAAGTTCTACTTGGTGTTTGGGAGACGTCGTCACCACAAATATGATCCTAAGCATGCATACTTCTTAAATTTTGTGCACAATAAAAATACGAGAATGAGTCTCATAAGACAAAAACATTGTTCATTTAAAATGCATTTTCATTTGCTTAGTCTAGTATAGCATTGTAAGAATTGACAAGGTTCATATTATCCTTAAGCTAGGTTCCTTGCATCCATCTAGCATCTTTAAGAGGATAATGCTTAAACTTAACAAGATATCATTGGATAGCATTACAGTTTCTTAGTACCTTGTCTTCATGTCGAAGAATCAATTCGGGCTGCAACACCTCTTCTTGATCTTTGATCTCTGGCGGGTCCTCCATTATTGGTTCTTTTTGTGACTCTCCTTTGTAAGGCTTGAGTAGACTCACATGGTTAGCATTGTGAATGAGCCAATGGTTGGGTAACTCTAACTAATAAGCTAATGGTTGGGTAACTCTAACTAATAAGCCAATAAAGCCATTGTCGAAGGGTTGATGGAGATAAGTGTAAAGAGAGGGCTTATCAAACCCATCCCAAAGCAGATATGTTGTTCTCAATTTAAACATTAGTGCCCTATAACGATGATGTCGGTGGCCTACAAAATTATTGCTAAATCAGTAGCCCTCAGACTTGCCCCCTTACTAAATGAGATCATCTCTCCCAAGCAACATGGATTCATCAAAGGAAGGTCCATCTACGATAACATCTTGGCAACAATGGTGGGTATCAAATACGCAACTGTCACAAATCAAGAGTGCATTCTACTGCAGTTGGACCTGGATAAGGCTTATGATAGAATAACATGGTCATATATAGAAGCCATCATGGAAGCTCTGGGCTTTGGGCCTCGCCTATGTCATCTGGTACGTGTACTGGGGGTTGAAAGCCAGTCAAAGATCCTATTCAACGATAGAATTGTGGGCTCTTTTGAGGTCAAGAGTTCTATTAAGCAGGGATGCCCCTTGGCCCCCCTGGATTTTGCCATAGAATCTCATCCTTTAATCATGGCACTTGAAGCTAGTGCAGAACGAGGGGAGTTGCAAGGCCTCGCTTTACCAGGAAATAGCAAATTCCTAGCAAAAAGTTTTGCAAATGATTCTCTCCTTTTCTTGAGGGCATGCCCCCAGGTCATCGGGAAATCTCTGGAGATTGTACAAATATTCTCGGTAGCTTCGGGGTCCAAGTGCAATATAGAGAAGTCAAGGCTGATCTCCCTATCGGAAAATGACTCAATTGACCCCTCTGACTGGTCAGGGGAGATTGTCACAAAAGGGAATATCTTCAGACATCTTGGAGCACCCTTGGGGGTGGATGTAACTCATAAGCAAAGCTTTGAGTGGGTGCTTGAAAAAATCAAAACAAAAATGAGTAGGTGGGAGTATGCTCTTCTTCCATTCCAAAGTCGGATAAAAGGGATAAATGCCTTCATGATTCCTTATGTTGCCTACACTAGCCCGCTTCTCAAGATGGCTAAGTGTCACTGGAAAGAGTTCTTAAAAACCAGTAAATTTTTTTTTATGGAAAAACAACATGAAATCCACCAGGCCTTGGCAATGAGCCCGTTGGGAATCAGTTGCTCGTCCGGTGAATCAAGGAGGCCTCAAAATTCTTAACGCGGTGGCCCATGCAGAACCTTGTTGCACCAAATTTGTTGTCTCCTTGGCTAAAGAGGATCAAATTTGAGCTGTCATGATCAAAGATATGATGGAAGCGGATAAACTTGGCTCGAAAGGAGGTAAATGGAGAGGGGTGGAATTCCATGACAAACTATTAGCCCCATCATGGTGTACCCTTAGACTGGGGGGCATCTCAGGAGAATTGGTAAGAAAATGCAATAAGGCAGCAGGAGTCTTAAAGTAGGGGGAAAAAACCAGATACTTCAAGAACTCCATTTTTCATTGGTCCCCTGGCTATCCACAGTTGTAGATCCGCCACAAATTACCTATTGGATAGAGACAGCCAGGAAAGTGAATAACAAGGGTCTCAATTGACTTGGTCACTTCTGGGATAGTGACAACAAGAGTTGGAAAACCATTGATCTTCTGGTTGCCCAATACCAACTTAATAGCTTGGAGGTCTTGCATTTCCACAAAGTGATGAAAGAGGTTGACAATATAGTGATGCCGATTTGTGACTCGGAGCTGGATTGGAATTCTTGGAAATGGCCCGGAGGCAGTCTCTTATGGAAACCCCATCCTAAAGACATTTATCATACAATGATGCATAAGAAGACTTCGTCTAGCCCCCTTAAGAAGAAATGGAAAAAACAATGGCCGGAGGAAAGGTGGGAGCAAGTAATAGAGAACATCTAGAAGCCTAAGGTTCCGCATCACATGAAGGTAATTTTTATGGAAGGTAATCAGGGGTGCTCTACAGATAGGGGTGAAAATTCAGGAGAGAGGGATTGGGTTAGATTGATGCTTGGGGTTCAAGCTCGCTAGTGAAGATCTAGCCCACCTCTTTATGGATTTCCCAACTATCAAAGTCCTAGAAGGGAAAATATGCAAGTGGGTCCAAAGAACATGGAAAATTGGTTTCTTCAAGACTGATCTATTCCTTGGAAGGAAGAATTCAGGTAGTCTTGCCCTCCTCATCAGCACTCAAATCGTCCGATACTTCTTCTTACATAATGTATGGTAGACAAGGAACCACCGTGTGTTTGAATGAGGGTTCGAGGTGGCAAGCTTCACAGAAATTGTACAAGAAAGCAAAGTGCTAATATGGACACTCGGATGAAATCAACACTCAAAGGATTGGTCTAGGATTACTTGTGCCTTGTTGTCAGTAGTTGGCATGCCTAGGATAGGGGAAAATACTAGCGATCGGTAATTAAAAGATATTAGAAGAGCATGACAATGGACTTTGCTGCTCTGATAGCCGTTGTGATTGTGGTCCCTGTATGATGTCATGGCTCAACACGAGCATGCCAAGACCTTGTAATTTTTTAGGTTGATCAATATAATTCACTCACAATTGTGAGTTTTGCTATTAAAAAAAAAAAACTTTAACTAATAAGCTATCTCATTGATTATCTTGAGAATTTTAAAAGAAAGGACCATAGTATCTTTTTGCTAGTTAAGCATAATACTCTTGGTGGCTCGTAGGATTCTTGCCCATAGTATGCCTTAGACGAGCCTTGAGAGACTTTAGCAAGACCCAATCAAATTTTTTTAAAGGCTAAGGCTCTTATGTGCTTATTAGTGTTGGGGTATAGGCGCCTGTGCCTTGCCCGGCCGCCCAGAGTCTGTGCGCCCATTGACTTGTATACCTTATACATAGCATAAGTGTATAGGGGGCTGCTCACTCTTTGGAGTCTCCCCACCCACATCGTGTTGTGTGTCTCCTTCTCTCTCTCTCACTCTCTGTCTGTGGTGCTCCCCGATCCCCTTCAATTGGTATCAGAGCTATGGTGACCGCGGAGAGCACGACGGCTTTGAGAGCTTCGAGATGATAGCTCGCGCGATAGCTCGCTCGCTCTCCACGGTGGATTTCGATCGTGGAGTTTCACGGAGAGAGATTTTAGCTTGAGGAGCATTGTCTTTGGAGCTTAGGAGCTTGGTGTGGTCAAGCTTGGTCGAGGAGGCGGTTGCGGCTTCCTTGGTGAGAGGAGCTTTTGAGCTCAGTGGAGCTCGTTAGAGAAGTGCTCGGCGGAGGAGAGCTTGACATTCGAGTGCTTGGATGCTGTTGTGGCAGAGCTCTTACGTTGGAGCTTGCATTGAGAGGACATTGCATCATGCAGAGTGGAGCACGAGCAGGTTCAAGACTGTGTGCAGCTCGTTTTTGCCATTTTCGGGCTCTAAAATGCAGTTTTTTGCGTAGCTCCGTCATACAGAGTCAAATCTACATGATCCAGGAGTCTAGGTCAAGGTTTTGGCACGCTCCGGATGCAATGGTGATGTCTATTTAATGAAATTATGCTTTGAATTTCAGTAGGTTTCAGCTACAGGTTTACAAGTTTACAGGCAGGTTTAAGGGCTTATTTGGGCGCTGAATTTGCTGCAAGTTTCCTCACAGGTGGGAGGATACGATGTATGAATTATGTGGTTTGATGCTCAGGGAGACTAATGGGATTGCATTTTGAGCTCGGCAATGTATGCCTCGAGCATGTTTTTTGGCAGCCACAGGTGTTTGCAATGATGTATGCAAAGTGTGGAGATTGGTGCATGCATTTGGAGTGCGGTTTGATGCGCTTTGGTTGCTCATGGTTTTGAGTGTGCAGTCAGTTTGGTTACTGGTTTTGTGGCCGTTTTACTGATGAAACTCTAGCGAAATTTTCCGAGGAGTTTTATGCGTATCATTTATGCAATCTAGGTAGAGATTGCGGGTTGCACTCAGCATTTGCGTGCGGTGTTCTCTGCAGGTGGGAGATTTGTGTGTGTGTATGCATTGATACCGCACAGTGTGGGCTTGTTGATTAGCTCATAGATTGCAGTGTGATACTAGAGCATGCGAGGCTTGTATTGACATTGCGGGAGCTCTTGTGCGTGTGTATGCATCGATACCGCATAGTGTGGGCTTGGTGATTAGCTCATGGGTTTGACAGGCGTACAATTATCTTGGCACACTCATAGGAGTGAGTATTGTGATGTATGCTTGTGTGGCTACGAGCTAGGTAGCCGGATTCGAGCACTTATGGCTTGAGGTTTTTCAGCAGGTTTCAGCTACAGGTTTACAAGTTTACAGGCAGGTTTGAGGGCTTATTTGGGTGCTGAATTTTCAGCCATTGTTTCCTCTTTGCAGGTGTCCATGTATGGCTCAGTTGTAGGCTGATCTGGGACACATTTGTGACTTGTTTATGGAGCTGTTTAAGAGCTGAATTTGGGGCTGTTTTGAGGCTGATTTGCATCCATATCTTACAGCCATATTTGCAGACTTTTGTTGATGCGATTCAAGCCAGTTTAGGGCTGATTTGGTTGACATTTGCTACTCATTGTTGGTTGCTCTTTTGCGAGCATTATGGCTGATTTTTCATTTGACTTCCAACGTTATGGTCTGACACAGTTTGATGGTGTAGATTTTGTTGCTTGGAAGGAACATATGCTTGTTGCATTGGCGGATTTGGGGCAGGATAAACCCTTGCATGGTTTATCGGCGAAGCCCAATTCTATGCGTGATGATGATTGGCAGGATCTTGATGAGTTAGCCATGTCTACGATTTGTTTGCATCTGGTTGAGTCTGTTTACTGGCAGGTCTCGAGGGAGACTACAACTCATGCTTTATGGCAGAGTTTACATGCTATGTATGCGACATCCATGTCTATAGGGGAGTATAGTCCCACTTCTATGTCCATGGGAGAGATTGGTCCCACACGCAAGTCTCGACGGCATAGAGACTTAACATGTTGGCATTGTGGACATAGAGGGCACATTAGGCGTCGATGTTTCAGGCGTTTGAGACAACGGACGCGACAGATGCGTGATGCAGATTTGGGCATGACAGATGCTAGTGAGATCAGTACGGTGGTTATTGAGTATGATTGTGACGGCGATGTCACATTTACATCTAGCATGTCTTCAGACGATCTTATGTCTACGGATTGCATATCGGATTGCACATTGTCTTCACATTGGTTACTAGATTCAGATGCTACTTTCCATGTCACGTCGCATCGTGAGTGGTTTAGCATGTTTTCTAGTGGGAGACTTGGTTGTGTGCACATGGCTGATGGTGTTGTGTATGACATTGAGGGTACAAGAGATGTATGTTTGTCCTTGCCCAGTGGTATGATATTTACCCTGCGTCATGTGCGTTATGTGCCAGATCTGAGACGGGATTTGATCTCAGTCAGACAGTTACGGGATAGTGGATGTCAGATTTTGCTACGAGAGCGAGATTTTGTGATACATTTGGGTTCGCTAGTGATTGCGAGAGGTGCAAGGAGTGGTATAGGTTACCCATTGCATGTGGATCACAGGAGAGACGGTGTTGTCTCTGTGATCACGCAGCCAGGTAGAGAGCGAGAGAGCAGGCGAGTCTCTTTTGCTTGTGGGTTGCAGGATGCTTTGCATGGAGTGCAGAGTAGTGAGCTCGTTGTGCACGCAGTTGGGGCACGACTTGAGCAGTCACACAGAGAGGTGACAGAGTCAGACATGCATGCTTTGCTAGTGACTGAGCAAAGCAGAGAGTCAGTTGTGAGAGATACTTCTATGCAGGATAGACAGGTAGAGCGGTCTTGCTCTAGTGAGTCACAACAGATTGAGTGGTCATGTTTGCAGTGGATGATTGCAGAGGAGGCTGAGATGTCAGCGATTATGCAGTCATTCCTTTCTATGCTCGACAGTGAGCATGGGGATATAGTTTTGCAGGATATGTCTTCCAGCAGACACCTAGAGCAGCTGGTTTGCTCTGAGGTTGCACAACAGGTTGATGTGTCTTTTGCGGACAGTCAGGAGATGCATGTGGGTGACACGCCTTGTCAGTCAGAGATGCCTATTGCCAGGGATATATATGTTGATGCATGCTCCATAGAGCTAGGAGGGCCCGCTAGCATTGCATCGGCATTCGGTGGTCTCATGTATGAGATGCTGATCTTGAGACCGGATATCGCAGCTGTAGTGGGAGCATTTGCAGTTAGGGTTGTCAGTCTTTTGTTGACTGATGATGGCATAGTGCACGAGGGAGATATGCAGGTATTGCGTACATACTTGCAGTACATGTGCGGTACGTCTGGTGGTGTATGGACTTACACGGGACCAGGATAGCCGGATGCACACGATCACAGCCAGCCAGTGGGCATGGGTTGAGAGCGATTTTCTCTCGCCTTTTGTAGTCTTTAGACTAGGTTCCCTTGCTTAAAGGCACAGTCGCCTTTAAGTGGGAGGTTGTTGGGGTATAGGCGCCTGTGCCTTGCCCGGCCGCCCAGAGTCTGGGCGCACACTGACTTGTATACCTTATACATAGCATAAGTGTATAGGGGGCTGCTCACTCTTTGGAGTCTCCCCACCCACATCGTGTTGTGTGTCTCCTTCTCTCTCTCTCACTCTCTGTCTGTGGTGCTCCCCTGTCCCCTTCAATTAGCAATAACCCTTTTTGCCTTTGCTGTGAGATGGATATAACCTTTTTAATCTTTGGTAAATATTCTTGTAATTCTTGGCGCTATTCATCAACAACGAAGATCTTTCCATATACTTTAAATAGTAAGGGACTTTTGGATCTTCCCTCTTTAACCTCGAAAGGTGCTTTCCCCATAGATGTATGTACAATGTCACAACGTCATTGTACGCATACTCTATAAGAGGTAGGTAATTCTCTCATTGAGAACATTGATCTACTTCCATGACATAGGCTTTTAGTAGATTCAAGAATCGTTAGATTAGTTATTTCACTTGGGTCGTCCATTTGTGGATGATAGGCCAAAAGAGAAATTTAATCTACTTCCTAGATTCTCAAAGAGACCCTTCTAGAAATTTTTGGTCATTCTATGATCTTTGTCCAACACTATGGATGTTGGCAAGCCATGATACTTGAAAATTTGAGATCTAAAGTGGGTTGCCGTTTGATGTGCCTTAATAGTCTTTTTGGCGGGCATAGAGTGTGTTTTTTGCTAAGCCTGTCGATTAAAACAATCCAAGTTGCTTCCCTCGATCAAATTTCAATTTTTGGTATACCACACATTTTGAAACATACTCTTGTATGTTTACTTTTCATGGTAGACATTTCTACTCCTCAAAGAGTAGATTATGGAATCCCTCTTTGCCCCGCATAAGGAGAAGCATGGGATTCATACATGATTTTCTTATTGTATTGGTGAGTAACACATAGCCTATTGCCATTTGGAAGATAACCATCCTTCAAGGTGAATGGTTCTTTTTTTCTTTTCCAATGCAAAGGCTGTAACTACCTACTTAAAGTCTTGGTCAGTAGCATACTCATCTATCATAAAAGATAGATCATGGACTGTGCTTTCCAGCAATGTGAGCAATATGATATTTAAATTGCGATTTTTTTTTTGCCAAACTCATTTGTTTGTCGGAGAGCTTGGTTTGCGTCATGAATTTCTTGAGTCTTTGTGATCCGTTCATAGGATGAACGGAGCCCCCAAGAGGTGGTGCTTCCATGTGTCTAGGGCATCCTAGCTAAAAGCTCTTTTTTGTATATGCCCAAGACCCGTTCATGGGCATTGAACCTTTGGCTCTCATTTGTTATGGTATGACCTTCTTGAAGCAAAACTGCTCCAAGGCAATCACCACAAGCATCACATTGGAACTCAAATGGCTTTGAGAGATTTGGAAGCATAAGGACTGGTTGGGAGGTAGTCTTCTCTTTGAGCTTGTCAAAAGCATTTTTTTCTTTAGCAGTCCATGAGTACTTAATGTTCTTCCTTGTTAAGTCATGCAATGGTCCTGCTATTTGAGAGAATTTTGCTATTAAGTGTCTATAGTATGCACACATACCAATAAAGCTTCTTAGCTTGTGTAGATTCCTTGGATTAGGCCATGATTTTATTACCTCCAACTTTGACGGATTCATACATATACCATCTTGAGAGATAATGTGACCTAAATATTGAATCTCTTGTAGGAAAAATTCACTTTTCTTTTGATTAATGAAAAGATTATTCTCTCTCACAGCTTGAAGGATTATCTGGAGGTGTCACTTGTACTCCTCAAGATAATTTGAGTGGCATGAAGAGTTTTGTCCATCGCGAGTTTGAATGCGGCTAGAGCATTTGTTAGGCCAGAACTTGTAACTTATCAAATAGATCTTGTACCCGTGGCATGGGAAATCTTTTTTTTTTTAGTGTTCTATAGTCGACACACATGTGATATGTGTCATCTTTCTTTTGCACTAAAAGTACTGGTGAACAGAATGGAGAGGAGCTAGGCCTCACCATCCCTTTTTCCACCAATTCATGCACTTGCCTCATGTTAGGGTCTCATAGTCCTAACAGGTAATTAATATAAGAATGATGCAATATAGAGAAAAACTAGGCAAGAGACTGTACATTAGACCATGAAAATTGCAGACTATATGAACACAAGAGACCATGTCTAAGCAAGAGAAAGTAATGATCTACCATGTATTCATCATCAACGTCCAACTACAGGCCCAAAATAGCATTACAACTATAGGAAGATTACAAACTACAAATTGTCGGGTAGCTACATCCAAAAATTGCTACTCACCATGTGAACATTCTGGTATTTCCAACTACCTAGGCATAAATAACTTGTGTAAACAAGTTCCTAAGGTCTAAAGCTAAGACCTTAGTTAAAAGTCCAAAAAGATAAATTCCCCGACACATCAGGCACTAACACTTGGCACACCCGGTGAAAAATGTTTCTCAAACATTGTCTCAAACATTGTGAGAACCCATCCCTTGATCAAAAACTTCAACATCAAGATGATCTTTATCTTCAAGCTACTTTGAACTCTCCCCTTTTGTTGCAGTTTCCTTACCATCTTTACCAGATCCTGCATCCACTTCAGCTTTAGGTTCTTTCATTGCAACCTCAACATCTTTTCTAGTGAGTATCTCATCCATAATAGATAATACTGGATCTTTAAATTGTTGTTGTCCACCTACAGCATCTGCTTCTTCATCTACAACTGCAATTGGAACTCGGAGTGCACCTACTGCTAAATGTTCTTGAACTTCAGTTTCAATTTTCTCCAGCATTATAGTATCACTTTGAGGATGCAGCTGTTCAGGTTCATGATGTTTCTGTTGCTCCAACTGCTTTTGTAATTCCTCATATTGCTTCTTTAGTTCATCAAACTACCTTTGCACAAACAAATTCTCCTCCTTTACTTCTTCCTTGCCTCAATACTTACTTCCATCTCAGCTGCAACCTCATCCATTGTATGATCTTCAATTTTCTTAGACAACACTTCCTCCATAGTGTTCAATAATGCCTCCCCAACATGCTATTGCTCTGCCTCATTCTCCTGTCCTCTGACTAGAATTGTATCTTCAATTAGCTTCTCTTGAACTTCCTGATCTTCATTATCTATCATTATCACTTCACAGTCAACACCCTCTGGTTTAGGTTGATCATGAACCTATTGTTCCCTCTATACTTCAACTGCTCAAAATGATGTTTCAGTTCAATGAGCTTCTTCTGCAGCAACAGATTTTCTTCCTTAGCCTCTTCTTTAGCAAAGGACTGCTATGGTTTACTAAACATGTTAGCAAGTTCATGTTCAGGTTCAAGCTCAAGGTGACTTTCACGTTTCTCTTCAAAATATTGAAGAAAGATTCAAGGTAGGATGAAAACTTTGCAACCACTAGACATTGCCTCTTGAACATATCCAACATCTTTTCATGTAGATGAAACACTGGGAGACCTAATTTAGACTTCATATTCCAAAACAACTGATTATCCTAAAAAATTTGATTCAGGAAACACCAAAATTGATTTGCTTCTTCATTAAACTGATCTGATTTAAGGCTTAAAAATAATAAGTTGAGCTCTCCTTCACACATTAAAGACACCACCAAGATGGCTTTCTCACATCCCCTCTCAAAAATAGAAAGAAATCCACTTTCTATCCGCAAAACTGTCCAATTAGTGATATATCCCTGAAACTAAAAACTTTTGACTTGTGTTCCTTGAACAACTTCCCTTATGTCATCAACCATGAAGACATAAACCAATGAGATATAAGAATATCAACATCATCTCCTCCATCAACAACATCCCATAGAAATGTAGAACCATTTTCAGGAAAACCCACCACCATCATCGAGAACTTGCAAAATACTTGCATAATCATCATGCAAAACCATCTCCTCAGCATCATAAACACTATTCACATCAGAAACTTGGTATAAATCAAGCTCAATATTAGTTTTCTTGCTTATTTCCCCTGCAACTTCAACTTCTTTTGGAATTTCAATTGTCTCTACAACCTTTATATCTTTTGAAACTTGAACAGATTCATTTGTACTTTTGACATTATTTGCAGGTGGTATATAATCTTTAGTAATAAAAATATGATTTGAAGTTGACTGATGTGTTCGTGCTTCCTCAGGATCTGTCACTACAATTGCATCCTGCACTACATCTTGAACTTGATTCTTTTGAACTTTATCTTGTATATGCTTTTCCATAATAGTATCCGTCTGCATTTGTACTTGATTTGAGCTAAGTTGCACCTGCTAATTCAGTTAATCATATTCATGTTTTCAGTCATCATACTTCTTCTTCAGGTTCCTCTCATCTCCTTGTTCCCAAACACCCATCTTTGCATACTGTTCATTCTGCCTTAACTGCAATAGCTGAATCTTTTGGCCCTTCACCATCACAAAATTGAGGCTTCAAGTCTTCATATAGCTTCAGTTTAAACAATATTATCCTACTTTGCTTCCACTTTATGCATTCAGTCCACTGCAAACATTCACACAAAAAGTTCACTTCCTGATTCATATATACAATCTCCTGCAAATATTCAGTCTCTTGCATATGTTCAGTTCCTTGTAAGTACATTGCTCTTTTCCTACAAGTACAGTGTAGTCCCATGTAAATACTGATACTTCAACACACACTTAGTCTCCAGCACATAAACAATATTTTGTAATTGTTTAGTTGCCTCTTGCAAGTATTCAGTATCCTGTGAAGATGAAGCTTCCTGCACTTCAAAAATCTCTTGCACTTGAACCTCAAATTTGAAATTTCTTGATTTCATATTCTTCCACAAAATCCTTCATGCTTCTTTCATCCAAACCCTTTTTCCACTTGATCCATTTCCAATAGAAAATAATAAGCAAATTCCAAGAAAGGCTTCCACACCATTGAACACAAGTAGAATTTTTTTGCAAACACCCCATGTTGGACTTTGAGAACCTGTAGTTTGCTCCTTCTTTGTCAAAAACTTCTTCTTGAATATCTTTGACAAGATACTAATCCTATGAACACTTCTTGATTAATGATTGCTTCTCTTCTTGAAGTCGATCGATCATAAAATGGCTTGATTTGTCACGACCTACATTATGGAAATTTGTAAATTAGGGACCTTCCGTATTAAAACTTGCAATTGAGGGACCTGAAATCCAAGATCCTTGTCTTTGCAACCTAAATAACTCATATCCACTCCTGGAAATTGGATTTCAGTCTTCAAAACTCCAAAAAACAATTATCCATCAACACAAACACCCTCCTGACTATCATTTGTGAGATACTCCCCATCAAGATACATTAAAAACTTATTTATCACATCATCCTCATCATCAACACACACTATATCTTCAACTATATTCGTCTCGTCCCATTCAGTACATTGTAATGTGATCTCTTCCTAAATTTCAACCTCTTCAAGATTGATGTCTAAGGTTGGTATGTGGTATTGGTGGCTTGTTTGTCTCACTCCCACTTGCATTCCCTTCTTCTCAATCACCATATCTTGTTTTGGATAACTCGCCTTCTCTTCTTGCAAAGAGATGAGACTCTTTGATGTGAGGTTTGGGGATAGTTGGCAGTCCTCTTGGCTCCTTTGGCTCATGAGTTGCTCCTGGCTTCCTCCTTCTTCCTTCATCATCTTTTGGACTTCATCTCCCTTGCATTGAACAACATCTCCTTCTTGAATCAACTTCTTTCTTCAATAATATGAGTATCTACAACTTTGATCCCATATTTAAAAACATCAAAATCAGGTTGAAAAACTTCAGGTGCTGAAAATTCAGATTCAAGCTTTGAAACTTCGGGTTTTGAAACTGCAGGTGCCTGAAAAACTATTGGTAACTGAAAACTGACAGCTTGAGGTTGTTTTATGTTGGAAACAATAAGAGGTTGTTGAAAACACCATTGAGAATCATCATCAATAAGGTAATCATCAAACTCATCTTCATACTTCTCTGAAATACATTCACACGCTTCTTGCAACCTTGATATTCGCCTAGTCATAGAGCATGAATTCCTCTTCTTACCAACTCGGTTATTATGCTAGTTGTGTGCATCATCAAGAAATCTAAAAAATCAATCTAGATCCTCTTGGGCATCACACATGTCCTGATGACATGATGCATCCTAAAAACTCTTCAAAATTTGATACAACTCCCTGCACAACTTTCGCATGCAATACTTGATACAAACATCCTCTTTTTGACAAGGCTTACACATGTAAGGACGTTGCTTTGCAGAGTGCCCATATTTTTGACAAATAGCACACTTTTTCTTCTTATTCTTTGCCACTAATCACACATCAAAAGAATAAAGAGCATTTGTACCTCTTTAAACTCTAAAACTACTTAAGTTGCATTGCAAACTGAAATACCAAAAACTCCATTCTCCAAACTGAAAATACTGTAATCTGCAACTTGTGAACATTTTGAACTTCAAACTGCAAAATGCAAACTGAAGACTGCACAAAGACTGCCTGCACAAAAACTGTACAGAAACTATCAAGAACCTTCAAACACCTACAACTTGTCAACAATTGTAATTTTGATTTCCCCTGGCAGATTTGGGAAGAACTCCTCCCGGAAATTTGATGTATATTCCTCAAACTCTTCCTACAGGGTTACCCAATTCAAGAATTCTTGCAGGTGGTTGAGGTCGACTAACATGTCAAGAACCTCTTGAATTCTTGAGTGCCATATGGTTCACGCTGAATTCAAACCACTTGCAAGAACCGCTTTAGAGAGAAGGTTGCAGTTAGAGCACGAGAAAGAAACTTCGCATCATAACCGACTCACCATGCGCCTTGAAATTATTGTAATTCACTCCCATGTCCATTAGGATACGCACATCAGGATTGCCAAAGTGTTAGGGGCTCACTGCCTTAACTGGTAATTAATATAAGAATGATGCAGTGTAGACAAAAACGAGGCAGGATGTTGGACGGAGCGACTCACACACCCATGAAGTGCATGCAAACACTACCTAGATCAACATAATGTCAATCGAGGACACAAATGACACGATAGGCACACGGAGGAAATCTCTTTAGCTTGTTAGGCTGAGACCATCCTACACATACAACACTCTGGAAGGCCAACTAAACCACAATCAAGAACCTCACTGCTCTCAACTACACCACCTAGCCACATACACACATACGGAAGGTAACTCACCTAATCATGCCAGATTCATACGAAACTTAAGGAACACCATCCCCTCGCTGGGATACACCTGTCCCTACACTTCTACACTCAAAACCTTCACTCTAAACCCATCTGCGGCAAACGCGTAGGATGACAAAGCAAAATTTTGAAAGTGCCTGAAACTGAAATTTATAAGTACCTATGCGTAGCTTATGTCGCCAAGATTCTATAGACTACTAGCACGCAGAAAACAGACATTGTTTGATACACTTACGGACACAAATAGCTCGTAGATGTGTCGGCGTGTGCGCTTCGTCTCGTGTGGAATGCTTGGTGTTGTTGCGTAGCTCTCCTCGAGCCTACAGCAATGGTGCAAATGGATCTCCAATTCATTGAGCGAGCCGGGTGTAGCGAGAGGATAAGGTTCACGCTCACTCTCTTTCTCTCTCACACACAGTAGACGGCAGCGCTAAAGTTTTGATTATGATTAAGTCCTCTTTACAAAATGACCTAGGTATCTTATATACTAAGGCTACCTTAGGTTTAACCAAAAATGGGGCTGAAAGGGTCAAATGGCTTTGTATTTACAATCTGGAAGTGCCATTGCACCCCGGATTCTGAAACTAGAATAACTACTCATTACAAATGACGTTTATAGCCATAATCCGCAACATTTCATAACTCGTAAAAGATAAGACTTTGGTACGAAACTTGAGTTATGTTGTGTTGTTGACTAAGCGGTCAACATTCCCCCCTTCCGCGTTCATGTCGTCCCCGACATGACCTGATTGTCGATGGCGATGTGTTCTTTGCTGTTGTTTTGTTGTTGTAAAGAAAGTATAGACTATAGCCTTTGCGGTAGCTTGTCTTGTTCGTCCAATCCGATGTACATAGTCTTCACATGGTTCAGGAAAATCATAATTGATGACGAACTTTATGTCTTTCACATCCATGCTCCGAGCTGCAGCATCTGTTTCTGTCATTATAGGTCTACTTCCAGATCTAAATTCAAAAAGAACCCAATGTCGTTTAGCTTGACTCTTATCATCATGGGTAGAGAAAGCTCCATCCATCACTTACTCCAGCAGATCTGTCAATTCGGAGCATTTGTGATTCTCATAAACAACTTCTACAATCTGTAGAATTGAGTGATTGGCTTTCTGATCTTGTGAGAGAATGACAAATTTTTAAGGATTTTGTAGAAATTGTATGGGTAAACCCTTAACTTCTTTAGGCCAAGTTTTCGAAGTGTTCTACAAAGTCATAGAACTCATCGTCCTCTTCATCTTTTGATTCTCCACATTTCTTTGTTTGCTTGTTATTTCGAGAGCTTGTTGATATCTGGTTCTTTTCATTTTCCTGGATTACACTCACTGCAAAATAAGGAACAACATCATAGCCATTTTCATCACAAAACTTTGTTGTGGGAGCATCCTCCACGGCGCACACGTCCAGAGTAGACAAGATGTGTTCCCATCCAAAAGGCTCTAACTCTTCTTCAGGAAATGGTTCTCGGATATAGTCCACATCCTCTATAACCCACTCTAGGATACATTCCTCACGTTTCAAGCTACCACATTGTGAAGCTCCACACATCCATAGTTCTTTAGGCTTACCTAACCAAGCTGGAAGTTCTGATCCTGCTACTGTGGCGGAATCAAACTCCTCTATCGGTGTTCTCGTCACATCCCTATAGCTATGGTCCCTCAAGTTTATCTTTGTTATGGTTTCTGTATGTCTCAAGTATATATGGTCATAATCCCAATCTTGGACCATTTTCAATTGTCACATGAATGGTCTTCCCAGAATGATGTCATAGTTGTTCTTATTGCCAAAGTCAACAACAACAAAAGTTTTTTCATATTCAATGCCACAAGAAGTAACAATTACTTTTTCTAGCAGTCCTAGGGGCTTTTCCTTGTGTCCGTTTGCAAGTTGCAGGGTCATTCGTGTGGATATCAAGGCAGGTTTTCCCCATTTTTTCCAAACCTCTTTGGTTGCAATGTCCACCCCAGCTCCACTGTCAAGGATTGCCATGGTTTTTACACCATTGAATTCCATAGGAAGGGTGGTGTTTCCATCTTCTCCCTCGTAATACTCGCCTACCTTGTTTAACGGCACTAGCCTAGTATTTAGTTGAGGCATCTCAAGCTCTTTGATGCCTTCCTCGATTTGAATCATTGGGGTTTTTACATAAAATTTCTCTAGACATTTACCCACATTAGCCCACATGTTTTGTCTTATTCTGAGCAACTCAGCTAACATTATTGTACAGGTGACTGGGGTAGATAGAATATCTACTAGCCCCTTTGAATCGATGGCCTTGTTGGGAGATAGTCTCTTTGATGGGACTGCAACCACATCTGACTTGGTCTCGTACTCTCCCATGTAGGATGGTAGTGTTGTTAGCGAATGGGGTTGACTATCCATAGATTGTACAGATCCTTTGTCGCCCCAACACGATTGCACGTCTAGATTCATTTGAGATCCAGTCTCAAATTCCTCTATTGGTGGTAGAAACACTCCTCGTTCATCACCAGTCTTGTCTACTAGTCTTCTTAGGTCATCGGCTTCATTGGCCTCTCTGACTTGTTTCCACAATTCGTCAAGACCATCTATCTCTTTACAATCCTCAGGTATAGCTCGATGAAATCCCTCGAAAGAGTTATCCTTGGTATTCAGTACTATCCTTGGTTCTAATGCTGGGTCTTTGAGGTTTGGTATGTGCTTATGACTAGAATCTGGCTCTTTTAGTTCCTGGTTTGGTGGGATTATGTGTGTAGGCATGACACGGATCACATCCTCAGGTTTTGAAACTGGTGGTTCTAGTAAAGCTTGGGTCGTTTGAATCATTTTCTGGCACATTTCAAACCTTTGCTTTTCTAGTTCCGCATAGGGATATGTCATCCACCATTCTCTTTCTGTTTGAATCTATGGATTTGCGAGACCGTGTTGTGAGCAATGCCTTTTGGCGAGAATTCTTCAATAAACTCCTCAAACAGCTCATCTAGGGTCTCAAAATCCCATTTTTCCACCGAGTCGAACCATGTAGCTGCATCATCTTCTAGAGTCAATCCAAATCCCGCAAACTGTGTCGCAAAATCTGAAACTTCCTCTGCTCTAATCACTATTCTAAAAGTCGTTAAATGATCTCTCGGATCTTTATCTCCGGAGTATTTTCTGTTTACCCATTTCTGGACGTGGGATGGTCTAACTCGTCGATTGTCTACAAGTCTAACCAGAGACTCTCCCAATCCTTCTCTCGTTATCTCTCTTGAAGGGAATCCTGGTGGCTCTCTTCTTGGAATTCCTATAGTAATTCTCGTGTTTGGTGGAGGCATTTGTGGTCCTTCATTGACCAAATATCCACCTCTTTCTAGTACAGTCTATGGATTTGTGCTTTCTACAACTCTGTATTCTCGTCCATACTTGTCGACAACTATAGATCTCCATTGACAGTCAACTCCGTATGTGTAGACATATAAGAGCTTGAAATCCGTTATCTCTTCTAGGTATGGATCCGAGCACCTATAAAGATTGACCTCATTGTCGTCAATGTATCTATATTGTCCTTCACTCTCATGACCAATCATCCAAACTCTCTCAACAAGATGGATCTTTAACAATTGCAAGTTTGGAAGATCCATTGTGGGAGGATATTCCTCTATCGTTGGGATCTCCAAGCTTGTGTAAGCTACGTTTGAATCTAGGGTAGACATGATTTTTGGGCTTAAGAGCTTTTTCTTGGTTCAAGTAGACTTAGTCCACTGTGTTCAAGTGCTTTGGTTAGGGAAAAGTCGAAACTATGTCCAAAACCGCAACCGTTTCGTCACAATTCTTGCAAATTGTCGCTTTCAGACACCCCTAACTTACGGATGCATTTTAAGGCCTTAAACGATGTTTTTTTCAAAATTGAACTAAATGGTTGCCGTGGCACCCTTTAGTTCATGTTTTGCTCTAAGATCTGTAGATCCGCTCTCAGGCTACGTTTTTTGATATAAAAACTTTTCCGATCCGATACTGTTTGTGAAAGTTATGGCCAAAACATCGAAATGCAGTTTAGAATGGTCAAAATTACAGTTGGACCCTAAAACTGGCCTAGAGACATCCTACGCATAGGATGTCTATATGCTCAGAATGTAACAAAATTTGGTCCAGAGACTCCCCTTAAGTCCAGAAACACAATGGTATGATCAGATTTTGGTTTAGACCTAAAAATAGCCTTGAGACATCCTACGCGTAGGATGTCTTTTAACTCAGAATGACTTGAAATTTTCACCCCAGCTTCTCCTTGATGTGTTGATCACAGTGGTGTGCTCATAGGTTGGAGTCTTAAAACAAGCTGGAGACATCCTACGCGTAGGATGTCTAACTGCTCAGATTTTGTCCATACTTGATCCCAAGATTCTCCTAGTGCTCAACAACCCAATGGTATACTTAGATTTGAGTTTGGATTCCAATAGGTCAAGATTTGGTCTCTAGTGCACTCCAAGAGTAGGATGTCTGACAATTCTTGTCTTTGCTTGGTAAATAGGGCAAACAAGGTCCAAATTCACTTTTGATAAAAGTTCTGGAATCCTTGAGACACTTAGAACCTCCCTATATGGCCAAAGTAGAATTTTGACCACTTTATGACCCTGGAGACATCCTACGTGTAGGATGTCTTTTTTCTCTGTTTCAACTCAAACTTGCACTCTAGCTTCCCCTTGATGTGCTAAGCTCACAGCTATTTTTACTTTTTGATTCTGACACCTATAGGTTAGTCAAATGATCAAGAATCTGTTCCAAAAGCCTGATGTCTGTTTTGATGAATTCCCAAGTCAAATCAACTCCAAATTGGACCAAATTTTCCTAGGAGGCTTATCTAAGGCTATATGACAGCATGGTATGGTCACAAGAGAATTTTGGTCTCAGAATCATGCAGTAGACATCCTACGCGTACGATGTCTTTTTGCCCAGAATGAACCCAAACTTGGACCAAAGATTCCCCTAGTCTTTAGCAACACACTGGTATGCTTAGATTTGGATTTGGAGTGTAAAATCACATAGAAGACATCGTACGCGTAGGATGTCTTTTTGGCCTGTTTGACCCCAGACTTGACCCACAACTTCCCCTTGATGTCAGCAACCCAATGGTATGCTTAGATTTGAGTTTGGATGTCAAAAGACCCCAAAACTAGCTATTCTTGCCTTTTTCAGTCAAAAATGGTAAAGTCTGTTCAATCTTCCTTTCACTGACCCAAATGAGAGGAAATTTATCACATGCACTCAATACAACATTTAGAACATGCCTTTGGAGTCATCCTATGGTTTGGTCTCAAAATTAGGCCTTGGACACAATTTAGGTAGGATGTCAGGCAATTCTCATCTTTTGGCTTTAATGTGTCAAAATTTGGTCAAATTTCCACTTTCCAGGTGAAAATAGGGTAGAACCTACCTTCTAAACACATCGGTAACCTCAGATTTTCCAAAAAGTGCCCAGATCACCCTGTAGACATCCTACGCGTAGGATGTCTACTGCTTATTTTTTCAGACTGAAGTGTCCCTGATGCTTCCTTATGCTCTCAGCAAGTGCTAGTATGCTTCACAATTGCAAAAACATGCAGAAATCACTCAATTTAAGCTTTTTCTGAAATTTTACGTTTTCTGACTCCGCCTTTTGTCTTTTGGTCAACAAAAATAGGGAAAAATATTCAAGTCAATATGTTACTAGGTTAAAACCTACCCTCTGAACACACTGGTCAACTCATAATTTCAAAATTTGGTCTCCAGAACCCCCTTGAGACATCCTACACGTAGGATGTCTATGTTTACAGAATTGCAGGTTTTCTTCAGAGAACCCTTGCAAATGCTCTTTTATATGCACAGCATCAATCAGTCATACAAAAATATCCACAAAAGCTTGTTTAATGCATTTTTACCCTCAAAAGCACACTTTTTCGTGATTTCAAATGCAATCAAGCACTTTAGCAAATAATTCAGTGCTGAATAACTCTAGATCAGAATTGGATCACTTACCTTAAGCTACTCCTACAAATCATATGGGGTTTTGCATCTATGAGTAGAAAAACGCTTCACTGCCACACACGGACTAGTAAATGCTTTTATCACCTCACAAATCACTCGACCAACAACAACTCCTCTAATCCACATATCCTAATTAAACCTATCTAGTCGCAGACCCTCGGCAAGACACACGCTTCGTGGCTATCCACTTGATCGCGGAATATCCTCTTCCGGATCCACTTAAGAAAAACGCTTTCTTTAGCCGAAACTAAATCAAGCAACCATCACATGAGTGTTAGTAGGAAACCTACTTAGGTCCTTGTGTCCCCGGCAGCGGCGCCAATGTTGGGCGGAGCGACTCACACACCCATGAAGTGCATGCAAACACTACCTAGATCAACATAATGTCAATCGAGGACACAGATGACACGATAGGCACACAGACGAAATCTCTTTAGCTTGTCAGGCTGAGACCATCCTACACATACAACACTCTGGAAGGCCAACTAAACCACAATCAAGAACCTCACTGCTCTCAACTACACCACCTAGCCACATACACACATACTGAAGGTAACTCACCTAATCATGCCAGATTAATACGAAACTTAAGGAACACCATCCCCTCGCTACGATACACCTGTCCCTACACTTCTACACTCAAAACCCTCACTCTAAACCCATCTGCGGCAAACGCGTAGGATGACAGAGCAGAATTTTGAAGGTTCCCGAAACTGAATTTATGAGTATCTATGCGTAGCTTATGTCGCCACGATTCTATAGACTACTAGCACGCAGAAAACAGACATCGTTTGATACACTTACGACCACAAATAGCTAGTAGATGCGTCGGCATGTGTGCTTCGTCTCGCGTGGAATGCTTGGCGTTGTCGCGTAGCTCTTCTCCTCGAGCCTACAACAATGGTGCAATCGGATCTCCAATGGGTTGAGCGAGCCGGGCGTAGCGAGAGGATAAAGTTCACGCTCACTCTCTTTCTCTCTCACACACAGTAGACGGCAGCGCTAAAGTTTTGATTATGATTAAGTCCTCTTTACAAAATGACCTAGGTACCTTATATACTAAGGCTACCTTAGGTTTAACCAAAAATGGGGCTGAAAGGGTCAAATGGCTTTGTATTTACAATCTGGAAGTGCCATTGCACCCCGGATTCTGAAACTAGAATAATCACTCATTACAAATGACGTTTATAGCCATAATCCGCAGCATTTCATAACTCGCAAAAGATAAGACTTTGGTACGAAACTTGAGTTATGTTGTGTTGTTGACTCAGCGGTCAACACAGGAGACTGCACATTACACCATGAAAATTGCAGACTGTATGAACACAAGAGACCATGGCTAAGCAAGAGAAATTATTGATCTACCTTGTATTCATCATCAACGTTCAACTACAAGCCCAAAACAGCAGTACAACTGCAGTAAGATTACAAATTGCAAACTGCTGGGTAATTACATCCGAAAATTGCTACTCGCCATGCGACCATTCTGGTATTTCCAACTACCTAAGGCATAAGGACCTTGTGTAAACATGCTCCTTAGGTTCAAAGCTAAGACCTTAGTTAAAAGTCAAAAAAGATAAATGCCCTGACACATCAGGCACTAACACCTCATTATCTCCTCTTGTTGAGCTTGTGAAACTCAATAACGAGGTTTATTAAGTGGTGAGCTTCCTAGCAGGAGCTCTATTGCATGGTCATCATTCCCTCGGTTTGGAGGTATCTCACTATGGATGTCATCAATGAAAACATCTTGGAATCCATTTAGGAAATTAGACAACTCTAATTCCTCTTGATTCCTTTTATTGTTACTTGTGAAAACATTAGAATCACTTACAGATTCTCTAACAAAAATCATATACGCAAAAATAGAGCTTTTCATTGACTTATCAAAAGCAAGCATATTTACCAGGGATATGGTGTTCCTCGAATCATTAGCATCTATGTACATGCTCTTTTCCCTGTAGGTGAAATAGATTATCCTTTTAGGGAACTTCATGTTGGCAGCCATGCGGTTGGACCATGATGCCCCTGGGATAACATCCTTATGTTGGAGAGGAGAGATAAAAAAAGTATGTTTTGTCGACGTGGCTTTGGACATGAAGCCTCAACTTCCCAATCAAGGGAGTAACGGAGGATTGCTATCCCTTGAAATCTCTATCTGCAGTTACATTATCTCCGTTCTCAAAATCTTGAATGCCCAACTTGGTGGCCAACTCCGTTGATATGAAGTTGTGTGTAGAGCCAGGGTCAAACAAGATGAAGGCATCATGCTCCCTTACCTTTCCCCAAGCATAGGAGAGTGATGAGCCTTTGCAATGAGTATCCTCTTTTGGAGCTTCAACCATAGAAGCTCTAGGAGTGTCATTGTACGACAAGAACGATAACCATGTCCTTGATCCCCACACTTAAAGCATTTATGGTCTCTACAAAAGGACTCTAATCCTTTCGGAGAGAGCTTATTTTCACCTTTGTAAGATCATTTCTCCTTGGCCTTATTGTTGTTGATGTTGGTGTTGCCTTGGGAAGAGTTTTAAGCATTGCTCTTCCCTTTAGCTTCATTTTGATCCTTGTTTTCCACGGGCTTGAAATTTATTCTCGCCCCTTGTTGGAAATTGATCCTTGAATCAACAATAGTGTGGTGCATGACTTCTGTGATAGTGCTCCTTTGAAAGGCTGTACCTTTGAGATGTAAATCCCAAAACTTGTCTATATATTCGTGGCTAGACTCGGTGAAGAGTAGCTTCAAACTTTGCCATTTGTTGAACACTTTGTCCTTGGCATCGCTCGCGCAGTGTTTTCCATGTCTTTGGGGCTTTGTTGTTCCCAAGAAGGTTAGCCCACCATTGACGAGCAGATTTTTGGAAGTGCATAGCTATATGGTGTATCTTGGAGGACTCTGTGAAGCCCTCGTCTCTAAAGGCCGTATCAAATTGTTGGATGAAGGCCAATACTTTGTCAGTGGCACCAAGGGTGTCATCATAGGTAAAAAAAGAGATAATATTTTCTCCCTCTTTGAATCTCTTGATCTTTTGGGACCTTTGCCATGCAGGGTAAGTTTTGCGATGTCCTCTCCTCTTGTATTCTCTAGGAGAATAACTATTGCTTTCGCAAAAGAGGAGGAAGGTGAAGAAGAGGTGGGCTCGACAAAACCGATAATACATCCCAGTCCCACTTACCCTAATATAATTAACAAAATCAACCATTAATAGGCTACTTAAGGACCTCTCTTCTTAAGAAAGAAAAGAAAAACCAAATGCTCTAATATCAATGTAATGGGAATGGCTTGTAAACTCTGAGGATAACGGAATTAAGAGAATTAGAGTGAGCATTTTTGTTAGATTACTTTGAGAACATAGAGGGTGAACTTGATTGATGGTAGCAACTTCAACATAGTACTTAATTAACTTGGAATGAACAATACTTTTGCAAAAGAAAAAGTATTAGAGAACATGACAATAGTTGAGGACCAGATTTACTTGGAGCCGGTCCCCCCTCCAAAAGGCGTTTGTATTATAGATTCTCCCATCAGGAGAGACTTGGTACAATATAATCTTTGCGTTCCTTGTGACCTTGATGATGCTATGAAGATGGAAAGCTTTATGCATCACGAGCATAACATAAACTTTGTAAAAAGCATTAACTATCCCAAGCCTCAGTCACAAGGTCTCAAACACCTTTGACGGTGGAGAGAGCTCGCGGGGAATGAGGGTAGGGAAGAGAAAGAAGAATCATTCATAGGAGAAAATAAAAGTTCCTCACTTATCATCACTCTTCTTGTTGTTACCATATACATGTGGTAGTGATGGCCCCTCATGTTGAGGGTCCCTGGGGCCCTAAAATGACAAGTACAGGCTTTTCTTGATGCATAGCCATGAGATAGAATTGGGCAAATTGATGTATTCATAGCAAACTCCCCCCCCCCCCCCACTATGGAAAATAGCTAAACATTGTATCATGCCATGCATAAAAATAAATCTTGTACTTGTCATTTTAGGGCTCCAGGGACCCTCAACATGAGAGGCCACAAGGGCGCGCAAATCAACCATCAATAATATTGGATGGCTGATTTGCGCGCCCTTGTGGCCCCTCATGTTGAAGGTCCCTAGGGCCCTAAAATGACAAGTACAGGCTTCTTTTGATACATAGCCATGAGATAGAATTGGGCAAATTGATGTGTTCATAGAAAACTCCGTCCCCCCCCCCCCCCCCCCTCCCCCACAATGACAAATAGCTAAATAGTGTATCATGCCATGCATAAAAATAAATCTTGTTGAGGGCCCAGGGACCATCAACATGAGGGGCCACGAGGGCGCGCAAATCAGCCATCCAAAATTTTTGGATGGTCGATTTGCGCGCCCTTGTGGGCCCTCATGTTGAGGGTCCCTGGGCCATAAAATGACAAGTACAGGCTTTTTTTGATGCATAGCCATGAGATAGAATTGGGCAAATTGATGTATTCATAGCAAACTCCCTCCCCCCCCCCCCCCCCCCCCCCCCACAATGGCAAATAGCTAAACATTGTATCATGCCATGCATAAAAATAAATCTTGTACTTGTCATTTTAGGGCCCCAGGGACCCTCAACATGAGGGGCCACAAGGGCGCGCATATCAGCCATCCAAAATTTTTGAATGGTGAGTTGCGCGCCCTTGTGGCCCCTCATGTTGAGGGTCCCTGGGGCCCTAAAATGACAAGTACAAGCTTTTTTTGATGCATAGCCATGAGATAGAATTGGGCAAATTGATGTATTCATAGAAAACTCCCCCCCCCACAATGGCAAATAGCTAAACATTGTATCATGCCATGCATAAAAATAAATCTTGTACTTGTCATTTTAGGGCCCCAAGGACCCTCAACATGAGCGGCCACAAGGGCGCGCAAATTTCGGATGGTTGATTTGAGCGCCCTTTTCGCCCCTCATGTTGAGGGTCCCTAGGGCCCTAAAATGACAAGTACAGGCTTTTCTTGATGCATAGCCATGAGATAGAATTCGGCTAATTGATGTATTCATAGCAAACTCCCCCCCACAATGGCAAATAGCTAAACATTGTATCATGCCATGCATAAAAATAAATCTTGTACTTGTTATTTTAGGGCCCCAGGGACCCTCAACATGAGGGGCCACAAGGGCGCGCAAATCAGCCATCCAAAATTTTGGATGGCTGATTTGCGCGCCCTTGTGGCCCCTCATGTTGAGGGTCCCTTGGGCCCTAAAATGACAAGTACAGGCTTTTTTTGATGCATAGCCATGAGATAGAATTGGCCAAATTGATGTATTCATAGAAAACTCCCCCCCCCCCCCCCCAATGGCAAATAGCTAAACATTGTATCATGCCATGCATAAAAAGAAATCTTGTACTTGTCATTTTAGGGCCCCAGGGACCCTCAACATGAGCGGCCACAAGGGCGCGCAAATTTTGGATGGCTTATTTGCGCGCCCTTTTGGCCCTTCATGTTGAGGGTCCCTGGGGCCCTAAATAACAAGTACAGGCTTTTCTTGATGCATAGCCATGAGATAGAATTCAGCAAATTGATGTATTCATAGCAAACTCCCCCCCCCCCCACAATGGCAAATAGCTAAACATTGTATCATGCCATGCATAAAAATAAATATTGTACTTGTCATTTTAGGGCCCCAGGGACCCTCAACATGAGGGGCCACAAGGGCGCGCAAATCAGCCATCCAAAATTTTGGATGGCTGATTTGCGCGCCCTTGTGGCCCCTCATGTTGAGGGTCCCTGGGGCCCTAAAATGACAAGTACAGGCTTTTTTTGATGCATAGCCATGAGATAGAATTGGGCAAATTGATGTATTCATAGCAAACTCCACCCCCCCCCCCCACACACACACACACACAATGGCAAATAGCTAAATAGTGTATCATGCCATGCATAAAAATAAATCTTGTACTTGTCATTTTAGGGCCCAGGGACCCTCAACATGAGGGGCCACAAGCGCGCGCAAATCAGCCATCCAAAATTTTTGGATGGCTGATTTGCACGCCCTTGTGGCCCCTCATGTTGAGGGTCCCTTGATTTGCGCGCCCTTGTGGTCCCTCATATTGAGGGTCCCTGTGGCCCTAAAATGACAAGTACATGTATTTTTTGATGCATAGCCATGAGATAGAATTGGGAAAATTGATGTATTCATAGCAAACTCCCCCCCCCCCCCCACAATGGAAAATAGCTAAACATTGTATCATGCCATGCATAAAATTAAATCTTGTACTTGTCATTTTAGGATTTTGGATGGCTGATTAGCACGCCCTTGTGGCCCCTCATGTTGAGGGTCCCTGGGGCCCTAAAATGACAAGTATAGGCTTTTTTTGATGCATAGCCATGAGATAGAATTGGGCAAATTGATGTATTCATAGCAAACTCCCCCCCACAACGGCAAATAGCTAAACATTGTATCATGCCATGCATAAAAATAAATCTTGTACTTGTCATTTTACGGTCCCAGGGACCCTCAACATGAGGGGCCACAAGGGCGCACAAATCAGCCATCCAAAAATCAGCCTTGTGGCCCTTCATGTTGAGGGTCCATGGGGCCCTAAAATGACAAGTATGGGCTTTTTTTGATGTATAGCCATGAGATAGAATTGGGAAAATTGATATATTCATAGCAAACTCCCCCCCCCCCACACACAATGGCAAATAACTAAACATTGTATCATGCCATGCATTAAAAAAAGCTTGTACTTGTCATTTTAGGGGCCCAGGGACCCTCAACAAGAGGGGCGACAAGGGCGCGCAAACTGGCCATCCAAAATTTTTGGATGGCCAGTTTGCGCGCCCTTGTGGCCCCTGTTTTTGAGGGTCCCTGGGCCCCTAAAATGACAAGTACAAGCTTTTTTTAATGCATGGCCATGAGATAGAACTAAGCAGTTTAATGTGTTCATAGCAACCCCTCCCCCCCCCCCCCCCCAAATGGCAGATACCTAAACCTTGTATCATGCTTATCAACCATTTTTTACTTCCTTGTGTCCATCCCCTGTTCTTGGAAATATCTTGGTCCCTATTTGTGCCTGGATGGGCATTCTACGCACCATTGTGGTCCCTCTTGTTGAGGGTCTCTGGGGCTTAAAAATGAAAAATAGGGGCTTTGTTTTAATGTATGGCCATGAGATAGAGTTGTAGTGTTTGATGTCTGGAGTATTCACTATGTCAAATTTTCCTATATCATGTGCCTTCACCACAATGGATTGAAAGTAGCCCTTATAGGCCTTACCTACACATGTTTCTGTAACTTTACAAGAATATAAATTCCCTTCTGTTGAACACATGTGGTATGTTACTTATACATTAGTGAACTCACAAGGTCAAAGGACTCACAAATTTTGTGCACTCAGAACATTTAGCACTAGAAATCAACCAAACAAGGAGCCAATTTTTACTTCCTTGTGTTCACCTCGTGTTCTTGGAAATGTTTTGGTTAAGCCATTTCTTTGGTATTTAAAACCACATGTGACCCCTATTGTTATAGTATCCGACCAAAGGTTTCTTGATTAGCAGTTATATAGGTTCGAGTGATACATATCTTCTATGTTAACAATGCATGTATCTATAATTTATGTTTACACTTTCTCTATCCAAATGAGCTACATAGTAAAAATCAAATCTGCAATTCAACAATTAAGTTCACAAGGTGATAGCTATTGGTATGATCTTTAACAATACCAAATAAATAGCTACCAATAGCGAATGAATAGGGATATTTAAGAAGGTTTGATACCAAAAACTTGTCAACACTACTCAAAAAGGTGGAAACTCAAAGGCTTTATAATATATATGATGAAACAATAATCAATAATAATCCACCCCTATATATCTACACCTCCATCTCAAGTTGTCATTTCTCTAAGTCAAGCTTGGCATAGGCATAGTATGGAAACAATAACATTTTGGAAAGCAAGAATTTAGCTTTCTCAACTTTTGAAATGTTGCTATTGATATATATTCAGCATCCCCAAATGAGGACATCTTGACAAAGGTTATGATCCACTTAATAAGAATAACCATTAGTGATTAAATTGAAATCAAAATATTGCATGAATTTCTTCATGGTGGAATGATTAAAACTTGAAACTTCAAACATCTTACAGGAAAATCAGAATATCCAAAAAAATCAACAATATTTCTCAAATCTGTATGAAACTCCAGTAATCTAAATAAAATACTCTCACTCAGTGCGACACCATTTAACAAAAATAAATATTTATATTGCATTTATAGAGGAATCCAGCCTCATAAAAATAATTACAAATGGAGACAATGTTGTTGCTGTTAGGCTTCTCTTACAAGTATTTGTCTTTCTCATCTAAAGATTCATATACACGAGTATTTGTGTGTCTATGACACTAGGGAAGATATGTACTATAGGGATGGCTTTTCTAAGAGCTCCTAGAGAGTACCTATTGGTTCAATATTCTACAAAAATCCTACTATTCTTATCAAAATATTTTAATACGGTAGTGAGAGGTTCCTCACGGAACAAAAATAGGGTGATTTCCATCTCTGCACATGGTTGCTTGCTCATGTCCTCTCAAAACAAGTTGACTCTGTAAGTAAACAATAGATTATGTGAGCACAAAGTTATAAAGTACAAAATGATATCATTCTAATAATCTAATGACAACTATATAAAGAATAAATTATAAGAAAAAGCTTTGATGACTCTCCATAGATAACACAACTTACTTACATTGTGAGACTCAATCACATGCTACAAAACTATAGATGGCGCACCAAAGCCATCAACAAAATAGCACCACCCAATGTTATGAGGTGTGAAGCCTAAACATTGAAAGCCATAAAGAGGTTAATTCCCACCAGCATGATAAACTTAAAGATGGAGATGATCTTAAGCTCTGAATGTAAGCTACAAGGGTAGTTTTCTCACCATTCTATCTTTATGTTGGAGATGAATCCTTGCAATGCCCATGCACTATTCACACCTCCTGTTCTTGTGGTATGCAAGTCATGTGAGTTGATGCTTTTTCCACCTTTGGGAGTAGATGTTTCCATGTAGTGCGAGTGAATGAAAGTAGAAGGAGGAGAATCTTGTTTCATGTTGTAATGGAGGTGAGAGAAGGGAGAGGATCTAGCTTGGTGTGGAACTATGTGGTTGGCAAGGGGAAGAGATGGGCAAGAATCTTGCTTGGTGCTACAATGGAGATGGGAGAAAGCTAGTAGAGAGATAATGTTGGACTATAGGGGGTGCATGTGGTTGTTGCAGCCATGGAGAGCTTGGAAATGGGTTTGTAGAGAGAGAAAATCACTTTTAGCTATAGAATAGGTTTGGAAAGACTTTGGAGGGTGAAAAATGATGTTTTGAAATTTTTTGAAAAAATTTAATTTTTTGGAGCTTTTTAGTGCACGTTTTTTACTTTTGGAGGTCAAAAATACTTTTTTGACCATGAAATAGGTTAGGGGACCTTTTAAGGAAGGAAAACTTGAAATTTTGAAATTTTTAGTGTATTTTTAAATCCGAGCCAAAAAGTGGGGGAAAAAAGGTCAAAGTGGTCCCCCCCCCCCCCCCTCCCTTTCCCCTAGCCACCTCCCTTACCTTCTCACTAGGTAAGAGGCCATTAAGAGGTGTAAGGCTACCTTGTACCCCTACTTTTTTGAGGGTATAGAGTGTGTCCACCACCCTCTTCCTATTGGCTGGCCTCTAATTAACCTTAATCCCAAAGGGCCCCTAGAGGGTTCATAGTTTTCCTAATGAGGACAGTGTGCTGAAAATGTGAAACCTTCAAGGGAGCAGAAGGTTTAGCATTTCCACTGACTCGAAATAATGTGTTGCGTACGAAGTGATTCGGGCATAGCTGTCTGCATTGCCTGTAATTCAGTGGCTCCCCTTGAAGTTTTGATTTGTCTTGTTGGGTTGCAACCAAAGCGCTGAGATCTCCTTGAGCCACCCGAATCTCTTCCTCTTTGTAAATTTGTTGAGCCAATGCATGATTAAGCAAAGGGTCATTCGGTTGCTGTGCATTCTGGTCGGGAGCAATATCTTCCATAACTGAAATGCAAAATAATAAACTTTAATGAAATAGCTCGAAACAATTGGAAAAGAGAGCAGTTTTAGAGAATTGGGCGATCCAACTTGAAATACTTTAAGACCTCAACTTGAAGAACTTTAAAGACGTAGCTGAGCACCATTAATGGAACACTTTAAATATCACCAGACTAAATATCACCACACATTGCACACCATTAATGTCAAAAAAGTTAAGATATTGAAGTTAAGTGTATGTGCACATAGTTTAAGTTAAGATATTTAAGTTAAGTGTATGTGCACATAGTTTAAGTTAAGATATTTTTAAGTTGAGTGTATGTGCATTTTTTTAAGTTAAGATATTTAAGTTGAGTGTATGTGCACATAAGATATTTAACTGTGCACATAGTTTTTACATTTTGTGTGTGTGTGTGTGTGTGTGTGTGTGTGTGTGTGTGCATGACTTAACTTTAAGAATGCTACGTTTTTTATACACACAAACACATACAATCATTTTTTTAAATATATGGTTGTGTGTGTGTGTGTGTAAAAAACATAGTATTTTTTTAGTAAAACTATATATATGAATCCATTTTGTGTATATCTTTGTGTGTGTGTATACATATATATATATATATATATATATATAAAATGAATGTGTGTGTGTGAGTGTTTATACCACAATATCATTTTTGTAATATATGGTGTGTGTGAAAAAAAAAATAGTTGAGATGAAAGTGGAGTGAAGTTTAAATGGAGTTTTAATTGAGATTGAAGTGGAGTGAAGTGAAAGTGAAGTTATTCTGTGAAGAAGGAGATGAAAGTGGAGTGAAGAGAAAGTGGAGTTTTGCTGTGAAGAAGAAGGAGCAAGAGAAGACAAGGTACTGCGTGTGTGTGTGTGTAGATTTTCTATCAAATGATGTGTGTGTGTGTGTGTGAGTGAGTGTGTGTGTGTGCTTACCTGCTCACGCTCGCCCGATCCACCGGAGAAGGTCCAATGGAGCTCCTATTGGAGCTCCCCCATGCCTTGAAAGGCATGGTGAGAAGGCAGCGCGCGCGCTGCCCTCTCACCATGCCTTTCAAGGCATGGAGGAGCTCCAATAGGAGCTCCATTGGACCTCCATTGGACCTCCTCCATGCCTTGAAAGGCATGGTGAGAAAGCAGCGCGTGCGCTGCCTTCTCACCATGCCTTTCAAGGCATGGAGGAGCTCCAATGGAGCTTCCATTGGACCTCCTCCGGTGGATCGGGCGAGCGTGTTCAGGTAAGCACACACACACACACACACTCACACCCACACAGTGATACACACACATCAAAAACACTTGCACACACACACACACATCTAAACACTTGCAGTCACACACATCAACACACTTGCATACACTTAGAGTAACAATTACAATGATGTAAGAACAGGTCGTTGTAGAGAAGAGGTATACAAATGTCAAAGTGGATTTGTATTTTTCCTTGCCATGAGCAAGTTGAGAATGGTTTTTTTTGTAATTTGCATTTTACGCCGTTATGCTGCCGAAATTTAGAATTTTATATTTGTATTGTCAAGCATATACACACATACACATATATAAACACTTTTATTCACAACATCAACACACTTGCATACACACACATATTACACTTACATTCACACACACATAATCATGCACACATCCACTTGCATACACACACATACATACATACATACACCCACATATATAAACACTTGCATTCACAACATCAACACACTTGCATACACACACACATACACATATATAAACACTTGCATTCACAACATCAACACACTTGCATACATAGCACAAACACATACACAATCATGCATAAAGACACACACATATTACACTTACATTCACACACACAATCATGCATACATCCACACACACACACACATATAAACACTTGCATTCACACACTTTAACACACTTGCATACACACTTACAGTAACAATTACAATGATGTAAGAATAGATCGTTGTAGAGAAGAGGTATACAAATGTCAAAGTGGATTTGTATTTTTCCTTGCCATGAGCAAGTTGAGAATGGTTTTTTTTTTTTAGTTTGCATTTTACGCCGTTATGCTGCCGGAATTTAGAATTTTATATTTGTATTGTCATTGCTAAGAAGATTTTTGTTGTTTGTGATTAATAGATTATGGCTCGTACACCATCTAAACGTGGCAGGACAGGTATCTCTCAAAGTAAGTTCAAATACATTAAGCTATTTGTTTTCTTTTCTTTTGTCTCATCATACTCACTAACTATTTGTGTTCTTATTGTTTTTTGCTTGTAGGAGTAGGATACACATTAAGATCTGGCACTACAGGGCATAGGGCCAATGCACGATCTTCCATTGCTTCTTCCAATGTCCATCGAAATAAAGATATTTTGGGTGATGTGCATGAAGAAGAGGATATATTGAGTGATGTGCATGAAGAAGAGGTGTTCATAGATATTCATGCTACACAAGGTGAATTGGTGGCTCACAGCGTGTCTGAAGCAACAACAATTGTTGCTAAACCTCTCGATCATCCAACAGTATTTGGAAAGGATGTTCATGGTCGAATATTAGAGGAGATTGTAGAGGGTTTTATTGTAAAGAGAGGTGGGGAAACTCCTCGAATTCCTCTTTGTAGATTGATGGAAAATGAAGCCATTAGAGCGGTGGGTCCAGGCACTGAGGGCTTGGTGAAAAGGTTTGAGATGTCTGGATACAGTGTGCTTGGAGCTCCATTTCTTGTGTCATTTAAGAAGCCAGGCCATGATCAACATTATGTTTCCGACTTAGACAAAGATGAATGGGGGCCTATTTGGCGAGAAATAAGCGATGATTTTGATAATTCCCTTCCCCTTGAGTGGGAAGACTTAAGGGGAAAAAAATTTATCGTTTGGGATGGTAATCACCGTTTGAAAACTTGGATGCGCTTAATAAAAACACGTAAGTGATTTCTTTTTTGTTTAATGTAAAGTTGACTTGTATTACTCTATGCTTTCTAATTTTCTTTTTTGTTGTTGTAGAATTTTCAATGATAAAGTGGAGACATTGTTTTGTGAAATGTCAATTTGTCTTTGTTGATAGAAGTGCAGAGGGGGAGCTTATGCTAGCTTTGCGCTCTCAAAATGAGTAAGCACATTTGTTGTTTTGAACGTTATTGCTATTACTTTATCGATGTCATTCTACTGCCATTTAATTTAAGATATTGTGGTTTAGGATTGGTAGAACCACTGTGAGCACAAATTTTGGGCAGGAGATCTTCTTGTTCCAAAAACTGGCTGTGGCAAGCAAAGATTCTTTAATGAAAGACTTTCCCCAAGATTGGATTCGATGGATAGAGGTAGAGCTTGCTTGTGAGAAGAAGGCATCTAAAGGGAGTTGGTACAACGCTCCTGCTCTTTTATTAGCAATGCTCATATGGAAGGTAAATTTTTTTGCCTTAAAGTACACTTTTTATGTAATTTCTAAAGCTTGACATTATTTTGTAAAATCTTACTTTTTTTTTTCATTTGCTCTACAAAAGGAAGACTTTGACTTGTCTCTTATCAAAGAGATGCAAGAGATCAATGATCCCTCGATTTCACTGCCAGAAAAGGAAATGGTTGCTCGAGGAAGAATAGAAAAAATATTCAAAGAAAGAGCTTATAAGGTAAACACTTTCTCTTCTCCCCGTTTATGTTTGAATTTCTACTAAATTGTAAGTTGACATGTCATTTGAATTTGATATATTTGATTGAAAAATTGATTTGATTTGATCTCGTGCTAATATAACATAGATGTTGGCCATTGCCAACCCCGCCAATGGCCAAGGGTTCTTCTCTTTATTATTTAACTTCAATTGGATAAGAGAAAAGGATCAAGTGGGCCTTACAAGAGACAAAGTCCACTCTTTGGCAACTTCTAAAATATCACCAGAGAGGTAATAATTTTTGGATAAAAAATACACATGAAATCATAAAATGAATCAATGCATTTATGGTTTGTTTATTGTTTGCTCTATAGGAAAAAAGAAATATTGCACTCTTTGATGCATTGCCGTGTAGATGATGTTACTTCTGAGCGTTATATTAGTGCAATGAAATTTAGAATGTACTTGCGTAAAGAGTGGTATTGGGGAAGTATCTTGAAGCAATGCTTGAGGATCAAAGGGAAAATGATTGAAGAAATGCCGGAGGGCTTTGAAGCATGGTTTCATCACCAATTGAGGGACCACATTGATAAAGCTTTTGTGGAGCTTTGGAGTAAGCTCAACACAAAAGAGTCGGATGAAAAAATTCCAGAGCTTATGGAATCTTCAAGGAGAGTATTATTCAGGTAATACAATTGATATCTTTATGGTTGTCATTCTATTTTTTACTTAGAGTTTGTATAATAAATAAGTCACTTAGGAAAGGAGCTCAAATAAAGTTAACTGCATTTTATGTAGATGGCTAATTCAGCTTTACGATCAAATTTTGTTGGAGAAGTTACCAATTGCTGTTGAAAGTTGGAGGGACCTCTCTTGTGAGGAGTGTATGTATCCACTATGGATGAGAGATTATGGTTTGATTGCTTGGGAAATTGAGTATTGCCCTTGGTGGCTAGATTACACTCGAGGCACCTACCCACGTGATGAAGGGAACTTATATAAAGGTTATTTTTGGCATTTATAAAAACTACAAAATTGTTAAAGTGCTCATACTATTTAGATTATGTTTGTGAGAAATATATTTTTGTTTGCTTTAGAGCACGTTCTTGAAAGAAATGAAAATGGTATTGAGGAGATTGGCTCAGCTTCCAAGAAAGCCACCTCTTCGAAAAGAGTAAACAATAGTACAATCTCCTCTATAAAGAAACGATTGGATTTTGTTAGATCCAAGAAGCCCAATAAGTCTCCCAAAAAGAACCAAAAAGGTGCTCAAGGCTCCACAGGTAAACTTGCTTGTATAGATATCTAGCTGTCACTTTCTTTCTACTCAACAATTCTTGATGAAATATTTTATTTTCTGATTATGCAGTGCCTTCCATAGATTGTGATGTGAACGTTATTGGGAACATGCTAGATGTTTACAAAATTTCTCTCGATGATGAGAAATGGTAAACACATGTGAAAAGAAAGACTAACTATGTGTGGTGTGTGTTGTGAATGTTTGAAATACATTTATTTGATCGTATGCAGGATCTTGGATTTTCTTCATTCAGCCCATGTTGATGGGGAAAAGAGCAATGAAGTGGCCTCTCTTTTGTTTGCGGATTTTCCAACAAACTTTAAAGTTGAAAATTTTTCAGAGAACGAGGTATGCATTCTTCAAAACCACAATGGACAGTCTATGATAGTTTTGGAACTTTAATTAAATTAACGATGCGTATTATGCAGGTCCCTCCATGGAATCAATTCTCTCGAAAATTAAGTAAGAAAGTGGCCGTAATAGCTTCAAAGTATGTGGCAGACAATGGGTGGTACATCACCCTAAGCTCCACTGATCACTTTGGCATTGTGTCTAGCCATGCCATCGAGATGGGATTCAAAATGATGCACACCATCCTTATTTTGATCCCCGATGGTTATGTACGAAAGACCATTGAGATTGAGAGAGTAAGTAAATTTATTTGTTGATTGAAAAGCATGCTTGTAGTTTTCTTCAATTAGATCACATTCTAGTTGTAATTTGTAGGTGGAAACACTATTGATAGGATTGTTTTATCGTAAGGGTCAACGTCCTATCTACGATCGACGAGATGGAGAGAGCGTGGACAACAACTCTTTCGATGCCAAGTCCGGAATACTGGTGGAGCGCGTCGACGGAGAGTACATTGGAGGACACGCTCTTAGAGGTGCCGCCGAGCGTAGCCTTGACTTCTTTCGGTAAGAATATATGCTTCCTACTATGCGTTATTGGACTATGTTACATAAAGTAAAAATACGCATATTTTTTGCTTTTTTTAGCTGGCTTGTGCGGACATTTACTGCGGAGCACACCTACATTGTTGATATGTTTTCTGGATGTGGTGGCTTGGGCAATGTTTGCGTTGAGTTGTCTAGACACTGTCTCTGCATAGATAGTGATCCAGAGGTCTTCCATCAACATCTTTCACGCTTCAAGGCTCCATGTGTACGTGCTATTTCAGCAGTTGATGCAGATAGTGATGAGGAGACTGATTGGCAACAATATGAGCCCGGATCACATTGCCCTTGATTGACATCAACATTGGTATTATCTATCATTTTTTCTAGTTTGTGATTTTTATGGAACGATGTGTGACCATGGTGTTTGGGTGCCACTTTTTTGGTATTACTGAAGACATGTTGTTGGTGTTGATCGTCCTTATCAATTCAGCCATGATTTCATATTTATTATACTAGATAGAAGTTTGTTGAGAGCTTTGGATTTACCAAAGTAATATACCAACATATGCTTTTTTGCTTATGTTATTTCTTCTTCCCGTGAGCATTCGTTGCTGCACGGAAGCAAGTATGGAATGGGAATTTTTTTAGTTTGAATTTTCATACTGTTATGCTACCGAAATTTTGATTGCTTATCAATATCATCATTCTTTTTGTTCATGTTTGAAAACATAATCATGATTTCACGTATACAGAAAAGTTAGTCAAGCTTCACGGAAGCAAGTATGGAATGGAAAATTTTGTTGTTTGTATTTTCGCGCCGTTATGCTATCGAAATTTTGATTGCTTGTGAATATAATCATGCTTTTTGTTCATGTTTAGAAACATAATCATGGTTTCATGTATACACAAAAGTTAGGCAAGCTTCACGGAAGCAAGTATAGAATAGGAAAGCTTAACAAAAGTTAGGCAAGCTTTCACAGAAGCAAGTATGGAATGGTTTTATGTTTATTTTTCACATTGTTATGCTGTCAAAATTTCATTTGCTTGTCAGTATTTCTTTACACTGTCGGTCTAAGAATATATATAGTTTTATATATAATATTTATATTATATATATAATATCTTTTTATTTATTTATTTATATGTGTGTGTTTATGTACGTAAGGAGATCTTCAACTCGGTAAAGTGTTTTTAAGTACTTGTTTATACAATATATATAGTTATTTATACGTGTGTGTTTATGTATGTATGCAGTTCTTCAACTCAGTAAAGTGTTCTTAATTACTATTTTATATGCAAGAGTCTATGCGTGTTTCATTACTTTGAGGTCTTCGCCCAAACAAGTACAACCATCAATATTTTTTAGATTCCTAGTTTCAAATTGGCTTATTAGGCATTCATCCTTGTTTGCAACAACACCTACATGGACAGGAAAGTATATTCTACTAAAAGTAGGGTAAATACTAAAGACATGCTCATCTTTTTCTTGCATTATATAAAAAACTCACATAGATTTTCTTTACATTTTTGGCTTTCAAACAGCTTGTAGTTACATTTGACGGTTTAGTTTAGCTACAAGATATCAACAATACCCTAAATTATGACAGATCTTGAAGATGTGTTAGTAGACCACGCCGATTAAAAGTATCACAGCTACTTCAATAATAATAAGTCAGACAGAGACATATGAATTATTCTCGCCAAGGCACTGAAGAGTGGAACACCATCATATAGTTAAAATAAGCATCATATAATTAAAATAAGTTGTTTACATGATTACGTAGGGAATCAAACCTGCACACACACACACACACACACACACATACACAGTACAACTTGCATCACACTAGTACAATTTATCATGTGCTAGCGCATATTTATTTAACTATATTATTTAGTGAATAATTATTTAAATCTTGCCTCAATCTTCTACCACATTAGAGCCAGAGATGTCGACCAGGTTGATTGTGCGTCTGCAGACAAGCAAATGGTCAATCTCCGCCTATAAAGCGGCCCTTCGAGAGCTATCTATGTACCCCCATGTCTCCCACTTGCCTAGAGCTTCTCGCATTGTCTCAAAGCCATCATTGAGTTCCTGGTCTCCGGTGTTGCGAGCGCGATTAAGGTGGTTGAACATCCGGATCGCCTTGTTTGTGTCACGCTCTCTTTGTGTAAACGTCTTCTTTTCTTCAAGGGGTGCGTTGGGGGGGAGTTTGTGAAGCTCTTCATGGATTTTTGCAACTACCTCATTACCAGTACTAGCATATCCTATAGGCATTGTATAAGTACAGGGAAAATGAAAAAATCTCTCTTGATTAGCACCTCCGATTCACTTGTGCAGCATATGGTGCTTGCCTTGTAACATTTATATATAGGCTAAAGCACCATGCTCTCAAAAAGCATTGATAGTGATGGAAGAGTGGCATGTGTTAGTGACATGAGGGGTCCCACGCAGCATATGCTAACTACTAAATTGGAACGTGCAATAATATATGCATGATTTGTCAATATGAATATTATAATCGTCTACTACTCCACCACTAACTTTTAAAGTGGGGTGTGCAATAAAATATGCATGATTTGTCACTACGATTATTATTCCCCTATAAGATTTATAAGCATCTAAAAGTTTAATGAGTAGACAACACTAACTGCCTCTCTAAGGGCTCGGGAAACACTATGATTATTATTCTTCTATGAATACTATAGGCATATGATAGTGCAATGAGTAACCACCACAAACTGCCTCTCTAAGGGCTCGGAAAACATTATTTGTGGACCCGGATTTGGAACCTTTTCACACGCATATGAACAGGAAAACTCTCTCTCTCTCTCTCTCTCTCTCTCTCTCTCTCTCTCTCTCACACACACACACACACACACACACACACACACACACACACACGTGAGTAGAAAACGTGCACACAACCTCCTTCTTCACAACAAAACTCCACTTTCATCTCAATTAAAATGTGGGATATTTATAAAATACATAAATTAAACCAACACATAAACAATTCTATACCAAGATACTAAATGAAATAATTTGAACCGGCTTGAGAACCTTCTTGCCCAAACTTGAGCCGGAATTTTTTCATTTTGAACCTATCTTTCCTCTCTCCCCCTCATCTCCCACTCTCTCTCTCTCTCTCTCTCTCTCACACACACACACACACACACACACACACACACACACACACACACACACACATGTGAGTAGAAAACGTGCACACAACCTCCTTCTTCACAACAAAACTCCACTTTTACTTAACTCCACTTTCATCTCAATTAAAATGTAGGATATTTATAAAATATATACATTAAACCAACACATAAACAATTCTATACCAAGTTACTAAATGAAATAATTTGAACTGGCTTGAGAACCTTCTTGCCCAAACTTTAGCCAGAATTTTTTCATTTTGAACCTATCTTTCCTCTCTCCCCCTCATCTCCCACTCTCTCTCTCTCTCTCTCTCTCTCTCTCTCTCGTTGTCGGTACTCTCACACCCCGATCCTATCTCTATTTCACAAGTATGTTTTTCTCTCTCCGTCTAATCCTTCTTCTCTCTCCTTCCCTCGGTACTTATTTAACATACCACAACGCCACCTTAGAGAGCATACATATGACTGGAATCCATGCTTCTATAAACTCGAAAAAGCATCACCTGTAGCAAAAAAACACGAATTGATTAACTCGCAAATAAAATTAACCCTTAATGGTTTAGTCATCAACAGGCCTCAAGCCAAATGATTCGGTTACAATATGATAGCCAACATTATGGCCTCCATTCAAACAAAGGCTTAAATCCCATATCTTAGGTCTATCTAACGGTTTGGGGGATTTTCCATTAGCAATATGTTTATTTACATTTCGCAAAAATTCGCGCTTGAGAACCTTAGTGGGCTCTGGAATACACGCAATCAAGAATCTAAGAATATATAAGCGATTATATATATCAGACGCCTTGGTGAATGAAGGAGGATTGGTGCTGATATTTTCAGGGGCAGTCCATGGATAATCTCGTTCAAATTGAGCTCTACATTGAGGGGTGAGATTTTGCATCTTGGGAAATGTTGCAGACGTGCTTGATGGTGTGCTTTTCCCTTAGTCCGCAATGCCAGCATACACTCCTCGCTCGCCAAAATGAAGTAGAGTATTTCTAGTGTGTAGATCATTGTGAATGAATTCGTGATTATGCACAAATTTAATCGTCTGTAGAAGAGAATAAATGTTGTTTCCATTCCAAATCTTGAAGATCAGCACAGGGCTTTTTCTATACCAAACAAGAGCACGAGAAAATATCATGCCACAATGTTGAATAGTTGTAGCAGTTGCCTCCTCTAGCATGATCTGTGATGTTGGCTTGCTTTATGTTTGGTCTGTGTAGATCTTTGCTACATGGACATGATCTTTGAAGAGAGGATGAGCCATTGATACTTGTTTCACAATTGCAAAACGTCCCTCACCTAATTGGGGTGCTTGCAAGTGAAAGATAGAATGCTCCCCAAGTAAGTGTAGGACAGGAGGACATGTCGTATCATCCATGTGTACAGCTAAGGGTTGAGCACCTGATGGAGGAGATACACCCTCTTCTGTCTTAGGAGGTTTGGAAGAGCCTTTAATCTTATCTCTGCTCTTCAATTCTAACTGTATCTATGCTACAAGTTGCATTCACTCTTTAATTCTAGGTTTGATTTTGATTTCTGGATGAACCATACTTTCAAAACTTCTAGTGACCTGACCCAATAACTGCTTTACTGTTTATGCATCACGCCATTAGTGCGCAGAGCTGGGTCAAATGAAACTGGGAATGCACTCCACAGCTTTAGTCAACACTGTTTCACAAGTTCAATCACAAAATCATCGAATTTTTCCTGTAGTGGATCAAATGCTCATCACAAATGATCGTCTAGCTCCATAGAGAGACAAAATCAGAGCATCACTAATGATTTTGCGATGCTGACGCGTTAACTTTGTCTCTACCATGACTGAAGCCTAAAAATACATGAAGCTAAGTAAGCTAAATTTGGAATAGATTAAAATTTGTCATATGATTGTAAATAATTCACGCACAATAATAACCTCCAGTAATGAAAGATCGAAACATTTTATGCACCATAATAACAACAGTAAAGCAAGACTTTAAAACACATATAATTTTTTCTTGCTGTGTGATCCAGTGGTCACCAACAATCAAAGACCAAAAAATATATAATAAAAGTCGTCTTGCAGTGCCACGTGGAAGTCAATAGCTGTCAACGACAGAGAATTAATACTACCAAACCTCTCTCTACAGTGCGACACGGTGATCAACAACAACTAGAGACGAGGAATATATTAAGTCCAATCAACCTAAAGTGTGACGCAATGGTCAAAGCATTCATGATTGAAGGATGCAAAATATATATCTCCTCCTTGTAAGATGACACAGTGGTCAACAATAAGCACAGATGAAGAATCCATTAAATCCAATCTCTTTGCGGTGCGACGCGATGGTTAGCAACAACCAAGAATGATGGATTTAAAAAGTCGAAACCTCTCCCTACAGTGTGACACTGTGGTCAGTTACAAGCAGAGATGAGGAATCTATTAAATCCAATCTCCTTGCAGTGCAATGTGATGGTCAGCACCAACCAAGGATGATGGATCTAAAAATCCTAAACCCCTCCCTGCAATGCGACACGGTGGTCAGCAACAACCAGAGATGAGGAATCTATTAAATTGAATCTCCTTGCAGTGCGATGTGATGGTCAGCAACAACCAAAGATGATGGATTGACAACCCTAAACCCCTCCATGTAGTGTGACACGATGGTCAGCAACAACCAGAGACAAGGAATTTATTAACTCCAATCTCCTTGCAGCGCAACATGATGGTCAACAAAACCAAAGACAATGGATTTAACAATCCTAAACCCCTCCCTGCAGTGCGACACGGTGGTCAGCAACAACCAGAGATAAGGAATCTAATTTTTAAAATCCGATCTTCCAATAGTGCGATGCAATGGTCAGCAACAACTAGGAAGAAAAGATGTAAGTTAGCTAACTCCTCCCTGCAGTGTGACTCAGTGGTCAGCAACAACCAGGGACGGAAAGTCTAATTGAACAACCTAAGCTACTCCTTGCAGTGTGACACTGAGGTCAACAACAGTCAAGGACAATTATGTGTCTAAAGTCTAACCCCCTTGCAGTGTGTCACGAGGATCAACACAGTCAAGGACGGGTGTCTAAACCTGCAGACTAACGATGAAGTGTGAGGAAAGCTCCACAACAACAACGCTAGTAAAAACAAAATGTAAACTAACACTGGTGCGAGAAAAGCTCCACAACAACAATGTTAGCAAAGAAATTGCAAAAAAAAAGTAGGAAAAATTACCTGCTCTGGCTGTTTCGGCACGGGCTTGCTCTGCTCGCTTGTACCTGCTCTCTCTCTACTATCATCTCTCTCTCTAGCAACTATCTATACCTCTCTCTAATAATCGCTATTGCGGCAGTTCGTTCGAATTACCGCGACGCCTTTTTTTATAAGTCCAACAATATTTCGATCAAAATATATTTTGATCAAAATATTATTCGACCGAAATATAGTTCGATCAAAGTACATTTTATTCGGATATACGTGTATAATATGGATATACATCGTATAACTACGTAATATACATACAATTTTTAATATACGAGCGTATAAATGCAACTTAGCATGCTAGTGTCCACAAGTGGTTTTTGTTTCATGCTTGGCAGCTCATGTATATCATGGTTGAGCAAGAAGCAACCTATTGTGGCCACTTCGAGTTGTGAGGCTGAGTACAGGGCAGTCTTCACAGCTATAGTTAAGTGTGTATGGCTCAGACGCCTTATGACTTATTTGGGTGTTGGACAAGACACTGCCAACACTATTGACACTGACAGCCAAAGCACATTGGCAGTTGCACGGAACCCAGTTTTTCATGATCGCACAAAGCACATTGAGGTGCATTACCACTATATCAGGGAGAGACTCTTAGCAGGAGAGATCAGCTTGGCTTATGTGCCAACACAGGACAACCTTGCAGATATTTTCCCAAAGGAATTGTCTCGTGAGAAGTTCAAAGCTTTCTGCAAAGCTTCGGGCTTACTCCCCTTTGTGGACTGCTCACGTCGTCACGGCATGGCACTTTCCTTTACTCATGTGCCAGCTCTCGTTCACCGCATCACTCCAAGGGGGATTTGTTACCATATACATGTGGTAGTGATGTGTGTGAACACACTAGGACAGTGAGGGCATTTTTTCCCTCTTTAGGAGGTTTTTCCCCCTCGTGCATTGTATATACGCCCATCACTCTAGGGCTATCTATCTTTCCATTGCACACTAAGTAAAACACTCTCATTTGTGTGCCTTGAGCTTGCTTTGTCTTCTCCAAGCTGCTGTGTGTGTTTTCCTGCAACATTAGTTCCAACACTTGCTTAGTATAACATAATAGTATAGTAATGAAGCTGAAGAAGATGGAAAGCTTAACCATTGAAGCATGGCTTTTGGTTGGATTTGCATTCCATAGCCACGAGTGTTGGTGTAGGCTCTCCACTTCTCAACAAGCTTGGAGAAGGAGATGGAGCTCTTGCACTTTGCACTCCACACAATGAGAGAATGTGTGTGTGTGTGTGTGTGTGTGTGTGGGGGGGGGGGGGGGGGGGGGGGGGGGGGGGGGGGGGGGTATACCCCCCTCTCATGCTTGGTCCACACCTCTCTCTTGCTACAAGCGGAGGAAGGACAATAAATCAATAGATCTCCATACCTGCACAATTGTGTACGCGTAAACGCCATAGCAAATCTGACATGAGAGAGGCAGAGGGCAAGACAGAGTAAGCGAGAGGGTGCAAGCGCACCTCCTAGAGCAGAGTGCTACGCCAACACGGTGAGAGAGAAGAGAGGAGAGAAGAGAAGAGTAATACAACCATGGGTGCAATATCCCCCCGTGCAAGAGTGACCATTTCCCTCTTGCACGTATTTGATTTATAAGTTTATTGAATTGTCAGATTGAGTACAGACTGGCCGACCGGTCATAAATGGCCAAAGCTCATAAAAGAGCACTTGAATAATAAAACGTACAATATATATATTTCCATTTGCATAGGCCTAGCTCGGTCCAATCTTTTCCACGTGTCAGTTGCAAAAATAGTAGAATATGAATTCCATAACATACCTCTCCATTGGAAAGCAACTTTCCTCAGTTGCGAAGATGAAAATCTGCAAACAATACTTGTCAAAAACAATGATTAGAAATTTGTATCATATAGTAAAAGAAAAATCCATAAAATTAGACAACATTGCTTATGCTTGCCGTCATCCACATACTACCTATTCTAGTGTCCCATACCACTAGAATAAGAAGTATATGGCATACCCTGATGAATTAGGATGTCATTGGTCACACTCATCATTCAATAATCAATTCTCATCAATCTCAAATCCAATTCCATAAATATTGTCGCTACAGAAAAGCATCATATACCAATTTCAAATCCAAATCCAAATATCTGTCAACAAAAATCCAAATCCAAATCCAAATATCCTTCATTTTGTATACCCGGGTAACAAAATCATACTAGTTACAGTGGCGGCCAGCCACTATAGCATGATTTTGTGATAGGTGTTGCCTAAATTGATGAATCTATACCAATAAAACGTGCTGCCTAAATCGGTGAATCTACACTAATGCTACCTAAATCGGCAAATCTGCATTTGATATTAAAAAATTGTGAATCTGCAGTTTGTTGGTGTGCTGCCTAAATCGGCGAATTTGTACTAGAATGAGCATTGACACACTGGCTAAACCAGTGAATCTGTGTGCAAGTGACGAATGGACTAGACTAGACATAAAAATTACAAAAACATTTATCATCTGTTTGACACAAAATTGGAGTATGCTTAGGTGCCAAAGTACTTACAAACCGTTTTTCATGATCCAAAAGCATCGTAACTCTTGTGTGTGGCTGTATAACAGCTTGATGACAAATCTTCTCAACAGTTTCAAATTGCTTGACTTAAATATATGCACAAACTATCAAAGACTAAAGAAGTTTTTAAAAATGAAGCTCAACAACAAAATCATCATTTGATTAGTGTCATTCAAGATAAGAATGAGTTAAAGAATGTTAAACCACTTTTGAAGTAAGCAACCACTAGAAAAATATAAGAATGAGTTAATGAAAATCATGAAAATTTTCCACAGATGTGTAAATGCCACAGATTTTTAGTCCTACAGATGTAATGATAGCATCGAAGAGTTCTACAAAAGCCAAATGTATTGTCAGTTAATCAACGATTCAGTGTGATTATTTGTATATAATAGAAAATAATAAAATCCTCCAAAATTTCTAAGGAGGGTATTCTCGATAGACATCTAAAGCCTAAAAGATAAAATCTAGTTGTCAATTATTGTAGAGAGCAATCCATACAAATTTGTTCAGAAACCAAAAATCCTAGAGATAGAGAGAGAGAGTACAAGAATGGGTGTATATGTGTAGGAAAGCCTTGCAATCACCATAGCCCATGGTTGTTTGATCTGGAATGTGTGTGTATGTGTGTGCGTATATAATCAAAATTGATGAATGAGTGTGTGTGGGTGTGTTTAGTGTTCTCTAGATAATGCGATCATAAACTAATGCCCTCGATAGTCTTTAGGTCTACAATGTCAGTGGAACATTATATTCTTGTTCACCTACACTTTGCATGAAACCCGTATTACTTGAATTGTATGTAGCCCCAATACCAAATACAACTACCTTCAATTCTTCAAATGTGAATCGATTATAAATAGGAGCAATTGTAAACATGAGTAATATCATGCAAGACGCTCCCCCCTTTCACTGTATGGTGGTAAAGCTTACCATCGTTTTCTAGCTATAGAAAACAACAAAAAAATAAATAAATAAATATGAGAAGCATTATTAGTTAGAGTGTACTCATTTCCAATATATATAACTCAATTTTAGAAGAGAGGTAATGAGACTCTAAGCTAATCAAAAGAGATGTCACCCTAGGAATAACCTGTTGCGAGTTGATAGATTGCATTGGTTGCAAGTGTGTGTGCATGAATTGCAGACGAGCTGGGGATAGAGAGAGAGAAAGAAATTAAATGAAATGTTATATTAACAGTCTTCAAAATGCCAAATTTCCTATAAGACCAGTCTGATACAATCCTTGTGGATCTAAACCAATGTTTCGGTAAAAAAATTAAGTAAAGTGAAAGACTAAATGGAAAAAAACCCTAAAAAAATCACACTAAAATCGTCATCATCATTGTCGATACCTGAGGATACATGGCATTGGGCGTTGTGTGAGAAAATAGTGCACTACTCGGTGAAGAACGTCATCAATGTGCGTCACTGTAAGTAGCGGACTGGGAGGGGAAAGAGGGAGAGTGAAATGAAATGAAAGGCTATATTACTCATCTTCAAAAGGCCTATGAGACCTCGCTGATACAATCTTTATGGATCTCATACAATGTTTGGATACAAAATTGTAATGAAATAAAGTAAAACACTAAAATTCTAAGGGCATTAGACTAAAATAATCATCAACATGGTCGACAATTTCCATGGATGCTCTGTAGCGGGTATTGTCACAGAAAGTATTGCATCAGTCCAAAAGAGATTTGTTAATGTTCGTCTCTCTAAGAAGTCGGGGGGACGCCACGATTGTGTGGGCATAGAATACAGCAAACGAGGGGGAGAGAGAGCGAGAAAGATGGGGGGGGGGGGGGGGGGGGGGGTGTGAAGAGAGAACAAGAAATGAAATGAAATGTTTTATGACCCATCCTCGGCAAGCCTATGGGAACAAACTAATACAATCTTATGAATCTAATACAATATCTAGGTACAATATAAAATGGAGTAAAATAAAGGCTAGTCGCTGTAGAGCTTCATCAATGTCTTCTTCTATGCGCATCTGTAGAGCTTCGTCAATGTCCGCCTGTGTAGGTAGTGTACTGGGAAGGAGATGTGGAGGCGGTGCAATGTGCCCTCACACCAGCTTACACATGCACATGCGAGAGAGGGAGATAGAGCACAAACATTGTGATTATCATCTTCAAAAACACTGCCACAGTTAAAGCGCTCTTGGAAGGTCCTCGGACATGGTCGGTGAGCATTTAAGCAAGTTACCCGATGAAGCAACACGGGAAATTTCAAATAATAAGACCGATCAAAAGATTTCTATCATCTTCATGGAGAACAACATTGTAGTTTCTGCCCCTATCGCACTGAATAATCAGGAGAAACGCCTCTAAAACAAGCAATCCAACATGACTTGGTCTGCTGAGGGACTCATGACCTACTGCATCACACCTACAGAAGAGCTGATGTTGAGGTGATGGCCTTGGAGTGCATACAGACATTGGACATAAAGAGAGGCGGGCATGCATCAGTTACCAGAGTTTTTCTAAGGTGCCAAATCAAAGTGAGAACCAGGGAAGGGGGATGAAAGAACCGCTGCATGGGAGTGGTTGGCAGCGTTTGTAAGAGAGAGGGGTATAAGTTGAGATGTGGTGCACATGAAAATTCTTGCATGGGTCAGCTATGATGTTAGACAAGGGGAACTAGAACCTAGGAGTCCACCACCCAACCACCCATTATATAGCATAGCCCTTGGCCCTTTGCCCTAGCTGGACTCCCTTTCCACACTGCCTCTGCCCTTGTCTAGTTCGCGCCTTGCCGGTGTCTTGACATTACTCCCCCATTAAGAAGAGTTTTCATCCTCAAAAACAAAAGTGGATAACTTCTTCTTAAGAACACTAATGTTTTCCCAAGTGGCACCTTCCTCAAGTCGGTCTTTCCACTTGATTAAGGCTTGTTGACATACATGATGACGTGTACGCAACTCATGATAATCGAGAACATGTTCAAGTTCATGCGGTAAGGTAGGAGGTTCAATGAAATCAATCAAAATCTGTTGGCTAATGACATTGTCATCCCCATGTAACCGCTTACGTAAACGGCTTACATGAAACACCGGATGAATACGAGAATGTCAAGGTAGCAATAATTTGTAGGCACGATCACCTACTCGCTTGAGTATTTTGAAAGGCCCACAATATCGGGGAGATAATTTCGGTGTTCGCTCCATTTTCAGACTTTTTGAATGTTCTGGCACACGTAAAAATACTTCCTCCCCTTCTTCGAAGGTAACTTGTCGATGTTTCTTATGAGCGTACTTCTTATACCAATCACGTGCTTGTCGGACATTCTAACGAGCAAGTTTCAGCACATCCATGTGGTCTTGGAGAAAATCCTTAACCTGTTGGAGTTTTTTGGTTGCCAACCCAACCGTAACTGGTGACCTAGATTGAAAATCATACATGAGCATGAAAGTATTGATTCCCGTTGTGACATTCTTAGTGTTAAGTATGGAGCTTGATTTACCCTTGTAATTTTCTGTGGTAAAAGCGCACATTTGTAAGGCCCCCATTATGAGGAGAAGCCATCGTGCGTGAAGGAAAATCACTCACCGGAAACCAAAATTTTCACGGACAAGGATCAGGGGCAACTTTAGAGGCCCCCGAGACTTTTTTTTCCACTACAAGAGGTTGTGTGCTCTTGTGACGCTATTAGCGACGGAAATACACTGGGTTTTTATAACCCCCGGCGTCGCTAAAACCGTCGCTACGAGAGCGTCGCTATATGCGTTGCTGTATACGTCGCTATAAGCGTCGCTATATAGCGACGCTTATAGCGACGGTTATAGCGACGTTTACACTGAAGACTATAGCGACGCTCATAGCGACGCTACAGAGCCATAAATAGCGACAGTTATAGCGACGCCCGTAAGAATTTTTTTTTGGTGGCAGGGCATTGAATGCCCTGCCACCCATCAACCATATTGTACTTGATTCACTTTTTAAAAAAAGTGCAAGGGTAGATAATAGACCCAAAATAGTCACCCACAAGACGCATTGTTTGCCAAATTGACAATTGTACACATCATAGGCAAAATGAATTGATTGGCAAATGTAATAATGACAATTGTACAACATCATAGGCATAAAGAATTGATTGGCAAAAGGAACTGCGGTGACAAATGTAATAATATACATGGTTCAAAAAGACGTAAGCTATGAGAAACCCTAAACTAATGCTATCTAGCTACGGCTAAACTGACGTCGTCTAGTCAGACGTCTCATCGCGTCCAAGCGGCGTATCTGTCGGATTCTGCAAAAAAAGACAATAAGACAGCTTTCAGTAAGTATAAACATATAACGACATTTATAAAACAATACAAAAAATAAAAAAGAGTAAACCCTAATACTAACCATGCCGCCGCGAGAACTGAGAATGTCCATCAAGGCGTTTAAGCCCTTCCTGCCTGCGTACTCGCGCTCGTACGGTGTGGGATCACGTCCTGTCATCGACCACTGTCAAAACATACAAAGATTTCATTATGTTAGAATTAAAAAACTCATAAACCCTAAACTATCGAACATAAAGAGCAATGTGAAAACACTTACAAAATCGGCCTCAAATGATGCCCATCCACCACTCCCCAAGTGGTGCGAGCTCCCTGCCTCTACTCGCGCTCTGGCTGCATCCTTTTGTTGCTTCCACTTGTCGGGATTCTCGCGCGCTGCTGTCTTCGCATTCTTCCAATCTTCTTTGGCTAGCCAATCTGGCCTGTTCCACCCATTCTTGATTGCTTTTTGCACTTCGGAACGCTTGTGTTTGCAGTATTCACGCATTCGAATCTTCATCAGGTCTTCATTGAAGCGCTGATCCCGTGTTGGAACGGGAAACTCATCATGAAGTATGTTGATGACTCTGTTTTTTAAATCACTTGGTACTTCACTCCATTTGTTTAGTATATAGTGTCTAAACAGCTGAGAGCAAAGACCACGCATGCGCGAGATCACCTTCTTGCCGTCATCATCCATGATGATGCCGCCGCTGAAGTCGATGGAGTAAGACAAGCCCTCTGGCCGGTGACGCGTGAACCTGGGTGTCCCGGCAGGGGTCTCTAGCGGCGTGTCGATGGGGGTACGGACGTCAGGTGTCTCCACCGGCGTCTGGGCCCCGAAGCGAGGAGTGTCGAGAGGGGTGGCTCCTGGCGGAGTAGGTAGAGGTGTGTAGCTTCTAGGAACAGTCAGCCGTGCAAAACCTGGCGTAGATGGCGATGCTGTGGCTGGTGTGGGGGCGGGCAAAGAAGGGGAGGGTAAAGAGCCTCATCGAACACGAGGCGGTGTGGAGGCATCGGTGGCGGAATCCCCACAACAACTGCCACCGCCACCACTAGAGCACCGGTGTCTAGACGAGTGTGAAGCTCGTCTCGTCGACGCCGAAGCTTCGGAGCGCGCCGAATGCTCCGAAAGAGAGGGAGATGCGGATGGAGTAGGAACGCGCGATGATGCGCCAGAGCGATGACGCTCCACGTACCACTGTCTCTGCTGCGGTGACAAAGAAGAAAGAAACTCCTCATCATCCATACCTGCATTAAACACACGAATATTTAAACTTAATATTGAATGAATAGAGTAGACAATGACGCAAAGACCATTAAATACAATGACGTAATGACGCATATAAATACAATGACGCAATGAATCGAGTGATAGAAGAGGCAAGTCGAAAACTCAGAATTTTCAATCAAAAGATGTGAGCGCGAGTAGAAAAGAGCGTTATACACCATGGAAGGTACTTAGAGAGCCAGAGCTTTTACAACACGGAGCAAAATTGTTCAAATACAATATTTGTGGCTTTAAAAGATCTCTCTCTAATCCTCGCATAACTCAGCATAACTTCCTATATCTATATAGAGCTCTCCATTTAAACACATATCCTCTGTTTCATTTTGCAGATCGTCTGCATGCACCCCATATAGAGTAGTAGCATCTTGATGCTCATCTGGCACCACCGCAGCGGCTTCTGATTGAGCATCTTCTCTGATCTCCTCCATTGATGCCGTTGTGATTGGCACATGGTAGCCTTCATACGTCCTTGCACTACGAGGGGCTACCTCTATGACGTACCACCAGTCTGATGTAGACTTTGTAGGATGAAATATTACCTGCCAGAGCCACATAACTTACATGAGAGCTTTCAAGCACATAACTTGTAAAAGGGGGATGTTAACTATTTACATACTTACTTGTTCACAATGCTCGGGTAGTACGAAAGTGTCTCTTAGGTCAGTCCATTTCTTAGTAGAATCCACCTCAAGAAAACGAGACTCTCCTCTACGCACAGTAGCGTTGCGACCCTCCATGATTATCTTGAACCATTGCACGTCGAACAAGTCGACAAAAAATCCTCTGTAATCGATCCTCAAAATCTCTTGCGGCGTGCCGAAGTAAGTGAGTTCCGCCACCACAGGATCTACATCAGAGGAACGTCGTCGACTAGACTGTTCAAATTTTTCCATGATTCCACAATCTTGAGTAAAACGCTTTTTGTCAATTTGTTCCACCCTAAAATGTCGACCTTTACACCATGCTGCTGTGTATGACTTATACTACAACGAACAAAGATTATGAGTGGCCGTTCAAACGTTTAGAAATAAAGTCACTAGCTAGTCGTACATTGCAAACTTACCTTGGTCGCGCAACCCCGAGAGTACTCCCACTCTTCCTCAGTCACTTCGTCACCGCATTGTTGTGCGCTTTTCAATTGGTTGTGCAACCATCTTAAGCTCATGAAGGTTGGTAGGCTCTCCAGAACCGCTGGATAGTGCATCGGTGGTCGTCTTCCCCGTCTCCACTCGATTCGTGCCCTTTGTCGCTCTTGCTTTGCATCCTCATATTGTGAAATCCACTTTTGCATCACTGGATTGTGAAGCATGCAAAATCGGTTGATTTTAGCCTCTAGATCTTCCGTCATCTTCTTCTCAACACCGAGATTGCACATGACAATCCCAGATATGCGCTCATCATCTATGGTTCGCCATAGCGTGTCCCGGGATTTATCAAATCCGTCTAGCCACTCTCCAATGTATACTAGGGACTCTGATACCAACCAACCTTCTGCCATGCTACCCTCCGGACGTGCCTTTTGACGCACATATCCCTTAAGCATTTTCATGAAATGATCTAAGAAGAACATCCATCTGGAATGAACTGTGCCAGCTATTTCCACCTCATCAACTATGTGAACAAGAAGATGCACTTGAATGGTTAGCATTGTAGTAGAAAAATGTTTCTCAAACATGCACACAAGCTCCGCAGCATTTAGTTTGGCGAATGGTATGGAGTCTACGTTGATCTCCTTTTGTGAGATCCATTGCACCAGCTTTGCAAGTTTGTAGATTGTGTTACGGATGTCGAGAGACAAACATCCCTCAATGGCAACCGGTAAAATAAACTGTAAAGTATGTGCAGCAATGATATTAAAGTCCACATTTTATGCAATGATATTAAAGTCCACTATGAACGTACCTGACACATTTTATGCCAATCGTGTGACTTCAAACCGGTAAGCTTTCCTTCTTTAGTAAAACACGTTCGGAGCGAGTGCATTACGCCAGTGGGGGTCCGCAAAGATCGAATGGTCTCTTTTACTTTGCGTTCTTGGGCTCCTGTGAAAATCCATGGTGCTTTGGGGAGTTTTATCGATCCATCAGACGCTGTTTGCGGCCAATATTGCTCCATACGATCCACATTTCTAAGGTCAACTCTGGCTCCCAAAGTATCTTTCTTGACGGTCAGATGGTCCCATAGTAGATTACCCACATTCTTGAATATGTGCATTGGATCGAGCAAGTGATTGATCATGAGTCGGGGCCAGTATGGTAACTCGTACCATAGAGATAGTCTCTTCATCCCTGGAGGCAATCCGTCATCGCACATCTCCTTCTGCTCTAACCATGCTTGTGCAGACATCCTTGGTGGCTCTCTTCCCAAAAAGCCGTCGCGTAACACATGATTCTCTGGAAGATACGCTTGATGACCTTCGTAGATTTGCTTCTTCAGTGAGGGTGCCCTACGTGCATTCAGTCCTGCATGTATACACATGATAATAGATCAACTATGGGAAAAAACAAGATTTACAGTGTCTGAGTGAGGAGTGTCAATAGATCACCTGAGCATTCTGTTAGCCCGGGATAGTCATGCATGGTCCACATTAGAATGCCTCTGATCAAAGCATTCCGTCGTCTTGTGTGTCGGCTCATATCCACCACCTCTATGCCAATCCACAATTGTTGTAGCTCTTCCAATAGTGGACGAAGATACACATCCATATTCCCCACTTTATATCGCCTTGGCACAATCAAGCTTAGCCATAGGTGCCCCTTCTTCGTAGTCAACCACGGGGGAATGTTGTAGTTGACGATGACAACGGGCCATACACTGTAAGATGTTGATCTTTGACCAAATGGATTTACGCCATCCATAGCCAGGCCTAAGCGCAAATTTCGAGCTTCCCTGGCAAAATCCGACCATGTTCCATCTATATGTTTCCACGCTCGCAATCTGCAGGAATTCGTAGCACACCATCCGAAGATTTATTCTCCTCATGCCATGATGCTAGGGCGGCCATGGACTTACATTCGAAGAAATGCTTGATGCGAGGAAGCAGAGGGAAATGTCGCAAAACCTTTTGTGGAATTTTTGTCCCGTGGAGATCTACTCGATATCTTTCGAATCACATTTCGGACACTTCTCCATGTCTATGTATTCCCCTCTGAAAAGAATGCAGTCATTAGGACAAGCGTGGATAGAATTGTAATCCATCCCCAAGTTTCGCAAAATCTTTCTTGCTTCATCTCGGGAATCTGGCATCACATTGTCAGCTGGTAGTATGTGCTCTTTCAGCAATCTACACAACATAAAAATATGATACAGTCGTGTAAAAATCTATCAGATCATTATACATTTAGAGTTTTATTAAAGTAAACTAATTGTAATAGATCACCTAAAAAGCGCTGTGACGCTAGTGTCACTCCATCCAAACTTTGCCTGCATGTTGAGAAGAACCAGGAGTGCTTTCAATCTAGACATACGTGCTCCATTATACAATGGCGTATCGGCTTCACTTTTCATATCATCATAGATAAGCCTTTCTGAATCCATGATCGTCTCGATCATTTCATCAATCTCGGGCTCAAACATTGCCTCGTTGGGAATGTGCTCTGCATGATCATCCCCCGAGCTGTCAGAGGCTACATCTTGTGGCCTCACATATGCTGCTTGACCAAAGCGCCTGCGAACACGTCTATTGGGTTGCAAGATTGCTGCTTGTTGGCCAGCGTCAGAGTCCGACGAGTTATAATTGGCAACAACTCGATCTATAATAGATGGATCGAACTCGCCAAATTCGCGAACGTGCTGCAAAGAAACACGTCTTGTCCGTCGCACAGCATGCTTGCATTGATTACAAGGACATAAGACCCTCGTTGAGAGATAGGTGTTTTGGTTGGACGGTCCCACATCCTCGTCACTACTCATAATGAGGATAAAAAACTTATAACCTGGACAACAAATTTAATATTCTATTGGCATTCTTCGTCTTATCTCTCTCTCTCTCTCTCTCTCTCTCTCTCTCTCTCTCTCTCTCTCTCTCTCTCTCTCTCTCTTTACCTCACATTCTCTAGTCATGTCCAATCCCCGCACACCTCAGTCTAGAGGTGCACGGAGATCAGAACCACCAGGTTATAATCTCGTCTTTATTGGTCAATACCTATATTTGTGGGTACAAGAAATCTACACACCCACGTCTACATGATACTGCATGTAGTGGACAAAACCCCTTTGCCTCTTCTCTAGCTGTAGCACTTCACAGCATCTTAACATCTTTTCACAGTAGATCTTTTCACTGTTCGTCTAACCCTAAACCCTAAACCGTAAGTAATTCTTGCGTGGACTCGATCTAACGTAAATAAGCGTAAATCTAACTAAAAATAAACCTAAATCTAATTTAACGTAAGTCTACATCTAACCTAATCTTTACCGTCTTTTGGGATAGTTTCCTACGACGTTAAAACTCTGTTCTTCTTGTGTGTGTGTGTGTGTGGGTAAACCTAAATAAACCTAAGTCTAATCTAATATAACATAAATCTAAATCTAACGTAAATTATGTTATATTAAAAACAAAGAACTAAACTAACAGGGATTATAAGAACCTTAAAACTGATTTAACACATAATTTTTCACATAACTCGGCAAGAGTTGGCATTCTCATCACTAAAGATGTGAGAGTTAACTTCCGGCGGTGACGCTGCCTCATCTCCATCCACATCTGACGACAGCAATTGGCCCTTTAGACCGTTCTTGCTCTTGTTACTAACTTTGAAGTTGCTGTTGAATGACTAGAGGTTGTCTAGATGGTCATTGTGTCGGGGATGTAGTGACTCTTGCCGCCCTGAAGATCCACCTTCTTCCCTATCTTCTGAAGACATTTCACCAGTACTTTTGGATCGACGGAGCCCACCATGAGTGAAGGCAGCAATACCCTATATTCCATTGAGGGATTTCTTCACCCGCTTCATGCAGGCATCGCAGTCTATGGAGACCTAAATCTAATCTAATATAACGTAAATCTAAATCTAGCGTAAATAAACGTAAATCTAGTTAAAAATAAACCTAAATCTAATTTAATGTAAGTCTACATATAACCTAATCTTTAACGTCTTTTAAGATAGTTTCCTACGACGTTATAACTCTCTTCTTCTTGTGTGTGTGCGCGTGTGTGGATGTGTGTGCCAATAAAAAGAGATAAATGGTATAACCTTTCTATCACCCATGCCAAGTATGATAGATTGATTATGCCATTTCCCTCTTGAATAATAGGTCTTGAGTTCAACTCCTCGTCGGCTAGATCTTTAGGTCTTTTAATTTTAATTAGTTTCCTACGATGTTAAATTAGTTTCTCTCTCTTTCTCTCTCAATGTGTGTGCGTTTTTTTGGATCGTATGCATGTTTTCTCTCTCTTTTCCTCTCTCAATGTGTGCGTTTTTTGTTTATGCATGTTCTCTCTCTCTTTTCCTCTCTCAATGCGTGCGTTTTTTGTTTATGCATGCTCTCTCTCTCTCTCTCTCTCTCTCTCTCTCTCTCTCTCTCTCTCTCTCTCTTTCAAAAACACTATGTGTGTGTGTGTATGTGTGTGTGTGTGAGAGAGAGAGAGGGAGAGAGAAAGAGGGGAAGGGAACATGAGAATGAGGAGAGGGAAGGAGCATACCTGGCTCTCCTTCCTCTCCTCGTGTGTGTGTGTGTGTGTGTGTGTGTGTGTGGAGAAGAAAAAGAGAGAGAGAGAGAGAGAGAGAGAGAGAGAGAGAGGGAGAGCGTTACCTGCTCCTTGCTTGAGGGCGCCGAAAAACTCAGATCTGAGATCTGAGTTTTTGGGCGCGCTCGGTTATTTTTTTAGCCCAGCCGGCGTCGCTATGAGCGTCGCTATGAGCATCGCAAATTAACAAAGAAATTTGCGACGCTCATAGCGATGCCGGGAATTTGTTTTTTGAGCGTCGCTGTGTGAGCGTCGCTAATATGAATAGCCTCTTGTAGTGTTCACCGGAATATTATGGCTGGACGGCGGCCTGAAAGTGGTCGGAAAACAACCGGTCGGTTGACCGGTGGCCGGTAGTCAATGGCGGAAGGCCGGTGGTCGGAAGTCAATGGCCGGTGGCCGGTGGCCGAATTCAAAAGCGGACTTGTCTTCTCAAGGGCGGCCACACATGGGCGGATTGGAGGGTCCGATTTGGACTTATTCGCACAAGGGCGGCTACACATGGCTGCCTCTCATAAGAGAGGGCAGCCCTTTTGGCCTATAAAAGGAGGCCATTTCTACACACATTTCATAGTGTGAAGTTGATGCAACAAGGTGAGTGTGAGGTGGTGAGAGTGAAGCAAGGCGGGAGCTCTATCAAGGGTTTAATCCCTTTGTAAACTACTTCTTCTTTTGAAGTGCTAAAGCCATTGAGTGGCTGCTTTCCTGTGGACGTAGCCCACATTGGGTGAACCACTTATATCGTGTGTACTCTCTCTCTCTCTCTCTCTCTATCTATCTCTCTCTCTCTGTCTCTCTCTCTCTCTCTCTCTCTCTCTCTCTCTCTCTCTACTCTATAATCTCTTGTGTGTGAAATCTATCTCCCTCGAAAGGTAAATATTCTGCCCAGTCTGACTATTTTTTGCTGACCCTAACTTGAAATTTTTGGCAATGCAAGACATAAGCTTGAACAAAGCCATGTACACCTCGCCAATAAAACTGTCGTCGTATGAGAGTATAAATTTTTTTAATTCCCGGGTGCCCTGCACTTGGACTATCATGACATTCATAAAGAATTGGGCGCTGAATGTCTGTGTCCATCGGTACACAAACTCTCCCCTTATGAAGTAGTTACCCATTGTCGATTGTGAAATGCTTCCATTGTTGTAGTTCATCACTTGATAGAGGAGAACTAGGTGTGGAGGTTAGCTGTACACTACCATCATTAGAGTGAGAAGGATCCCTCATTTGAACATGGCTCCACACTTTGGAATATGCTTCATCATGCTCATATTTGCCACTACATTGTATCGGCCTTTACGATACCTTAGCTTGGCGTCATATTCCTGAAGAATCTCAACCCACCTAGTTTTTTGACCCTTCAAACCCGTTTGTTGTGTAAACCATTTGATGCTTTCATGGTCAAACACAATCTCAAACTGAGCACCATACAGATAATGCCACCATGTTTTTAAGGTAGACACTACTGCATAGAGTTCGCGCTCATAGGTAGAGTAGTTCTAATGAGCTGCATCAAGCTTCTGGCTTTCAATACAATCGGCCGTCCGTCTTGTAACAGGACTGCTCCAATAGCACGGTCATTGGCATCTGTTTCCAAAACGAATGGTTTCAAAGGATCTACAATAGCCAGTATGGGAGTTGTAGCTAATGCATCCTTGAGCGTATCAAAAATGTGTTGTTGAGCAGATCCCCAGTGAAAAGCTTTGCCTTTGCCTTTTAGTTGATCCATCATGAGAACAATGATATTAGCATATTTTTTAACGAACCTTCGGTAAAAACTTGCAAATCCCAAAAAAAACTGTAATTCTTCTAGATTTTTAGGAGAAGGCCATTTCCGGATGGTATCCACTTTGGATTGATCCATATATAGCCCATTAGCTGAAATAACATGCCCTAAATAGTGAATTTTGTCTTTTAGAAAATCACACTTAGATTCCTTGGCATATAATTTGTTTGTGCATAACAAATCAAACACCTGCCTGAGATGTTGTAAGTGTTCTTCTTCAGAAGCACTATAGACTAGTATTTAATTGAGGAAAACAATGACAAATTTGCCCAAATACGGCTTCAAGACACTATCCATAAGTTTCATGAATGTTGTAGGCACATTGGTTAACCCAAAGGGCATCACCAAGAACTCGTAGTGTCGAAACCGTGTTCGGAATGCCGTTTTGGGTATATCGGTAAGTCGAATACGGACTTGGTGATATCTTGACCGCAAGTCTACTTTTGTAAAAATGCGAGCATGAGTGAGTTTGTCAAACAACTCATCTACTCTAGGAAATGGGTATTTGTTCTTAACCGTCACCGCATTTAAGCCACGGTAGTCTACACACATGCGCATACTGTTGTCTTTTTTCTTCACTAATAGGATAGGAGAGGCCCATGGTGAGGAACTGGGTTGTATATACCCTCTGCTAAGGTAGTGAGCAAGCTGAGGTTCCACCTCAGCAGCTTCAAAATAACTCATACGGTAAGGTGGTTTACTGACAGGTTTACATCATGCAGCCACGTCGATGCTATGTTGCACCGATCGTGTCGGCGGTAATCTTGGTGGCAAATCATTAGGAAAAACATCTTGAAATTCCTTTAGTAATTTCTGTAACTCACTAGCTGTTGGGATCGGAGAGCACACACACAGAGAGCCAGCACGAAGAAGGAGATAGACACAGTGTGTGGCGGGGCGGTACTCACACTACAATGTGTAGTTGTGAGTATAGTTATTATGAATGAGTAAATGAATGGTTGTACATGGGCGGCTGAACAACGGGCAGCCGGGCACACGGGCCTTTAACCCAACAATCTCCCACTTAAAGGCAGTGTGCCTTTAAAGTGGCCAAAGTACAGCAAAAGAAGTCAAGCCATACCCATCAGCGATCTGCAGTGTGCAAACCGCTGTGAGGCTAACGACTTCGTGAGTAGATCAGCAGGGTTATCGTCAATGTGTACCTTGACAAGCTCTATGCGCTTGTCCTCTAGCACCTCTCGTATGAAGTGATACCTCACCTCAATGTGCTTTGTCTTCGCATGGAAGACAGGATTCTGTGCCAACGCTATGGCACTCTGGCTATCACAATGTAGAATCGGAGCATCACCAACCATACCAAGATCTCCCACTAGTCGTGAGAGCCATACGACCTCCTTGGCAGCCTCAGTGGCAGCCATATATTCAGCCTCTGTAGTGCTCAAAGCAACGCATGGCTGTAAACGTGATGCCCACGAAACCGGTCCACCTGCAACTGTGAACACATAGCCGCTAGTAGACTTCCTCGAGTCCACTAACCCTGTATAGTCTGAATCTGTATATCCACAAACAGACATATCCTTCTCACCATAACATAGGGACAAATCTGAAGTCCCTCTCAAGTATCTGAGAATACCTCTCACTGCATCCCAATGACGCTTGCCTGGGTTAGACATGTACCTGCTAACCACACCAACTGCATGAGCAAGATCTGGACGCGTAGCCACCATGGCATACATCAAGGAACCAACAGCTGACGCATAGGCAATCTGAGACATCTCTGTAGTCTCCAAATCTGTCTGAGGGCAGTCATCATGGCTGAGTTTTACATATGGAGGCAACGGGGTACTAATGGCCTTCCCCCCTTCCATATGAAAACGCTCAAGCACCCTGTCAATGTACTCTTTCTGACTAAGAAAGAGCATCTTGCGAGAACGATCACGAGTGATCCGCATACCCAAAATATGACTGGCATCCCCAAGATCCTTCATGGAAAAGGTCTCATGTAGCCTATGTTTCAAGGCATCCACATCAGAAATACACTTCCCTGCGATCAGCATGTCATCCACATACAAAACCAAAACAATAAGACTACCATCTGCAGCCTTGCGAGTATAGAGGCATGGGTCCTCATAACTGCGTACATAACCCAATGAACTCATGAATGCATCAAACTTACGATACCATTCACGAGATGATTGCTTCAGCCCATACAAGGTCTTAAGAAGCCGGCATACCATCTTCTTTGAACCATGAATAACAAACCCACTTGGTTGCTCCATGTACAAATCCTCGTGCAAGTCCGGATGTAAGAAAGCTGTCTTTACATCCATTTGCTTCAACTCCATGTCTTCTGTAGCTACCAAGGCAAACAACATACGCAAAGTAGACATCTTCACCACTGGGGAGAAGATCTCGTCAAAATCAATGCCCTTCTATTGCTTGAATCCTTTAGCCACAAGCCTTGATTTGTACCTAGGCTTTGCATCCATTGAACACAATTTTATCTTGTAAACCCACTTGCATGGTAGTGCCTTCTTACCCTTTGGCAAAGGAGTAAGCTCCCATGTTTCATTTTGGATCAACGAATCCATCTCTGACTGCATAGCCTGCTCCCACTTGAGCTTGTCAACACTAGGCATGGCCTCATCATAACATGATGGCTCCCCGCAATCAGTCAACAATACATAATCCATAGAAGGCACAAAACGCTGAGGCTGTCTTGCACGCCACTCTGAACGCCTCAAAGACTGTGCAGGAGGTGCATCTGGCTGTTCCACATCTACATGATCTCCCAACAAGGGCTGATCTGGCTGTCCCACATCTACATGATCTCCCAACAAGGGCTGATCTCCCACTTGAGGGTCAATGGGCTGCCCACGAGCAGCCATGGGACCATCATACCGATGACCATCCTCCTCAAATATCACACGCCGAACCTCAACCGTTCGCGGTGATGCTCTATACATAGAGTCCTCATGAAAAACAACATCATGGCTGCGCACAATATTCCTGTCAATAGGATCCCACAATCGATAACCCATCTCACCAGAGCTACCAAACCCAAGAAGATACATCTCTTGCTCTTTGGATCCAATTTGCTGCGTTTTGCCTTAGGTACATGTATATAAGCTTCACAGCCAAAAACACGAAGGTGACCATACGAAGGTGTCAAATCTGTCCATACCTCTTCAGGCACTTTGAAGCCCAAAGGAACACTAGGTGAACGATTTATCAAATGCACAGAAGTGGCAACAGCTTCAGCCCAAAATCCATTTGACAAACCAGCCATAGAAAGCATACTACGGACTTTTTCCTGTATAGTCCTGTTCATGCGCTCTGCCACACCATTTTGAGGAGGTGTATAGGGAGCACTAAGCTCGCGCCGTATACCCTTCTCAACACATAATGTTGTGAAAGCATGAGACATAAATTCACCCCCATTGTCCGTACGTAAGCACTTCAACTTACAACCTGATTGGTTCTCAACAAGAGCCAACCATTGCTTAAATATATCAAACACCATATCCTTCTTACGAATGGGGTATGCCCATACCTTCCTGCTAGCATCATCAATGAACGTAACAAAGTACATAGCACCTCCAAGAGAAGCATTGGGCATCGGCCCACATACATCACTATGCACCAAAGCTAGCTTTTCCAAAGATCTGTGTGGAACACTTTTCTTATTAGAAGACCGAGCATGTCGACCATAAAGGCAATGCTCACAAACTCAAAACCACCAAAATCTGAAACGGGAATGTAATCCGCACGTGCCAACAACTTCAAACCTTTTAGTGACATATGCCCCAAACGTTGATGCCATAAAGAAGTAGGAGGTTGCTCAGTGATCCCCACAATGTGATCAGCCACACTAGCTACACAAAGAGAATACAACGTATTCTTCTTAGCACCTTTAACCAAAACAAGGCTGCCCTTAGTGAGCTTCCAACCTCCATCACCAAAAGATACATTGAAACCAAGTGAATCCAACTGACCCACACTAATCAAGCTTTTTGCAAGAGCCGGCACATGACGCACACGCTGCAAGACAAACGTAGTAGAGTTTGGCATAGCCAAATGAATATCCCCAATGCCATGAATCTGCATAGAACGCCCATCGGCAATCCTGACAGTACCTGTGCTCGAAGCATCATAGTCATGAAACCACAACCTATGAGGCGTAACGTGAAAAGAAGCACCACTATCAATGACCCAATCCATAGGCATACTACGCTCATGAGTGAGAAGAAAAGCGTCATCAAAATAGGATGCAAGCAACACATCACCAAGCTCTTCACTAGTAGCACTAGTCGGAGCACATACATGGTCATCTTGAGAGCTACACTCTCCCTGTGTTGCATTTAACTCCTCAATCTTGACATTGGATTTAGGCTTGTCCTTAGCATCATGGTCTTTCTTCTTACCATCTCCATTTTCCCTTTTCCACTTGTAGCAATCCTTTTTGAAATGGCCTTTTCTACCACAATGAAAACATTCCACATCCTTTTTACTTGTGCCTGCACGGGACTTGCTTCTAGATTTACCCTTGTTGGACTTATACTTGTCCATAGTCCTGCCTCTGACAACCATTGCACTAGAAGACTTACTACCTGCATTATTCTTTCGATTAATCTCTTCCGTGAGAAGACTAGACTCCACATTAGTACTTGTCAACTCATCCGCAGGAACCGAGTTACTTATGGCTGTCCTAAATGTGTCCCATGACTCAGGCAACGTGACAAGTAAAAACATAGCTTTTACATTGTCCTCAAACGTAATTTTCTGCGTAGCAAGTTGGCTGAAAATTGTATTGAACTCATTCAAATGCGCATTCATGGAAGCACCTTCATCCATTTGCAAATCAATAAGCTTTTTAATCCAGTACACCATAGAAGCAGCCGAATGCTTATCATACATATCGCAAATCCGCTGCCATAGCTCATAAGCTCCACCCTGTGCATCTTTCACATTGTGATAAACAGACTTTGAAAGGGAAAGCCTAATGGTAGACCTGCACATCTCATCCAACTCCTCCCAATCATCCCTCTCCATGTTCTCTGGATTAACTCCCTGCAACTTTAGAGGTCGAATCTGTTTCTTCTGCACCAAGACATCCCAAATCTGATCTTTCCAATATGAGAAATTAGCACCATCCAATTTCTCAATATTGAAAACTGTGTCCTCTTTAGTGCCCATTACAACAAGAATGCAACAATGAGAAACCTGTAACCAACCAACAAACTGCCACAACAAAGTAGTGTTGCAAATCTGACAACACCTGCTGCTCAATCAAAGAGCAAACGCATAGAGTATAAATCAGCCCATAATATGGTCAAAAAACGTACGTAGAAATCCACAAACAAATGCATAAACCCGTGACACCTGTAACTCAACCAGCCTAGGCAAACCGTGCCACAAAATGCATCAACAATGAGCTGTCATAGAGGCATAAACATACTCCATGTCTGAATAACCACAATAGAGACATAAGCTGACCAAGCTTACACAAATCCGTGAGCATAAATGGATCCAAGTGAGCATATAACCAATGCACAAGCTCAACGAAGTCCAATCTCTACTGTGAACCAAGTACCTTTCCGTACTCAAACCGCAACACTGCAAGCAAGAGCAAACCCGCTCTATGTATAAGTGAACCAAATCTCCACAATATCATGCATAAAGAGTGTCTGTCAAACTGCCATATCCACATCCATCAACATACATAGATGATGTAAACCTGTAGTTCAAGAACACGCATAAACAGACTGCCCAGAAGAGTAGAAGCTCCCACTCAAACCACAACCATATACATGGCTGTCCCACAGTCAAAATACATGTTTTGTAACCACAGAAGAAACCTGTATCCAAAGCTCCCTGTAACCTGTAACCTGTACCCGTACCTATACCTGTACCTGCACCTGTACCTGTACCTGTAGTCGAAGAAGACAATGTCGCCAAACTCCCACTCTATCTGTGTGTATGAGGCCACTCCAAGAAGAGGCTACACACTCTCAAATGAGCTGTGGGCTCACGTTAGTGGAAGACACTACAACAGTGGCACCTGTAATGGCTATGGAAGCTCTGGCAGCAGAAAACTACCAAAGAGAGCTGAAAAACGCAGCTCCTAGTCTGTAGCTCGGATGGGATTTCTAATGGCACGAATGGCTCCGAAAGGGGGGTTAAACCCTAGGACGCCTGATGAAAATACTCGCGGAGTGCTGAACCTTCCAATGCCAAGCTCAAAAAAACCTTCTGCTCTTTAGAAATGCGCGCGTGCGCGAAAACCGAAAAACGGCAATGAAACAGCAGCAAGTTTCAACACACTCAACAATGATGATGAAGCTCTCAATGCTCTCACTACCAAGCTCTGATACCACTTGTTGGGATCGGAGAGCACACACACAGAGAGCCAGCACGAAGAAGGAGATAGACACAGTGTGTGGCGGGGCGGTACTCACACTACAATGTGTAGTTGTGAGTATAGTTATTATGAATGAGTAAATGAATGGCTGTACATGGGCGGCTGAACAACGGGCAGCCGGGCACACGGGCCTTTAACCCAACACTAGCAATGTTCGCTTGTTTAGAATTATCCATTGGTGAAAGAGATGAGAGAGAAGCATGTGGCATTGAGGAATGTTCAACAGTTTCAATGCTAGAAAGAAAATGAGACAGTGAGTAACACAAGAAAACTTGATCTATTTCATTATCAGAAACAAGTTGCATAAGCTCAGGAGTAAAAATCAATGGTGATGAAGGTATATCCTTCTCTCCTAACAACAACACGTGTGAACCATGGGATTCAAACATCAAGCTATTGTGCTCATAGCTACGCTTCAGTGATGGTCCTAAGCTATGCAACCACTCCCTACCAAGAACCACATCTGCCCTTTTCATGTTCATAACCTGAAAATCCAAGCATGTGGAGTAACCTTGTACTTCCAATGGAACAGCTCGATATTGAGTATCCCAGATTTCGGTATCATGTCCACTTATCATTGCTACCTTGTAGCGGTGGGTACTCAAAGTTTGAGGCAATTTGAGTTTTTTTCACCAATCCATAATTGATGAAATTGTGAGTAGCACCGTCATCTACCAAGATGTGCACCTTGTGGCCTTGCAGAGATCCGTGCATACGTACTAACTCATGTGGTCCAAAGATTTGTTACCACATGGAAGCTGTGAGACAGCATTCATATACCACCTCTATGTGTGTTACTTCCACTGTAGAGAAGCGTGAGAAAGACTCAAGAGGTAGCAATTGCACTGTGTGCACTACTTTCTCCTTGCCATGAACAACAGATTTCCCCTTGGGAAAATCCTTTTTGCCATGACAGCTCCCTAAACATTGAAAACAAAATTTTGCCATGATCACTCCCAAAACATGGAAAACATAATTTTTCTTTCTTAGCTTTATGAAAGTCCTCAGGAGAGAGAGGACCCCTAGACCCCTTGGGTTTTTTAGATGCATCTGAATTGGCAACTATAAATTTTCCTTTATTGTGCCCATACTGAGTGCGTGTATTACCATGTGTATTAGCACGTACATGACTATTATGTGTTTTCTTTTCATCTGGATCATCATGAATATGTGCTTTCACTATGGCTACCTCAAGTGTTTTAGGATCTTGGGTCTTGATGTATTTCTTAAGCTCTAACACAAACCGCCGTACTTGTTGAAAGTTATCTAAGCCTTCCATTTTGAGGATAACATCCCGATAGTGAGAGATATATTCAAGCAATGATGGGTATTGGCGCATGAAACATGTGTCCCAAGCCGTCCAATTCCGATCTGCCTCATTTGTAGGCAAAAATCCTTTGCTAAACATAACTTCAAAAGATGCCCAACTCTATGGTATGATGTTCTTCTCCTTGAGAGACATCCACCATTTGTAGGCCTTGCCTTCCAGAGTTAAGATCCTTTGTAGAGCTCTAACTGCATCCGGAGTACGTCGTAAGGCGTGAATTCCATCCCACTTGCCGTAGCATCGTGGGTACTCTCCTTGAGAGGATCCGGCCACGGGCCATCATTGGCAGGATCAGGCGTACTTTGCTCAAAATCAAATGTCATATTGATATCCGAATCCATGGCGACACAGTGCGGTGCAAGGAGTAGTCAAAAAAAAAACTTGAGATTGAGAGCACTCACATAGTGTAATTAGCCTTGCTAATTGCGTCAAAATTGATAGTATCCCGGTGGAAATCGATTCAAATTGTCCACCGTATAGGGAATTCCACAAGTCCTAGGTATCCGAATCAATTAGACTTGCAATCGTTAATTGATTTTGCAAATTAATTGTACTTTGAACTCCCTTTGGAACATACTTCTTAAAGCTCTAAGTTGCTGTCGATAATACGCAAAGAATTGGGCTCGAAGTTTGTGCCAACCGTGTCAATGCTGTGCCGCACCTCTCTGGGCCTTGCCGAATCCGCACACAAGGAAGGGGGTGGGGTACCCCACTGTGGGTACCGCCCCTTAGTGTTGAAAATTGGGTGTGACCACTAACCCCCAAGGGGGTTGGGCGCCCGTGTAGTGGGAAATAAACTTCACACAGCGGCTATGGCTGCTCAGAGCAGTGCACGAGCAAGTGAATACGCCATGGCCACCACTCTGGTGATCTAGGGGCGTTGGCCCAATGTCGTAAAGTGATCCTCTGCCCGGCGCGTAGCCGTAGAGCCCGTGAGTGGCACTGTTGATGCAGGTCCACCTCGACGGCTCCTCCTTGTAAGGGGGGTTGCCCATGGATTGCTTGCCCTGTCTTCCTCCTCACAAGAGAGGTGTTCCACGACTTGGTGATCCCGACATTTAACTTGCTCATGCAAGGTTGTGTGGCTCACCTCCTCCACGGCTGTGCCTTTCCCAAAAAAGAACCAAGCTCTTGATACCAATGTTAGACAAGGGGAACTAGAACCTAGGAGTCCACCACCCAACCACCCACTATATAGAATAGCCCATAGCCGTTTGCCCTAGTTGGACTCCATTTCCACACTGCCTAGCCCGGCCTTGCCCTTGTCTAGTTTGGGCTTGCCAGTGTCCTCACATGTGGCGGTGAGTGTGCATAGTTGGTGGTAGTTTCGGAAACCAAATGTGAACTTCTACTACAGCAACGAGGGGTAGACAAAGAGAGCAAGATAGAGTCGGACCGCAGATGAGATATGCTCACCACCTCTTGTGTGGTATAGTTGCCCCGAGCTGAGAGAGAGAGAGAGAGAGAGAGAGAGAGAGAGAGAGAGAGAGAGAGAGAGAGAGAGAGAGAGAGAGAGAGAGACTCTGCTGTCAGTGTACTCTACGAGAAGAGGAGAGAGAGAGCCACTTGTTGTTACTGCGTAAGGTGGTAGGTAATATCCGGCTTTTAGTTGTGAAAGCCATGCAAAAAGAGGAGGTTCCAAACTTGCATGTGCAAGAGAGATATGGCAAGAGAGAGTACTGAGAGAGAGAGAAAGTAAGAGGCGAAAAAATATAGGTGTGGGTGTACTGCCATTTGGCCAGAGAAAGAGAACGCTCACTGATATGGGTGTTAACGAACGGCACCCAAATTTCGTGACGTGGCCGATGACAAGTTTGACATGGGATCTGTGTGCGGGCGTTAAGGTTGATAACGCCCTCAGGTATTGGATGGACACATGTGTGGCTACGGATCTTCCCGTCTTGGTGGAATTTGAAGGAAACACATCATAGGGGTTTTGCTGCTAAAGAGAATACTTTCTCTAATTACTTCTACGTTCTATTTGATATTATTATTATTCCCATATTCCCACTTGATATACTGAAACAATCCTGCCATGAGTATTCTTATAACTAACACCAACAAATACTTATCATGTATAATTAATATGATTAAACTAACTCTCCTAAATTGATAAAAGATTAATGTTAAGATCTACAAATATTTTTGTCAAAATCATAAAGAGATAAAACAACAAAATACAATGGAGTAGAAGAGGTTAAGTAATTTATTTGTAGTGTAAAAATTGCAAGGATCTATATTCCTCGAAGGCAAATCATGGAGTTTTACTTGGTTGCTAGGTTGTTTGTTACCCAAATCGTAGCCTCGTGCTCTGATACCAATGCTACAGGTGGAGGAGCGGCGTCCCTGCGGAATACATAAAATAACACGCTACAGACAATAAATCAATAGATCTCCATACCTGCACAATTGTGTACCCGTAAACGCCATAGCAAATCTGACATGAGAGAGGCAGAGAGTGAGATAGAGTAAGCGAGAGCCTGCAAGCGCAGCTCCTAGAGAGGAGTGCTACGCCAACACGGTGAGAGAGAAGAGAGGAGAGAATAGAAGAATAAGACGACATTGGGTGCAATCTCCCTCCGTGCAAGAGTGACCATTTCCCTCTTGCACGTATTTGATTTATAGGTTTCTTGAATTGTCAAATTGAGTACAGACTGGCCGGCCGGTCATAAATGGCCAAAGCTCATAAAAGAGCACTTGAATAATAAAATGTACAATATATTTGTTTCCATTCGCATAGGCCTAGCTCGGTGCAGCCTTTTCCACTTGTCAGCTGCAAAAAAAGTAGAATATCAATTCCATATCATCTATCTCTCTCTCTCTCTCTCTCTCTCCCTCTAGTAATATTTAATAATATCATTTGGGACACGTGTCCTCTTTTCCTCTTTAAGAGAAATAACTTAATTATATATTTTTATGCATCTAAATTCTCATTGGATCCCTTTAAAGCTATCCAATAGGATTCAAGCACATCATGAGGGTCACATGTGGAGAATTTTTGAACATGTGTCTTTTATGCTTCTTAAGTCATTTGGTTTATATTGAATACTTCAAGCACTTAGTCAATCAAGAATGTGTCTTTTATGATTCTTAAGTCATTTGGTTTGAATTGAACACTTCAAGCACTTAGTCAATTAAGCATGGAAAAAGTTCATGCCTCTCTAGAGTTTATCTTTGAATTTAACACTTCAAGAACCTTAGTCATTTAAGCATAAAAATCACCTCAAGATTTGGACAAGGTTCTCACGACCACTTTAAGGATCTTAGCATCTTATTCTTGGATAGGATTACCACTTCAAGGTTAGCCTTAGCCTGCCTAAGGTCAAAGGACTTTTTAACACTAACTTTTGGAGGTCTTTAATGAAGCTAACCCTAAGGTATTTTAAGCTCCATTAGATGCACATTGCTCTTTGATAGACTACCTCCTTTTGGACCCCTATTGAGATGTAACCATCTCTCCTCTTCGTCCCTTGCTGAGGTAAATCTAGAAGCACTTATTGCACATTGCTCTTTGGTAGACCGTCTCCTTTTGGACCCCTTTTGAGATGCAAACATTTCTCCTTTTGGTCCCCTGTTGTTGATATAGGTCTAGAAGTACATATCTATATCCTAACTTTTGTTCCCCTTTTATTTTCACATATTAAATTATCAATTTAATATGAGAAAATCATTTGGTAAAGCTAGATATTATATTTTGTGATAGGGGGCAAGCCCTAAATCTAGGGAAATGAGAGAGAACACTCTCTCTCACTCTCTCTCTCTCTCTCTCTCTCTCTCTCACACACACACACACACACACACACACTAAAGTACTAGCTAATGCTTGCTACATTTCAATCTCTCACCCCCCTTCAGTCCCCCCCCCCCCCCCCTATTGGCATTGTAGAGCTTTCTTTGCTCTGCCTTTATAAAAACTTTCCTTACAATGGGGCTAAGCCCTTGCATAAATCAAAGTGTGAATATATTGAGATCATCACATGCGGAAGGCGGCCCCCACTACCACTGTCTTCTACTCTCTAGACCATGCAGCCAATGGCAATTGCATGCCGAATATGTGATTCTAACAGTAAGGGCAGCCAAGCACATTCATCGCCATTCCTTTGGATGCGTGCACACATGCCTATTTAAGCAGAGGTGCGGGCACACCTTGGCCCTCACTTAGCCTTGGTTTAGGTTTTCTCTCTCTCTACTGTGTGTTGTTTTGATTTTGCTGAGCGATGGAGCTTGCTGCTCAAAACATCTCAGGTGCTTTTGTTCTACCAATTTTTGACTATTTCGATTATGGTAATAAGCCTAGTTGGATTTGATTAGGAGCCAGTTGGTATAAACATGGTTAATGGTCTTGAATTATACTACTGTATTGAGTAGGTTTAGCATTATGCCTTGTTACCTCTTATGCCTAAAAAAAGGGGGGGACTGAGCTGTTGTCAGACACATGCACGGACTGTTTTCACTATCAGGTGGTTGTAATGGTTTTTTCAAAGCCGTTGTAGGTGTTGTTACTGGTTGTTATGGCTCTATTTTCAGCCGCTACAAGTTATGCGCTACTAGTTGTAGAATTTACATATGTGCGCATATTGGATGTTACATGGGTTCGGTTCCTTGCCGCTGCAGGACGTTAATTTAATCTCACCATTTAGTAGTATGACATGTTGCAAGGTTTGCAGAGTTGGAAGGTAATTGGTTTTTGTTATTTTGGTTCGATAAAACTGCTATCACAACTAGGCTTAAGACCAGTCTCGCCTTTGAAATTTCATATGAAGCAATTAGTTGGGGTGTTATTTCATCTAGTACCTTTGGTTATGGGATAAGTAAGAAATCTTACTCAGGCAGGGCCGGACACGACTGTTCTTAAAAGTTGCTAAATAACTTATGGATATCTTGGGATTATGAAGGTAAGTATATGGCCAAATTTTTTCGGCTTTGGTATAGCTTCCAAGCTATTGCTCTTAAAAATGAGGTTCCACATTAAGAAGGAGTCTTGCTACTCTGCTGACTAGTTATACTAGTGTCTTATTGGTTATAAAAAACGAGTCTTACCATGCACCAAGCGAGTTTTTCCGAGCAAAGACAAACCCGAGCAAGTGTTTGTATGCAATATAGTAAATTTTATCATCAACAGAATATTTATTTTTTGCTATATATGGATGCACTACAACAAAAATATTTTTCAATGGATATACTACCTCCTAAATTCCAAATATCAAAGTTTACTTGACAGGTCATGCTTGAAAGTAATGATATACACACTTTGCTAAAAGCATAAGCAGCTAGCTGCATTGCAGTGGTTGGCTTAATTATTTTAGGATTATAACCATCGTAAGCTTTTCTACGCACATGTCCACTTTGAAATTTACTTGTTCTATTTCTTTGCCCTCTGCCATCTGCATCGCCAATAGCCTAATAGCATCAACAAAAAAATTTGCTGACAAGTGGGGACTCAAGTAATTGAGCACTTCTGACACCTTAACACTGTCTCATCCAAGTGCCTTCTTAAGGGGAGGATCACATAAGATCTGCAATTTCTCAGTACTACTCTAGAGCTTGTGAGCCTTGATGTAGCCCCATGCTCTTTTGAGGGCATCAAGGCTCTGGTCTCCGAGGTTTGCAAGATGGGAGCCAGAGACCCTATAGAGGATCTGAGCGCCACCTCTGGGCTCGGGCTTGGGGTCAGGCTGCCGGGAGTGGTTTTGAGTTCGGCCTTGGGCACTTTCTTGCTCATCTATTCATCAACTCATGCAAAACGCAGAGCAGTCACACACTAGACCAGGGGCAAGATCTTGGTCACGATGGCAAGATGAAGGATTGCGATCGATGGCAAGAAGACGGATTGGGATTGGCTGGGGTTGAGCGATCGAAGCTGGCTCTTGCACGTGCAATATCCCATACTATAGCAACAAGGCTGCATGATACAACCGAGCATTGGACGGACTGTACTGAAAAGCACCTACATGGACCGTAAGAGAGAGGTAGAGGTGATGGTGAGGCAACTTTACACAGCTTGTCGGTGAGAGAGGAAATGCCGACGAGATGGGATGGCTGCAATAGCACACACATTGAAACCCTCACTTCTCCCCTCCCTCTCTCTCTCTCTCTAAAAAGATAATGCACAAAATTTATCCTCTTCAAGTATCATTCTCCTCACATACCATTCAGAAAACTACTAGATCAAGTACTAAAATAAGTCTCACAAAAAGACCAACTAAAACCGCTCAAAATGAGTGGACTACACAAAAAAGTGACCCTCTTAACCAGACCCACTTCTCCAAAGTCACTATATTGAAGCTCTATTAGCTCACAAGAGGTTCATTCAAAGATAAGCTTGACAGGTCGATTACATTACTTGGCCCAGTACCAGCTCGGACCATTTGTAGTACCTCCATCGCCTCTGCCACTTTGGCTTTTAGCGCCTCTAAAGATTCAATTAAATGTAAAACTTCTGGCTGATCCATCTCCAGTAACATGCCCTTAACTTTTCCTGCGTGACCATGTTCGAATTGATCTACAAATGGATACAGTTGCTCGCCCAACATCAATCTCTATTGTTCAGGAGGAGCCGATGCTAGCCTAAGGCTCATGCCAAAGCAGGAATCTCCTTTCTCTCTCTTTCTCTCTCTCTCTCTCTATCTCTCTTTTTTTTTGAGGACAAACAAAGTATCTTTATCTTCATTGACACAATGATTCTCCATCCCATGGTTCAAAAGAAGGAAATGCATGCATCGAAAAATAGCAGCTGGCTCATCTCATGAGATTAAAATTTTTTTCGTGATGATCTCCCTTGGCCATTCCCAGTAAAAAGAATTTCGTGATGATCTCCCTTGGCCATTCCCAGGAAGCTAATCAATAAGGTACAAATCCTGCAGGACTTTCACATATCTTCTGAAATCTTAATACCTTGGCTTCTCCTTCTTTTCCTTGAAAAGGGCAAGGAGAGACAATCCCGATACCTTCACAACCTTGAACCGCACTCCAGGAATATCACCAACAGCATGTCCCTTACGAACGAACCCAACAATCAACACTTCATCGTTTTCTTCAATGTAGTTCAAGCAACCATCATTTGGAACAAAGGCCGCAATCTTCTTTTTATTCTTGATAAGCTGTACCCTGGCACATTTTCGAATGGCAGAGCTGGGTGCTTATCTTCAATACCAATCTTCTCAAGAATGATGCCCTTGGCATGGGACGAGCCTGCGAAGGGCTTCTTCCACTCGTAATTTCCAAGATTTCTTTTCTTATATGCCTTGTCTGCCCAGTTTGTGACAAGCTCCCATACCACGTGTTTTCCCCATGGTGGCTGTTGCTGTTACGCCTGCGACAGCTGTTAGTGCCCAGGAGCTCTCTCTCTCTCTCTCTCTCTCTCTCTCTCTCTCTCTCTCTCTCTCTCTCTCTCTCTCTCTCTCTCTCTCTCTCTCTCTCTCTCTCTCTCTCTCAATTTTTTGAAAAAAAAACCCTCTGAAAGAGCGCTCTTTTAGAGGGTTTTTTTTTCAAAAAACTGAGAGAGTAGGTGCTACCCATTTTTGAAAAGAAAATGAGAGAAATGAGATGTACAACACGAGTTCTCTCTCTCTCTCTCTCTCTCTCTCTCTCTCTCTCTCTCTCTCTCTCTCTCTCTCTCTCTCTCTCTCTCTCTCTCTCTCTCTCTCTCTCTCTCTCTCCCACCATGCAGATTTGCCAAACGTCTGTGAGTTGCATGGAAGGTATGCATGCAAACTTGACCTCTCTCTCTCTCTCTCTCTCTCTCTCTCTCTCTCTCTAGCCAGCACGTTTTCTGTTGCGCCTTGGCAAGCCAGGCTCTTTTGCACCCATCCAATAATGAGGTTCACATGTTGTGCGCAGTCTCTTTAGGAGAGGATGCTACGGTTAGAGAGGCCTTGTGTATACTTATGGGTTCTTTTCAACAATAATTGTGGATTCTTTAAGTAGGTGCTGGCCCTTTGCGTTTTTTGGCCTGTCTCCATATGCATCACCTACGCGTTCACCTTTAAGCAGGTGCTGGCCTGTGGTCTTGCTTTCACGAGACGCGAACGGGTAGTCCAGTGAGAGGAAAGCATGCCTTGTGTGGGGGAAGGCTTGCATGAAGGGAATCATGGCCTGCTGCATCAGGGAAAGCTTGTGTGAGATAATTCGCATGAGATCAGAATTCCTAACGTGTGGCGGCTAGAGAGGGAAAGAGAGTGAGGAGAGCCGGTAGGCAGCATGGGAGGGATTGGGGGTGCGGCTGGCACCCAGGTAGGCGTCTAGTTGTTAGCGATAAACATAAAAGATGGCAAGGGCTGAACAATGTTGGAGGGCTGATCAGTAGGAGGAGGTGCATGATGTGACAGTCTCTCTCTCTCTCTCTCTCTCTCTCTCTCTCTCTCTCTCTCTCTCTCTCTCTCTCTCTCTCTCTCTCTCTCTCTCTCTCTCTCTCTCTCTCTCTCTCTCTCTCTCTCTCTCTCTCTCACGCGAGGTCCTCTTGTCCATGCGCTCTGTATGGCAGTAAGCATGGTGGAAGATGCGTAGTGGAGGAAAACTTGTTGCACAACGGGGCTGTTGTTGCCGCCCACGTAGAGGAGGCGATACAACCAAGGTTGGGGAAAGGTAGGGTGAAATGTAGGGAAGACAGAATATTCTTTGTTATTGTATTTCAATAAGAGTAGAGCGAGTAGGTGTAGTAGAGTAGAGAGAGAGAGATGCACATGTGCATGCACGCATTATTTCCGCACTTGCAGGTTGTAAACAGAAAGTTTAAAGATTGTATTTGATTGCATGCTAGAGCCGACTATGAGGAGGACGAATTCTCATTGATGTGGAACAACACATAAAAGAGAGGCGCAAAAGTCTTTGTTGGCACCGACAAGAAGTCAAGCAGCATGAGTGTTGGAGACGAGCTTGCCGACGGGCATGCCGCCGTCCTGGTACACTTTGAGGTAGGTGCAGACGGAGCTGTCCGGCCTCAACATTTAATTGGAGTCGGCCTAGTAGATTGCAGAGAGGGGAGTCACCTCTGATTATGGAAAGACGTGGAGTCCATTCGGGGGTCAAAGATGGGGTGGTCCAGTTGCTCCAAGCACGGGTGGCAGGGCTGGCATTGCAACCACGTAAGGTTGGAGGCTATGTCCATTGTCATGTGAAAGGAGCGACGGGTGTTGTCCACAATTACAGGTCGCACATAGTAGTTAACGCTACCAAGCTCGTACCCCGGAGAGGAGCAGTAACGTTCAACACCTTTGATCTTGGAGTGCCCGCCTAATTAGCTAGCCTGCATTGTTATTTATTATGCATCGCTGCTCGTCTCCAGCACATCCCAACACCGACATTGCAGCGTGGCTACTCTGTTGAATGACGAACGTAAGAACGGTGCTGACGTTGCTCGAAAACTTATTTTGTTTGGTCATGATATTGCATGCGTAGGTGCACGTCTGCACAGCTAAAACTAGATCTACCAATCTATTTAATTCCTTTATATGGTAGGCCAGGAACTTATTAGTATTTGATAAAAACTCCCATGCATTTTGACTTCCATGGAGACTCAAGGTCACACTTCTTGAGGACTATATGTCCTTACCTTGATATTGTCCATGTGCAAAGGATTATGTGCCAAATTCTTCCATGGCGGACGTACATCAATATAGTGCATGATGCGTCTGGGAATTCTAACAATTTGGAACCCTGGTCCAATGTGATTTTCATAGAGCAGCAGCTGCAGCGAGAGTAAAAGGAGGATATACAGCTAGATAGTGACAAAGAGAATGGCAGTAAGGAGTTTACAATGATTTTGGTCAGCCGCATGTCTGCATGGTTAGAGAGGTATGCATGCAACATGCTGCTCGAGGATATGCCCGCAAATTTTTTTAAGGGTGTGTTGGCACCACTCATGCATATGTGTTCGCACCCAGCTTTGTGCGAGGCAATTGTGACACATCTTAAGAGGGAGATGTTGGAGGTCTTCCCGACTAGGTAGCACAATGAGACAATAAGTAGAAGACAGTTTTCAACGGAGGGAGAGAGAGAGAGAGAGAGAGAGAGAGAGAGAGAGAGAGAGAGAGAGAGAGAGAGAGAGAGAGAGAGAGAGAGAGAGAGAGAGAGAGAGAGAGAGAGAGAGAGAGAGAGAGAGAGAGAGAGAGAGAGAGGCTATCCTTTCCCTGTCAGAGATTCTTCCTTTGCTTTCCTCTTCGTTGCTATTTCCTTCCAATCCAAATGGCAATGATTACACCCCATTAAAACGAAGGGGAGAGAGAGAGAGAGAGAGAGAGAGAGAGAGAGAGAGAGAGAGAGAGATGATCCCTATCCATTCTCACATAGCACAGATGTGGAGGTCCATGGGGCGAACTGAGGAGGAGGGTGTCAATCTCATCGAGGGCAGGCTCAAATCAAAGTCGACGTTTGGTATCTCTAAACGTTCCTGAAGACCCATAATAACTTGATGTAGAGTGAGAGAGAGGAGAAGAAGAAGAAGAAGTGAAGAGCTCCCAAACTCTCCTTATTCATGAGATTAGATTAGTGGCAACAACCTTACCTTTTTAGTGTAAAGCTTGTGGTTTAATCCTTTGATTGGGGGGCTGAAATTGGAGACGAATATCAACATGCCATTATAATGGTTCCAAGTGTTTTAGCCCATCAAAGAAAACACTCTACCCAAACCTTGTTCAAAGGGTTTTGTCGGTCAAAAATTTCTGGTTGATTTACCATAAAAAATAGGTGCAATCTTCAATATTAATTAATTTTTTTGTTGTTGTCCTTGAAGTCACCTAAGAAATCATGTTTGGTTTTTGTTTTGTATATGTGCCTTGCCCTATCTCGCTCGTTTTATGGATTGCTCGGAGAATCTCGCTCGAGCTTTGAGATTCCTGATAAAAAACGAGGTAGTCATCACCCTCATCTGATACCTTTGGTTGACAAAAAGTAGTCGGATTTCATATCTCTTTGTCTAAAGGGGTACCTTTGATACCATGGGATTACTAATTCTGAAGGTAAATATATGGTTGCTTTTTTTTGGCTTAAGCCTAGCTACTGAGCTATGGCTCTTGAAATAGTTTGACTCTTGATGGACTTCACCATTTAGAAAGTAGACTGTAACACTCATTTGTGATGTAATAAGAAAGGACTTCTAACATACCAGTTCTAATGAATAACCTAGCTTGTCTAAAGTAACTAAAACCTATAAGATGGACATGGATAACAAATGATATGGTCCATTGATACCTATAAAACACATCCAAGGCTAACTGAATTGTTGTCTTGTTTGGATGGATGCAGGTAAGGACTCTATCCTATCTTGGAGGGTTTTCTGTTCTTTGGCAAGCAACCTTACTTTAATGAAATACTCACTGAGGAACGGGGAAGTTCTTTTACTACTAGTCTAACTGAAAGAGGATCTCTTTCCTACAATCATTGTACCTAAATAATTCTGATACTGAGTTATTTTTGTACTTATCTGTTCATTGTTCCTTGGCCAGCTGTCTTTTGAATGTAAAAATTCAATTATGTCTTATTAGTTAAGATTTAAACAGCTACACATACACACAAGGTCAGCCAAGACTCAAGAGGCAGCAAGGACACATGTCAAGCTCCTACCCATGTTGCCTTCAAGGTGTGCTTGAATACTATTGGATAGCCGCCCAAGGGGCCCAATGATAATTTAGTTGATTTAATTGATTGATTTTACATTTATCAAGTCCTCTCTCTCAAAGGGGAAAGGGGGACACTTGTCCCAAGACTGCCCTTGTTGCTTGATATGCCTCCTACATGTGATTGGCTAGGTTGGAGAGGTCCAATGAACTTCAAGCATGAGCTACAAGGGGGGGTCGACCAAAGCAAGAAGGGGGGCTACTTGGGGGGTATACTCTCCAACAACCACTCACACACACTCTCATCATGTGAAGTGCAAGAGCTCCATCTCCTTCTTCAAGTTAGTAGAGAAGTTGAGAGCCTAAACCAACACTATTGGCTATGGAATGCAAATCCAACCAAGAGCCATGCTTCAATGCTTAAGCTTGCCATCTTCTCCATCTTCATTACTATGCTATTATGTATGCTAGCAAGTAGAGTGATGATAAGTGAGTAACTCCTTCTTTCTCCTATGGAAGGTTTCTTCTTCTGTTCTCTATCCTCATTCCCCACTAGCTCTCTCCACCTTTGAAGGTGTTTGAGGCCTTGGGACTGAGGCTTGGGATAGTTAGTGCTTTTTGAAAAGTTTGTGTTATGCTCATGATGCATGAAGTTTTCCATCTTCATTGCATCACCTAGGTCACAAGGAACATAAAGATTGTATTGTACCAAGTCTCTCTATTGATGGGAGAATCTATAATACAAATGCCTATTGGAGGGGGGACCGGCTCCACATAAATCTGGTCCTCAACTGTTGTCATGTTCTCTAAACTCTCTCTCTTGCAAAAGTATTGTTCATGCCAAGTTAACTAAGTACTAGGTTTATGTTGCTACCATCAATTAAGTTCACCCTCTATGCTCACAAAGTATTCTCACAAAAGTGCTTTCTCTAATTTTCCTAATTCTGCTACTCTCAAAGTTCATAGGCCATTTCCATTACAATATGCATGTGTTGGTATTCTCCCAGAGCCCCAATAACAGTTGTTGAGTTTCTTTGACAGCTCTATCACAAGCTTTGAAGATTGAGTGGTGTTCCTAAAAAGCTTATTCAAAAATGGCCTTGATACCATCCTTGACAATGTTGATACCTAACAAGGTTTGATCTATATGGGGCCACCCTACCCTAGAATTACATTCTTGGGTCATCAAGATGTCCACTGAGAGTTCTGGTGAGACCATAATGTGTTCTCTTGTTTTCTTATCCTGCTCTTCGAGCTGCATTTCAAACAAATCATTATCTTGGATCTGAATCTTACCCTTCTATGAATGCTTGAGAACCTAAGAGTTTGGGATAGATTCTCCCTTTGAATTTGAAGAAGAGGATGAGGAGCATTCTCTAGCCTTGTCTTGAGGGATATGATGATTGAGGTCTTTGGGAAGCTTTTTATCACCGTAGCATAGGAAATTTCAGGATGTTGGGGATGAACATAATACATGACGTTACTCGAAGCATTCATTCCCAAATTGCTAGGAGCTGAGGGGTGGCGGAACTGGATTAGGGTATTCAAAGCCACCATCGTTGAGGTTGGAGCATTGAAAGAAATTTCTCTCTAGTTATCAGGGTTAGTAGAAGGGGCCGTATTGAAGTTGTTGAGTAGGATTGATTGAGCTACATGACCCTCCCTATCCCCAAGAGCGGAAGGGGGGGAAGGAGACGCAAAAAAATACGCAGTGGTTAAGGCATGCAGAGGGAGGGATTGAAAGGGATGAGGCGACAGAAGAGGTTGTACGGATCATGCAGAGATAGTCACCATCATGATTTGGCCTCTCCCTCTTCACTGATCACCAATTCTTTTTTATATTTCTTCTTCTTTAGAGAGAAGTGTTTGGACAGTAGTGGGATCTTCTTCAATGCTTCTAGAGCATGTTTTTATGGTTGTGTTCGCTTCAAGGAGATGGATTGGTAGATCGGCTTTGCTATCGAGCTCAACTAAACGTGGCTGAGTAAGGCCCCTATCACACTGGGACAGGTGTCAACACACCTTTTTGGAAGGAGACCACGCAAAGGCAGTCACACCGGGTTGTTACCAAAATAATGTCCAACACTGCCAGCAAATTGTCTTTAGCCAAGTGATTAGGCATCTGCATTTGTGGCTAAGGGGTAGAGCTCAAACCCTTTGAACTTCATTCGCACGCACGCTTTTTGCAGTGGGCCGCTTGCATGAAAAGCTGGTCGGCCTCTCTTGCCTGCCCCTTGTGACAAGTGCTTGCGACCACTCATCATGGTCTCGGACACCCCGTCTTAGTGTGACAGGGGCCTAAGGGTGCGTTCATAGTGCTTGAGCTCTCCAGCTACCTTTTCCATGCAACAATAATGAAGTCGAGCAATGGCCGATGCTCATAGTTCACAGTTCACACTACGCATGTACTTCGTGCACTTTTCCCACGAAGTCAGAGAGTCTGAGTGGTGTTGATTGGCTGTGACAAACTGCCCCAGCCATGGGCGACCTTTCCGCCCCGGAACATTTGAGCCCAAAGTAGGGCATGAGTCAGCCTTCCAGCTCGGATTACGCGCAGGTGGATCATGTGCAGTGTGAATAGGGAGCATGGGCATCGCAGCTTTCCATTGGTCCACATCAAAAATTAGAGGTTGCACATCCCCGTCACTATATGGCATGGCTATGGGCAGCAGGGATCTAGGGCCCAAATTTGAGGGAGCGAGGAGGCATTAATCTCAGCCGTCGGATCACGCAGTGAACTGGGAGTGAACTAGGGGTGAACTAAGGGTGAAATCGGGGCAAAAATGGCGCCCCGAGGTCACTCCTAGTTCACCCCTAGTTCACCCGCCTCACGGGGTGTGGGTCGAACTCGGGACGTCTCGATTGCCACACAAATTCCTTATCACCATGCTAGCGCGCGTCGCTGTCCATGTTGGCATGGCACATGATCATACCCTAGTTTAGGGGCCCCTAGTTCACCCTTAGTTCACCCACCCCTAGTTTACCCTTAGTTCACTGCGTGAGCCGACGGATGATATTAGAGCCGCCTCACGTCCCCAAATTTGAGCCCTAGATCCCCTCTGAGCCAGAGCCGTGCCATATAGTGATGAGGGTTGGGCATGGACAGTCTGAATGCTGCCTAAGTCAGCCCTAATGAATGGCCGTCCGCCCAAGCTAAACTCATTTACCTAGAGTTTTATCCTAAAATCCTACGAATTGCAAAAGTTGCAAACGAGTGTGTAAAGATCCTGATGATGCTCTAGATTTTTGCCTGCAATTCTTGAGAGTTTGGTTGTTGTTCTTTATATGGAATGCCAGGAATTATGTATGCTTTGATAAAATCTCTCTGTGCAGAGTTACCATTCCTTGGGAGATCATTAAGAAGAAAATGTTGGAAGACTGTCAGGCTGCTGGATAGTGACATGAGGCTTAGATGTCTACAGTTTATGGAGAAGATATGACACATCAGAGAAGGCATGACATGATGTAATTTTATGTAAATATAAATTCCGAAGAGAGAGAGAGAGAGAGATTTCTAACCAAGCTCCTCCTCTCCGAAGCAGGCTGTGGGAATGATGTTGGCCTATTTATTGTTGCCGTTAGCCATATCAGCAACTGCAAGCTTTCATGTTTTCATCTGCCCATTTGAGAGAGAGAGAGAGAGAGAGAGAGAGAGAGAGAGAGAGAGAGAGAGAGAGAGAGAGAGAGAGAGAGAGAGAGAGAGAGAGAGCAACTAAGCCAACTGTGTATGTTGTAAATGAAGCAACTTACCTATTACCTACTGTATAAGTTGCGAATGAGCTTTGTTAAGTTGTAAGCTATACTATTAAGGGCTTTCCAACAAATGGGTTTGCCACTATTGACATGCATCCTCGTAGTATCCTTTCCTCTGACGCAGAAGCATAAATAGCGCATGCTAGGATGTTGTTGATATGAAGGGTTGCATTGGGTGGCCAATATGTGTCGACTGTTATATGTCCTTGCCATCGAAAGGCAATTTAAAAGTTGGTAATTTTGCCTCTTATCAAATGTAGCTTGGTGTCTTTGCAGTTGTAGGTCTGGCAAGTTAGTATCATAGTGAGGCAACCATTAACATCTGCTCTTTATCAGCATGTGTGAGGTTAATTTATCATCATCTAATCCAGAATTGAGTAATGAAAAGTTTTATTAATCTTTTATCTTTAGTTTTTAGATTTATGAAGTGATGACTAGAATCATCTATGTTTCAAATTCTCAATGGTAGATATTGATTGATCACAATGTCTTGCTGATTTCCAAACATGTCGAGCTCTTGTGACTTGTGCAGGCAATTTCAGCTACCTCGTTTAGGTATTCAAATACAGAAACAACCAGTCATTGTTAATTAGGATGGATGAGAGGAGTTTTTGGGCCAAAGGCAGAGTTGCGTAGTCTTTTCTTTGTCAAGTTTAGGTCTAGTGCAAATAGCAAGTGTGAGCTACTTCATGTAGTTTTTTGGATTGATCTACTGCCAATGTACAAGATGCGATTGCATCTTCAACATTGTATAACACTAGTACGGCCGGCTGCCTTCGGCGGCCTCTCTCTCTCTCCCCCTCTCTCCCTCTTTATCGTGTGCAACTGGGCTTTTTTTCGTTTTGGACTTTAGCCTTCAGGTCGCAGTTTGCGACACGTGTAAAGGGGAACCCTTCCGCCAAATTATGTTAGTAGATTGTATATGACGGCAGTGCTAAAGTGCTTGCACTCTTTCTTGTCTGCAAGGCAGTTACTTCTTTAAGGGGAATGGTACTCTTTCTTGCACTCTTTCTTGTCTGCAAGGCAGTTACTTCTTTAAGGGGAATGGTACTCTTTCTTGCACTCTTTCTTGTCTGCAAGGCAGTTACTTCTTTAAGGGGAATGGTACTCTTTCTTGCACTCTTTCTTGTCTGCAAGGCAGTTACTTCTTTAAGGGGAATGGTACTTGTTTGGTGCTAAGTCCTTGCAGTTGTAAGGAGATAGCAATTTAGATTGTTACTACACATTGAGCAGAAGTGGAGAGTTTAGAGTCCTTTACCACAGTTCGATAATAAATCTAGTCCAAAATGAAGGTATTGAAATAGTTGGCGTGGGATTGGACATGGTAGCTGTAGGTAAGCACGAGTAACAACCAAGCTGCTTGAAAGTATGTATGTTAGAGCTTGTAATTCACCTGGTGTTTTTTTGGAGTTAATATATTAATCATTGGCATTTAATAAATTTACAGTTAATCAGTTTTTTTTTATGATCACTCATGCCTATATCAGGTGTGGGTGGAGACTCTTGGCATTCGGTCACATGATGTGCTTAAACAAAGCCTCTTAATCTGAGCTGGCTGCCAAGTTATGACCAGGGTGATCTGATGCGGGGGTAACCCTCACAAGAAGATTTAGAAATTTTCTCATGTAGGAAAACGGAGTCTTTTTCAGTGTTTTTAATACAGTGAATAACATCATGAGCTTCTGCTCGAGAGGCACCGCATGCCTAGCTACGTACGATTGGGGGCAGGGGACCACCGGCCACCCCACCGGGCTGGCGGTCCCCTGCCCCCAATCGTACCTAGCTAGGCATGTGGTGCCTCCCTCACAGAAGCTCATGATGTTGAGGTAAGTCACAATGTGGGAATTATTGTGAGAATTTGTCCAAAACTTCTTGTGCCTGGTGTATGACCTTTTTGTCCGGTTGTCACGAATTGAGCGAAGCATGAGCGTTCCACATGAAGTTTCGTGCCATTATGTTGACCCTTTCACCTTATTGATTGGTTGCAAGGCTGCCATTGTAGGCTTTCTTGCTTCAAAGAGGCTGGCTATTGTTTGCCTTGTTTCCTCACGTGAAGTGTTCAAACAAAGCCCTGCAGTCATGAACTGGCTGTTGAGTAATGACTAGGCTGATCCGATCTGTGGGCAACTCCCCCTAGGCCGAGATACCGGTCCATGGAAGTGTTTGGTACGTCGATTGGTTGCAAGCCTACAGTTGTTCTTTTTCAATTCAAAGAGGCTTCCCTGTTCCAACCTTTTCTGCTACAAAAAGGTCTTTGCCCAAAATGTGCAATGTCACACATAGGGTAAAGGGGCCAATAAGGGAACAGGTCCCTTTGGAGGTTCGAATATGCCTACCCCTAATGCTAAGTAAAGCAACATACCAATTGCAAAACATCAGTGGTGGGTTGGTTAGCTGATGGAATTCTGGTCGTTTGATTTCGTGTTCGAGCCTTGCTGGTCAAATCGCACCAGCAATTTTTGCTGCTTGTAGCTGTGGTGACGAGTTCTCGATTGCGCCCCTGCATGCATGAAACAATGGACTAGATGCGTAGCAATTTGTTGCTCACCTTAATGTTCCGCTATTGGGGGTTTTACCCTATGCGCTAACCATTAGTGACACGGGCCTAAGAAGAGCTTCAATATTTTCGAGTGAATAATCCACGTCTAAAGTGGGAAGCTCCCTTACATGTCAACATTTCACAAAACATTATTTAAAACAACTCTTTTTCTCACTAGGGAAACTTATCAGTGAATTTTATTGTGAAAATGTTTTAAAGTTGTGTTTTTTTTAGTGACACGCACCATATATTATACATGTGGATATTCCCAACAGGGACTTGTCATTCCTACCTTTAGTAGTTGGGTATTTATAAGTTCCCTACAAGGGAATGCGCTTTCCCATGTGGGAGAAATAATCGGTTCTTTTACCTCAAAATAAAGGGAAAATTTTCCCAGGACTGTTTTTAATTCCCACCTTATGTTTATAGATTCACCACTTTTCCCATAATTTTTCAATGTGTTTGTGGGAAATATGGTGGGGAAGCCATCATTTTTCCCAATAGGGAAACCTTTTCTAGTCCGCTCCACTCTCGGCTGTCGTCGTTGCAACTTCACAATTTGATGAGGAAGGGAGCTCTCTCTCTCTCTCTCTCTCTCTCTCCCCATCCCCCCCCCACATGAGGCTAGTTAGCAAGCTTTTTGGCATGATCTAATGACTTTGTGCTCATTCAAAAAATGCTTGACACCGTTTGGACCCCCCCTTGCATCTCTCTGTTGCATGATTTCACAATGTATATCATCGTGTTTTAGCACGTGAACCTGCTGGAACCAATCCGCACCGGTGCGGACTGGTTTCGACAAGTTTCAGAACGCAAAGGCAAAGGCAATGTGAGAAATGCTGGTAGCCCGTTGAACCTATTTTTAGAAAACAAAACATTGTATACTAAAAAACCCTCCTAAAAGGAATATAGTGGGCAGAAAAGGCTCCAACAACATAACCTATATTGCACTGGTTGCCAATGTGAACAGAAAAGATTCGGCGGTAAGTTTTTATGCGTGCAAAGCTTCAAGGCAAACTTAGTCAACTCTAAACAGCCTATGTCGTCTGTGAAAAGGGCTCTTGAGATGGAACTAAGCATGCACACTCTACACAGAAGGTGCTTTCCACCTGCTTGACTTCTCCATGATAAAGCATGAGCCACTCCACTTTAAACACAACTTTGAGAATAGCCCAACAAGTGCACCTTTAGTACTCCCAATTGAGAGAAGTGTGAAATGCCAAAAAAACTGCAAGAATCCAAAACACCAAGAAGAAAAGGGAGCTAAGATTAACTACTCGGAGCGTCAATGCGCTAAAATTTACAAGAACGATATTTGAATGAACGTGTTCAATTAGAAAGGTTTTAGAGGTAGGGCAAGGGGATAATTGCAGAAACGATATGCACATGAGTCCGTGGCTAGCATCCTTAAGTGCCAATTTTCAAAGCTACTTCAAAGAGACAATTGAAGAGCATAAGTGACTTGTTGTACATGCTACAATGATTAGAATATAATCACAGACATTCGTAACATAATCATTGCTAGTCAACATATTGAAAAGGATGTAGAAGACTAGGTGCGCTTGCATGTACGACAGGTGCATTAAAGCTATAGTTTTTTTGCAAGCCCAAAAGGAGTTAAAGGAAGCTAGCTACTCATCCAAGTTCCTCAACGTTGACTGCTATTGCCAGTCTGCAAGAAAAAGCACTCGGTTTATGCGTACCAATAAAAAAGAACATGCCCATTAGCCTAAAAAAAGATCCATCATGTCAAACTCTAAAGCCTTTGCACTTACATAAGGTTCTTGTATGCAATACTTTTTACTCTTCGGTATGCACATTTTTTTGCCCATTTATAAGCAAGGCAAGAATTTCAAGGGCATCCAAGCTTTGGTTGATGAGGAAAGGGATTTTACATGAGAGAACAGAAGACCTTAGCTATCTATGGTAGCACTATTCCATTGGGCCAAAGACTAGTGGTGCATTTTTGGACACACCTAAACATGCTAGGTCCTCTCACTTTGTCACGAGAGCATGTAAAGCTTGAGTGTAGGGAAAATAACATGGGAGAGCATGTTTATGCTATTGGTCATGAGGTTTCTTTGTTCTATAATGATTGTTATGTTTATTTCTCCATTGCAATGCAACGCCAGTTCAAGATTTCACCAGTATTTATCAAATTGGACCTCCAAGATAGCATCCATCACTGGGAAATTGTTGTTGATATCGTTAGATGGCTATTGTTGCAACCAAAATTACCAATGCCCTTAGTCAATCTCGAGAATTAATGCAAGTATGTGAGCTTATATTACAATATGATGGATATATTTCTTTTGAGAAGCTACCACAACTTGATAACTCAAGCATGTATGGTATGGAACAATGATTTGATCGGCATTCTTGGACAAAATATGTGACTTGCAGTACAGTGACTTATTTTAAAAATGTGGTGCACTTTAGTAGGTGTTGTAGCCACTTGTGGTGTGTTAATGTAGATTGTAGCTACATCCTTAGGAGGGAAGCTTCCCAATCAAACCGGGGTCAATTGGCTTGAGCCCCTCAGAAAGGCTTGATTGGTCCAGAGTTCGAAAAATTGGTTTGTGTCCATTGTTGTCAAATGGTAGAATGCATCAGTGCATGTGTTGCATTCATCTATTCTTGCATCCCATTGGAGAAAAACATTGTGAGTAGATGTACAATTCATCTAGGTTATCACAAACATCCCATAGTTGTGGGTAAAAGTAGAATTGATGACAAGGTGATCTCTGATGCTTTGCTTGAATGGGTAGCTCTCCAACCTTTGAGAATTACAAAGCAATTGGAGAGGTCAACAACAGAAGATATAGTGATGGGATAATCTTATGGATCTTAACTCTTCTACAAACACTCCCTTGGGAGAAGCATAGTTTTCTAGTTTTCCTGATACTATGACTCCACTATCTAACCAGAGTTGAGTGCAACAAAGCTTGGAAACAAAAAACCAAAGGGTATTACATCAATGGGTCTTGAGTCAATTTTCTTAGGTCCTCAATGCATCACAAGTGTTCCATGTCAATACAATTGGGTCATTGGAGAAAGGGGTTACTTAAGTTGTCACCTTTGTTGAATTCCCTTGTTGCACTTTGAGGATTTCCAAAGATAGTACAACAAACATGCCATGTATCTGCCTTGCAAACACATCTAGTTCATGTCCTTGATTTGGACTCCGTTTCCCATGATCAATTTGTGCATCACGCTACACTCACAAAGATGGAGTTGTTTCAAGCTTTGGTAGGTATTCAGGTGGCCCCATAGACTTGCTTGAAGTTTGTTAGTTCTAACCTCTTTTGGTTTTTTTTGCAACATACATAATCAACTGCTTTATATGTACTTCTATGACTCGGGATTTTGTTAGTGCCTCAATATGTGAGGAGGTTTAAGATTTTCAAGCCTCCATTGTACTCCCATAAATTTTTCAAGGGTGTTGCTCATATTCGCTTGGAAATCGGCTTCGTTGAGTTTTCTTTGCTCGTTAATTGGAAAGCCTCCCCAAAAGACCATTTATTAAAAACCAACACACCAATTTTTATTAAAAACCTAAACATAGGATCTTGTATATCCAAATTTTCCAAAGGGAAAAAACCTAGGGGAAAAAATGCCTTTGGTTATATATTTACATACATAGTGCTCTTTGGTTGCGAATGCATGCATGCATATCAAAAAATGACAGAGAATGCTTCTAAATAAGCACATTTTACAATGTTGAATCCTCTAGTGCATCATTAAAAGTTGGTTAATTACTAGCTCAAGTGAAATTTAGACTTTAAGTCAAGCTATGAACTAGTGAAGAGTACATCTTCTAATGAAATGACATAGACCTTGAAAGCCAAATTTTGTAATCTAAAGCTCTCAAAAAGTTGACTAACACTAAGCTCAAATGGAAAAATTTGCATTTTAGACCAAGCTAAGAGTTAGGGATTATAAACTCCAATCAAAACAATGCAATGGATTTAAATAGCCAAATATAACACCATCCACTGACCCTAGGATATGTCAAGGGAAGCACCAAATTGTACCATTGGGCAACACCCCTTGAAAAAAGCTAAAGCATTAGTGCGATGAAAGAAGTTTCCAGCATCATGATCCTCACCAACCATGTAAATCCATGAGAATTTATTCAATCATTTAAATGGAATGCACCAAATTTGAATGAATATGCTCTCATGCCCTCAAAAAGCTTTAAGAATGGCAAGTCAAGTATTCATGAAACTCCACCATTTGCAATCAAACATTGAAAATTTGAGAAGTTTTGAAGCTATCTATTGTTTGCAAAAATCTTGCTCTCCATACCCTCAAAAAGCCTCAAGAATGGCAAGTCAAGTATTCATGAAACTCCACCATTTGCAATCAAACATTGAAAATTTGAGAAGTTTTTACGGTATCATTGTTTGCAAAAATCTCAATTTCTCTTTGCAAAGAGATGCCCGCAAATTTTCAATGATTGTTTTTCAATGGTCAATTTTAAACCCTTTCAACCAATCCTTGAGTGAGTATGGTCCTTCAATGAAAATCAAGCCAAGGCTCACTTTTCTTGCCATGGAGGGATGTGTACCTACAAGAACTCCCCCCTTGTAATGTTTCTTATTTCTTTTCAAATAATTTTTTTATATAACCAATTCAGAGCCTGCTTCTTATCTCTTTTCAAATAAACTTTTTAGAGCTTGTTTCTTTCTTACTGTTAGCCGAAATGAGTCGGTTTGGGAGGGGGGCGCGGCGAGAGAGAGAGAGAGAGAGGGAGTTGGTTGGAAGGGTGTGTGTGAGTGAAGTGTGTCTGTTTATGTATGAAAATTCCTTCAAATTTGAACTAAACTTAGACAATTGTATTAAATAATATATTAACTAACACTACATTAAAAGGACACAACATAAAAGTGTGCACACAATAGTATACAAAAGTTTGTCTCACATTTTCCAAATAGAACATACTGAATCTACTTGCCAATATAGACATGTAGATTCAAACTTTGACTAATGATTATAACAAATTAGCATCTTCTATATGCATCTATCCCTTG